>NC_137617.1:20018563-20466063 GCF_963280865.1 Gymnoscopelus braueri
CGATTCTGACATTTAGAATTGAAGATTCTGAGCGAGAGAGAGAGAGAGAGAGAGAGACATACAGACAGGCAGACAGACAGACAGACACACACAGATGGACAGAAATAAATATTTTTGTGGTTCAACTTTACAGTCCATTGGATCTATTGGACAATGAATCACAAAAACAGAAGGAACTATTTCAGGACTGAAAGCTTTCCAGGCACTCTGTTAAAGAGTGTTCTTATGGCGCATTGTGTGGGCTCACCCCACAGGAGGATTTAGGGAGTTTCTAGATCTGTTTCAAACTGCTGTTGTGCACCCAACCCACCCACAGCCTTCGCTGTATGATGACGAATACCGAAAATAGCAGGTCACAACATGTGACATTGTGAGCTACTTTTTTTTTTTGGTGAAATTTTGAAATGTCTTTAAAATGTACGCATTGCAACATGTGAGATTTATGCTATTTTTGAACATTTAGATTTTTTCCCCAAAATGTTTTAAAATGTGTGTGTGTGTGTGTGTGTGTGTGTGTGTGTGTGTGTGTGTGTGTGTGTGTGTGTGTGTGTGTGTGTGTGTGTGTGTGTGTGTGTGTGTGTGTGTGTGTGTGTGAAGTATCCCTTCAAACATAAGTTCCATATAATTAATCATAGTCCATAACTGGGATACAGAATTAGGCGGATCTGAGCTTGTGGGAAAATACCCAGGATTGTCAAACCCCCGAGAATACCAGATGCATGTCTCTGCATTGACATGTAAAGATACAGCACCCTAGGATGGAACAGGCTGTCTGGTAGACCCTTTGTGTCTTGTTTTAGAGAAGTAAATCTTTAGAATTCCGGTGTTGACACTCGAAGGTGAAGGTACAGAGACAGCGCCTTGATTTGATTAACCAAAGAAACTTGTGTTTACACCTACAAGGGAGACCTATTGTCCTATTGTATACAGAATGTTTGAAGCTTGCTGGAGTCCAACAGAGCCATTCTTTTGTTTTGGTTTGAACTGCTTACAACACTATTGTCTTTATGCAAGGGAGATGGCTGAGGTGAAGGCGTCTGTTCTACCATCTCTAAAAAGATCTCTGTGTGGTTGGAGGAGTAACCAGCTAAAATGTTTACCCACTAAATATTCTTCTCTTTTAGGTCTGCAGTATGTAGTTAAAATGAGTAAAGTCTTGATAACTAAGATTGGTGCTGTTAACAAAGAGAAATATCATTTAAAGGAAGTGGTCAGTCTTAGAGTGACGGCTGGGTTTTATTTGACTCATTGTATTCTTAAACTGCTGTTTGCAATCATGAAAGTATATAGTGTGTGGGCTTATTATAAAGCTTAAGAGATGTTGAACAAGGATTACTAAACAAGGTTTTGTGCAAAAGTAAAGTTTGATAATTGGACATAATGCAAGTTGGTACTTTGTAAACGCATGCAAATCAGAAAGCGGGGGGGCTCGGCCACGACCCCCAGTATCATGTATTGTGTTGAGATTGGCTGACAAAAGGAGTAAGGGCGGGACTTAACTCTTTGGCCCTCCCATGTGAGCCAGATTTGAGACAGTATAATTATTGTGTTTGGATGTGAATGCTGAGCGCTGCTATTCAGACCTTAACCTGGCAGTTGCCAGTCGGGCGTTAATAAAACTATGCCTGACTTCAAACACTTGGACTGGATCTTCCCTTCTTAAGCCTTTCTCCAGAAGGCTGATACAGCCACTCTTAGAACCAACAGATACATCAGAAATGGCGCTGTCGGGCAGGCGTTTTTCTATTCCCTTCTTTTCGAGGTGGATACACGGAAAAAGGACCTAGCTTGTTTTTTTTGGTTTTAGGAGTGATGGGCTGGCTTCCTGGTGGGGGGTTTGTGTGGGATCTGGGCAAGGTGAGTGTTTTGTGGCACAAAATAGCTTCTAGTGACCGTTAAAGGCCTGGGAGCTCATAGTTTTTGAATGAAAATATAGTAATTTGGATCTAATTCAATATCGAGTGATCTAATCACTGACTTTCTCCACTTTTGTTTATTTGTGTTCAAAAGTGGCGGTGTTGAACTGGATTGATATTATTATAAGGCTGGACAACCTTTTGGGTAGTTCCTAAATCGAGTAATATAATTACATGTGCACACTTTTGTTTGAACATCAGTGGCGGTCTAGGGACTGAGCAAAGGGATTGTTTTAATTTTATAGAAGCCGAATAGATGGTTTCATTATCGCGCGGTCTAACTGCTACAAATGCACGCTCATGTGTGGGTCCATGCACACATGAGTGGCGATTCTGTACCCAAAGAATACATTATAGGATTTTGGATCTATTTCAATATCGAGTGATCTAATCACTAACTTTCTCCGCTTTTGTTTATTTGTGTTCAAAAGCGGCGATGTTGAACTAAATTAATATTATTATAGGGCTAGAGCACCTCTCTGGGTGGTTCCTATATCGAGTAATATAATTACTTATGCACACTTTTGTTTGGTCATAAGTGGCGATCTAGGAGCTACACAATGGGATTGTTTACTGCCCTGAATGGATGGTTTCATTGTCGCGCGGTCTAACTGCTTGAAATGCACGCTCTTGTGGAAGTCTATGCATGAGCGGCGATATTGAAACTAAATAATGTAAATAGAGGAATAATACTTCCACAGGTCCCGGTTATAAGATCTGAATATTTGTACAGATGTCCAGATACACCGGCGCGTGTCGAACTTCGTGAGTCGATTGCCCGTAAAATGATCTGTGGTTTTATTAATGATGGAGAAAGATGAGTTAGCCTTGTATGTGTCTTGGGAACAATGGAATATATTTTTAAATAAGAGATTTACTCTCGTCATAAGTGTCAGGCTCAGATGAGTGATCATTGATTACTGAACCGGAATAGGGTTGAGATTTTAGGAAGACATATTTTCTAGGGTTCTAGTTAGGGAAAAGAAAGATACATGGAATTTCAGGGCATTGTGTGAACTGTTGTTTTTTCCCTAGCACTTGGATATCTTGTGATCGTACGGGAGGTGATTTTTTTTAGACCCTTTCTTGTGTTGTGTGTGAAGTGAGTGTGTGGGTTTTAATGGGTCTTTGTTGTGAGTGCAGTGGTGTGTTTGTAAGTCTGGATATGAGTCTTGTGTGCGTGTGTTTAGTGAGTGTGTTTTGATTGGACTACGTTTTGCAGGGTACATGCAGGCGGTTGGTCTAGTATTAATTTTTACATAGGCTATATTTGTGGTGTTGCCACGGATGGCTTATTGGCGGGTTGGAAGATAATTTCGACACAATTCGATTGTTGATGTGTCTTGGGGTGGTGTTAATTTTTTGACTTTAAGGGGAGGTGTTAATTTTTTGACTTTAAGTTGAGATACTGGGTGCCTGTGGGTGCTTGAAGTGCATTGATTTTTATAGTCTATTGAGGGTGATTTGGATTTTTTTCCAACTCTGGTCTGTTGACCACAGTTGAGAGGGGGAGTGAATGCTGATTAGCTAAATAATGTGAAATGATTATCTAAGGACTTGTGTTGAATAAATAGGTGATATTTAGGCCGTAAAACAACGACAATGATCTGCATGGATTGTTAAATGTGGTTGAAAGGGGACGAAAATAGTGAACTAATGTAAAAGATACAAGTAGGAGTTTTAGATTGTTTATTTTAATCTGTGCTAAAGTAAGGCATTGAGTACTTTTAAAACAAGGAAACAAATGATTTGGTTATAATTGAAGGTTATGTAGAAGTTTCACAGGCTGTCTGGATGCACGGGTTCAGAGGCTTATTCTAAAAAGCCTTTGAGCCATGTGCTCCAGGGAGATTTTTGTGATCCATATTTTGTTGAAATTAATTAGATTTTGGTTAATTTTTAGGAGATCTTAGGACAGAACCATTGATTACCTCTGATGGTTAAGTGAGGGTATTACACCCTTTCCTTCATGTTTTTCTTAAGAACACAGTCTTTTCTCTTTTGTGCTAAAATGAAACTGTAAACTTTGCCTCAATTGAGGGACAGCTTGTAAATAGTTCCAGGTCTGAATCACTATTCTTTTAACTCTCACGGATCGTTTCGATAGTGAAATAAAATACCTAATTCAGTGGTTCACCACTGGGGCTAAACATAGGCTGTACCTCTCTTTTTGTTTGAGGAACAGATAACATTTACAATAACCCAAGCACCATATAAGAGATGTTCTGTGCCCTTCTTGAGAGTTACCATGCGTTCTGTGTTCTTGTGTCTGTTAGGAGTCAAAAGCTGAGAGAAATAGCGCATTGGACCACAGAGTGCAGATTTGGGGTGAGTGCTGGTTGACGATTGGTTACAGGGGTGAAAAGACACATTTTCTGAGGCAGACCTAAGTAATTACAGTGGTTATCTGTTCGTTCATGCGCGATCTTCAAACGGCCGACTATTGCCGCCTATTGGACCTCAGAGGTACCTAAACGTACCTTTAAAAGTTGACGCCCACAGAATCTTAGCGCCTCCCATTGCAAGGATTAGAAAGTTTATATGGCCGTTCAGCCACAAGGTGGCGCTTGGTATCAAAATTAAAAAAGTTAAAGTACTCGTTATAAAGAAAGTCCAGTTTCACATGTTATGTTAAAATTGAAAATAGCAGATCTACAAGCTTACAACATGTAGCTTAGTTCTGCTATTTTTAAAATAGACAAAGTTTATATAAGACTGAAGTGGTTAATGTATGTTTTGTAATAATAATCAAAATCTGCAAAGTAACTAGTAGCCTAACAAAAATGTTCCAACACTGCGCATTGCATCCGTCTGTGTGTGTGTGTGTGTGTGTGTGTGTGTGTGTGTGTGTGTATAAAATATATAAAACATATTTTGAAAGTAGCAGCTCACATTGCCGACAGACAGACAGACAGACAGACAGACAGACAGACAGACAGACGGACAGACTGTCTGTCTGTAATATATATAATATATATTATTATTTTTTCTCGCATCACACATGCTGTGTAGTATATATCCTAATTTTTTTGAGACACCCCGGTTAGTGTAGAGGTTAACACTGATGTCCAGTGAATTTACGGCCCGCGTTCGAATCCCACCCAAGGAGCATGCTCGTAACTCAAACCGTAACTAGCGATTTAAACAGTGTATCTTCAAACATTTTACAGTGGTGTAGAGTAACAAATTACATTTACTGAAGTACTGTACATAAGTAAAAATATAAAAATAGCCGATCTACAAGCACGGCATAGTACAATATTTGCCTCTGAGATGTAGTGGAGTAGAAGTAAAAGTATTGAAAATTGGAAATACTCCAGTAAAGTAAAAATACCTCCAAATTGTACTTAAGTAGGCCGACAGTACTTGAGTAAATGTACTTAGTTACTTTACACCACTGCGAGAGAGATGGGCTCGAGTCGCAAAGCGAGTTAATTCAGCCAAAATCTGTCTCTTGCGTTTCGAATTGTATTCTTTGATCTGCTGGTGCCTGGTGATATAACTTAACTGTCACAACTTGGTATTTATAAACATACTTGTGTGAATTACGGAGAAATCTGAATGAAGTCTTGTTCGGGGAGGCGCTACGCACTTATGTGGATCTCTTTGTGTCAGTCGTGCGACCCATTTTTGGTGCGCAATACCGCCCGCCAAACGAAGTATATACACAATTGAAACCTAGCTGAGCGCACGGCACAACAACGAGAGAGAGAGAGAGAGAGAGAGAGAGAGAGAGAGAGAGAGAGAGAGAGAGAGAGAGAGAGAGAGAGAGAGAGACAGACAGACAGACAGACAGACAGACAGACAGACAGACAGACAGACAGACAGACAGACAGACAGACAGACAGACAGACAGACAGACAGAGAGACGTGTTGTCCCACGCATCACTACCAGGGGGGTCCTTGGGAGTGTTCCAGGGGTCCCCAGCAGCTTAACCACTTTAGCCTACATCTACATTCTGCATGAGAGAGAGAGAGAGAGAGAGAGAGAGAGAGAGAGAGAGAGAGAGAGAGAGAGAGAGAATGAATGACTTAAATCAGGGGTCTTCGACAGGAGGTCCGAGACCCCTAGAAGGTCCTTAGAGTTACTGCCGGGGGTCCGGCAGTAAGTTGTGTTTCCGCCGTGTGGTGGGAACAGAGGTACTGTAGCACACGCTACACACACACACACACACACACACACACACACACACAGAAAGTAGGCTACATTTGGGGAGGCATTGTGAGCTTGTAGATCTGCTACTTTCAAAAGATGTTTTATATCTCTCTCTCTCTCTCTCTCTCTCTCTCTCAGAATGTCCCGTTACTCAAGGTACATTTTGAATATATATATTTATTTTCTCATTCATTTGAAAATAGCCGATCTACAAGCTCACAATGCGTCGCCATGGGGTTGGTCGAATCCCCCCCCCCCCCCATATCAAAACAGAAGATCTGCTTTCGGGAACCTCGGAAACGAGCCACTCTCGTGTTGTTAGTGTGTCTGGGGGTTCTGCAGGAGGGCGAGGTGGGGGAGGGGGGTGGGGTGGAGGAGGGGGATGTCTGATCTCATCAGGTCATAACAAGATCTACAAGCTAACAATGTGTCTCTCCCATGAGCATTGCAGCTTGAAGATCTGTTGTGTTTGTTGATCGCTTCTCTCTCTCTCTCTCTCTCTCTCTCTCTCTCTCTCTCTCTCTCTCTCTCTCTCTCTCTCTCTCTCTCTCTCTCTACGCAAATGAGCCATGCGGTCTTACAACGTACTGTAAACACAAGCACTCCCTAGCCCAGATCTGCTATTTTTTTGTAACCTTGTGAAAACTTGTGAAATGGGAAAATAGCCGATCCGCTTTTGGGGGCAGGGAAAATAGTTTCTAGCCTACATGAGAGCTTCCTTTTCTCTCCTCCAAGGCACTAGGCAGGTTACAGTAGTCTATTCACACCTGGCTTAGACCGTGGAGTGTCATGTGTCATTGTTACAGTTTGGGGGTAGGGATCATTTGCATCTTTTGTGCGTAGTAGATGTGTTTGTGTGTGTAAAGTGGTATAGTGTTTCACCGTGTCAACTCGAATGCTACTGAACAGGGATAAATTAATTAATTATTATGGATATAAATATAATAAGTAAACAATCAACAATTCAATGGCATTGCCAAATGCACATTTTATTTGACCACTTATTTTATTCTTAGTTTTAACTGCACCCTCAAAAACATTTTTTCATTGCACCCTCAAGCTAAGCTTCTGATTAAAGAAGTTAGGGACGCTTGGGGTTTCACCGTGTAAAGTAACTAAGTAAATTTACTCAAGTACTGTAGGCCTACTTGAGTAATTTCCAGCTTTCTGTGCTTACTGTGTGTGCACTTACACCGTGTGGCGTGTGTCTCTTTCTTTGAGCGGGGGAGGGGGAGTTCTATCAAGCCAGGCTATTTGTTCAGATGCAATTTCAGCGCGGCTATTAAATAGGCTAAAGAAAAAAAAGATCTACAAGCTCACAACGAGTCGCGATGCAATGCTATTATCTAACATTTTAGTCTAGAACAAGTAACTGTCTTTTCCCCTGTATGAGTCCTCATGTGTCTTTTTAGATTACTTGTTTCACCAAAACCTTTGGTACAAACGGAACAAGTAAGTGTTTTTCCCCCTGTATGAGTCCTCATGTGTATTTTTAGGCTTCCCATGTGACTAAATAATTAATAATCAAATAACAGTAGGCTATGTAGTACACGTTTAATAATAAAATCACTGATCAAAGTTCGAGTTTCTAGCTTTCAAAAACAAAAAGCAGATTTGTAAGCTCATTGCCTGGGATTCAAACCCGGGCCGTAAAATGACTGGACTTGAGCTGTAACCACTAGACTATTCGACTGATTCGGGATGAATAATAACAATAGGCCTACTATATATACAACGTTTGTCTGTCTGTCTGTCTGTCAGCGCGCACAAGATGTACTTTGAAGATGTTACAATCTATCTTTAATAATACTAATTAGATGTGGTGTAAAGTAAGTTATTTTACTCCACTACAATTATTTGAAAACGAACTAAGCACATAGTTTGATGCCAATACTTTGTATCTGTATAGGAGTAATATACTTTAATGAATCAATGTATTTACTTAAATTAATCAATTCATAAATAGACATATACCTTAATGTAATGTAATCTAGAGTAATTTCTTTCCTCTGCAAACATTTTAGCTCTCTTATGCCACCTACTGTCCACCTACTGTATTACAGCGCAAGACACACCTCCAAGGCATAGCCACACCCCCAACCTTTCACAACCTAGGGTTAGGTGAGTCCTGGTAGGTACCTTTCAGAGACTGGGGCGTATAGGTCAGCAGGTAACCACTGTAGTATAGTTTTTAGTAAATGGCAGACCTTGAGGGCCGCAATAAGCGTCTGGGGAGGGTTTACCCTCGTGCTCAAGAGGCCGTGCTCAAGAGGCCAACGATAGGTTAAAGATAGTAAGATTAGTTAATACTTGATAGTCAGATAGGGAGGTCTATGTTCCATTTGTTTAAACGGATATACACCCTTGTGACGGTAGATCACCAGCACTGACCATTGTAATCTGTACTTAAGTAGAATAGATCTGAGTAGGCTATAAGCCGTGTAAACATTTTGAAAATATTGAGAGTAAAAATTCTGGTATTACTAAATTTAGAACCAAGAGGGGTGATGTTTACACATTACACATTTTGAAATATTGTTAGGTAAATAGAGTTAAAAAGTTGCTAAAACTGTGAAAAATTGTACTATTAGGAAAGTGTTAAAACGTTCTGGTCCATGAGTAATAAATGAGAATCATTGTTTGTAAAATATCACAAGGAGGAAAAAGTAGAATAAAGCAATACAGTAGATTATAATGTGAGATTGAGACAGAGTAATTTATGTAGGAATGAATTGGCTAAAACATAGCTAAAATTGATTATTTCTCTGGAAACACCTATTGTATGCGATGGGTCATGGATGTTTAATTTCCTAGGAAAAGTGTAGGGAAAGTTTTTTCCAAGTATTTTCATGTCAGGAACTGATGGCGTTGGAGAAAGTTGGAGACACTGATGGATGCGGTACCAAGAGGGGAGACCATGGCTGAGTGGACGTTGTCGGTGGCAGCAGGGAGGAGTCGGTGGGATGTTAAAGGGAACACGCCAAGATGTCAATATGCTAGGACAGCTGCTCTACCCAAAGGATTCTCCGATGGGGCCCATCGACACTTCACTGCTTCTACTGTCAACGAAGGACATTGGGATGTCAGGAAGGTCAGCGTCTTCTCAACACAGCTCTACAAATCGTCTACGGTGTGGGACAGGCGTTACAGCTCAACGGACCAGGAGCCGGTGTGAACCGTCAACCACTCATCCCTCTTCAGAGAGGAGGGTCCATGGAAGGCTGTCTGTCTACTTATCTTTACAGGGGTCAGGAGGTCTACTGGTCCCGGATGACAGCCGACGATTGGGTGCCTCAGGTCTAGCGGCGTCGAGCAGAGGAGGAGCGGTGAACTACACCACTACAGGACGGCGGAAAACATGGAGCCCCTACATCAAGCAGATGGCTGGATGGTGTGGTATCACAGATATACTGCAATGGTCCAGAATCCAGGTCTGGGCCCTCCAGATTCAACAAAGTAACCCGGGCAGGCTTGCCAAGAGATGCCCTGTAGGTGTCAATGAAAAATGACATCCAGCCCCCCCCTCTTATCCACTCCCCATTCCACTTTCCTCTGTCTCATGTCCCAAGCTGTGAACAGCTTCTGATTTAATGACTGAATATTCCCCAGTAGAACTTGGACATTCAAGACGAAGACATACCAGCGTTTTTAGCTCAGGCGAAAAAAAGAAAAACAGATGATATCTGTGCGCGTGGACACCAAAGGACACTCTTTGTCAAACTATGTTATAGGATGTGTGTTGATCAAGTAACCAAATGACGATTGTTTTTCGGTTTCAGTTGCCTACGTCAGTAGGGCTACTAATGGAGATTCTTTTCAGGTTCGACAGATGGCTGGAGGAGATTTTAACCCAGAGTGTTTTAACAGTATTTTATTATTTCCAATGTTTGAAAGTTTCTTTATGGTAGACATTATTAAGTCTACCAAGAGGGGATTGAAGTATCCCTTCAAACATAAGTTCTGTATAATTATTCATAGTCCATAACTGGGATACAGAATTAGGCGGATCTGAGCTTGTGGGAAAATACCCAGGATTGTCAAATCCCCGAGAATACCAGATGCATGTCTCTGCATTGACATGTAAAGATACAGCACCCTAGGATGGAACAGGCTGTCTGGTAGACCCTTTGTGTCTTGTTTTAGAGAAGTAAATCTTTAGAATTCCGGTGTTGACACTCGAAGGTGAAGGTACAGAGACAGCGCCTTGATTTGATTAACCAAAGAAACTTGTGTTTACACCTACAAGGGAGACCTATTGTCCTATTGTATACAGAATGTTTGAAGCTTGGTGGAGTCCAACAGAGCCATTCTTTTGTTTTGGTTTGAACTGCTTACAACACTATTGTCTTTATGCAAGGGAGATGGCTGAGGTGAAGGCGTCTGTTCTACCATCTCTAAAAAGATCTCTGTGTGGTTGGAGGAGTAACCAGCTAAAATGTTTACCCACTAAATATTCTTCTCTTTTAGGTCTGCAGTATGTAGTTAAAATGAGTAAAGTCTTGATAACTAAGATTGGTGCTGTTAACAAAGAGAAATATCATTTAAAGGAAGTGGTCAGTCTTAGAGTGACGGCTGGGTTTTATTTGACTCATTGTATTCTTAAACTGCTGTTTGCAATCATGAAAGTATATAGTGTGTGGGCTTATTATAAAGCTTAAGAGATGTTGAACAAGGATTACTAAACAAGGTTTTGTGCAAAAGTAAAGTTTGATAATTGGACATAATGCAAGTTGGTACTTTGTAAACGCATGCAAATCAGAAAGCGGGGGGGCTCGGCCACGACCCCCAGTATCATGTATTGTGTTGAGATTGGCTGACAAAAGGAGTAAGGGCGGGACTTAACTCTTTGGCCCTCCCATGTGAGCCAGATTTGAGACAGTATAATTATTGTGTTTGGATGTGAATGCTGAGCGCTGCTATTCAGACCTTAACCTGGCAGTTGCCAGTCGGGCGTTAATAAAACTATGCCTGACTTCAAACACTTGGACTGGATCTTCCCTTCTTAAGCCTTTCTCCAGAAGGCTGATACAGCCACTCTTAGAACCAACAGATACATCATGTGTGTGTGTGTGTGTGTGTGTGTGTGTGTGTGTGTGTGTGTGTGTGTGTGTGTGTGTGTGTGTGTGTGTGTGTGTGTGTGTGTGTGTGTGTTCGCGTGTGTGTTCGCGTGTGTGCGTGTGTACGCACTGCGTGGATGTACCCAGAGCTCCCCCTAGTGAATGATCACCAAAGAGCAATTGCAATATTATGAAAGGCAGAACTACACACACACACACACCAAAGGTATGTTAAATGACAAAATAACATTCTGCACATATCTGCCAAATACTATTCTGTGTGTGTGTGTTGTCACTGACCATTTTGATCTTGGTCAGTTCTTCCTCCAGGTGATGGTGACGTTTCTGAGACTCAACCAGCTGGTCCTGACACACACACACACACACACACACACACACACACACACACACACACACACACACACACACACACACACACACACACACACACACACACACACACACACACACACACACACACACACACACACACACACACACTTATTGATTAATTGATTGACAAATTCATGTATTTTCCTATACTACCAGTTTATTTTTCTTTCCAAATTCTATTATGTTACTGCCATGTTCTTTAAAAAAAGAAAACAACTTTTTGGAATATATGGGGGTCCCTGGCACAAAATCTTTTCAGATGGGGTTCCACAGCCAAATTACAAGTCAATTTGGGGGTCCTATGAGGAAGCAGAGCTCTATATGTAAGACAGGGGAAAAGGTACAGTATGCAGACAATCGATGCCCTTCTCTGGCAGCTTGTTTGTAAACGACATCTTAGGTAAGAAATAGGCCATGCAGGGAAGGCAGACTGATCACAGTCCCTTCAGTCCATTCTAGTCGATAACACGCTGCTCTACAGAAGTAATAGCCTGACGCTCAGCCTGAATTTTGATTTCGTTTCAATCCATTATTCAGTCTGAAAGCCCTCTCAGTGAGGCCATTTTCTGACAGTGGTAGAAAAAGTGCTCAAATGTTTTACTTAAGTAAAAGTATCAATACTGCAATGTAGAAATACTCTGTTAAGTAAAAGTCCGGAATTCTAAATTTACTTGAGTAAAAGTACAAAAGTATTGGTATCAAAATGTACTTAAAGTACCAAAAGTAGAAAGTCATTATGCAGAATGTCCCATTTCACAAGTTTTCAAATGTATAAAATGTATGGAAATCTTTTGAAAATAGCAGATCTACAAGCTCACAATGTGTCGCATTGTGAGCTTGTAGATCTCCTATTTTTTTATTTTTTTTACTTTTGTAATAATCTAAATCTACAAAGTAACTAGTAACTAAAGTTTCAAATAAATGTAGTGGAGAAAAAGTACAATATTTGGATCCGAGATCCAGTCGTAGTGGACTAGAAGTAAAAGTATTGGAAATTGGAAATATTTCATTAAAATAAAATAAATAAAATTGTAATTAAGTACAGTACTTAAGTAAATGTACTTAGTTACAGTTTCCACCACTGTTTTCTGAGATGGGGACGTGGCCAAAATGGGACTCTTTGGCGATTGGTTCACACTGGGTCATCCCCATCCCCATTGGGCCGGCTAGATTTTCACCTTGAGAAAACCCCGCCTCTGACAGTGTCACCAGACCCTGAATGCGTGGCTAGCGATTCAGGGACTGGAGACCATGGCCGCAAAAGTAACCCATAGAAAACGTATTGTGTACCTGTAGTTTCTTGATCTCTCTCAGGGCCTCGATGTGGTCTGTTTTCAGTCTCTCCATCTCCTCCACGTCATCAGAGTCTAACAGAGATGGCTTCACATATTCACACGCACGCACACATACATACATAAGTAAATACTTTCTCACCAATCCTACGATGTGAAAAATCTCTGTCCGTCTGTCCGTCTGTATGGGACCAACAAGCATCAAACTCGGCGTGCGTATCGGCGAGGACCTCGAGGAAGTGATGCACCAAGTGGGAAGAGGGAAAGCCTTTTATGGGCATTGGAGTGGCGGCTACCTGTGCTAAATTGGCACAAATTGGCACAAAACTGGCACACCCTTTCAAGCTACGAGGATATGAGATTCATCATTAGAAGAACATAGTTACGAACAATTCTGACCTTTAAGAGGTACAAGAAATACAAGAAATTTGAAGTAGCTGCACTAACATGCTGGCTTAGGGGGGATAAAAAAGGCTTTTCTGTAAATAAATAGTTTTTTAAAAGAGATTTAAATTAAAACTGGTTAGTGAGCGAGCTAATCTGAGGTCCTCTGGCAGGCCATTCCATAGTCTAGGGGCCTTAATGGCCAAGGACTGGTCACCCTTACGGTGCGTTTTAACAGCGGGCGATCAGGATAGTATTTTCCGGAAGTGCATTATATGTCTATGAGAGCCGGCAACTACTGGCGATAGGGCGAAGTGGGCGGGGGGGCGATGAAAGATGGATTTTCTTTATCTTTTGGACGATGTCGCCCGGTGATTGCCCGAGAGTCGCCCGCTGTTAAAACGTACTGTTAGTCACCAACATATAGGCCTGGGAACAACCAGTGGACCTGAATCAGAGGACCTCAGGCTATGGACCGGCACATATAGGGCTTTAGCATCTCCATTGGTGACAGACCTAGTGCAGAGCTTTAAAAGTAATAAAATCTTACAATCAATTCTGACTGGCAGCCAGTGTAGTGCAGCTAAAACTGTGGTTATGTGTGCTCAAATCTCCTAGTGATAAGTCTGGCTGCTGCATTCTGTATCAATTGCGGGTGATGAAATTAGCTTGTACTGAGTCCAGAGTAGAGGGCATTACAGTAATCTAAATGAAAGCAGACTAAGGCAATAACAACCTTTTATGAGATTTCCGGTGGATAAACATGATCTTATCGTTTATTAAATGCAGAAAGCATATTGGAACTCTCTTTACCTGTGTCTCGCACTGAGCTCAGAGTCAAAAAGAACACCCATGTGTTTCGCTATTGGTTTCACACTGGATGCCATGACACAAGACATGTCATCCCAGGGTGTTTGTTGTGCACATATTATGTGCATAAATACATAAAACAGTTTTATATATCGTTGTTGTAATACCCTACTTCGTCATAACAAAAGTAGCAAAAATATCATATATATGTTTGTGTCTATATGGAATCCATAAGCTGCAGTCTAATGTAATGTACAGCAGTGGTTCTCAAAGTGGGGTCCGGGGACCCACAGGGGTCCTTGAGGCAGTTCCAGGGGGTCCCCAGCTAAATGATAGTTAGTTAGGAACCAAATGGACCCTTATAGGTCTATAAACTCAGAGAGTATACAAATGTAACCAAATGGACCCTAACAAGTCTATTTGGTTACATTTGTACACTCAGAGTTAAATTAACATTGATTTTACAATATAAATTGGGGTCCCAGAGATAGAAATGCCATTACATGGGGGTCCGTAGCCTAATGCATGTCAAACTGGGGGTCCTTGAAATTAAAATGGTTGAAAATCACTGCTATATCCGTAAAAAATCTTCTCTCGTGGGGGTCCCTGGCATATCTTTTCAAATGCCAGGGACCCCCACGAGAGGAGATTTTTTTTTGCCTAATAAAATATTCAAACAATCAATGGGGGTCCGCGGACTAATACGTGTCAATTTGGGGGTCCTTGACATGAATACGTTCGAGAACCACCGATGTACATTATGTATCGGACTGCCAGGGTCCCAGGCCTGTGTGTGTGTGTGTGTGTGTGTGTGTGTGTGTGTGTGTGTGTGTGTGTGTGTGTGTGTGTGTGTGTGTGTGTGTGTGTGTATATGTGTGATCGTGGTACAGTAGTTCCATGCAGGCTGTTATGTAAGAGCAGTGGGAGTTGCTTTATCCTTGCATTACCTTGCTGAGTCAGCGTCAGCAATGTTACAATTATACACCCTGGTTCAACCCCTCCGTAACATCATTGGGCAGGAGTTGAGCCCAACTACAGTACATTATAAGGACTACAGGCATGTAACACATGATTCACTCAACTCAAGATACGAATCACGATTCTATAGGTTCACGATACGATTTTCACAATTTTTTAAACACAAAAAATGTTTCCAGACAAAAAATGTTATTATTTCTCTTACACAAATCCAGTATTTTCTTCTCTCTTTTTTTTTTTTTTACAATACTGTGTTTTCTCTTATCGTGTGATGCGTTTACATTTGTAATGTAACTAGTAACTACTGTAGTAACTAAAGGGTTAGGGTTAGTTGTGGGTTAAGGCTAAAGTTATAATACATGCAGTGGCGTTAGAAGCCTCTTAGATGTCGGGGGGGGGGGTTAAAAAGTATCAAGAAATGGACATACTCAAGCAAAGTAAAAGTACCTGAAATTGTAATTAATTAATTAATTAAGTGAAAGTGACTGGCGAGTAAATGTACTTGAAAGGTGTGAATGTAATGTCATGCAGTGCTTTTTAGCTCGAGACCTAAATGAGGAATGTGAGGTTTCCCCGGGAGGGACTCAAACTAGTGAAAAGAGCCGTCTACAAAACGAAAAAAATGGATATTTACTCGCGACCCCCCCCCCCCAAAAATGGGTCCGCGACCAACAAATGTGTCCCAACGCACTGTTTGAGAAGCAGTGATGTGATGTAGTGCTTGTATTGTTGTGTAGTGGATATACCTGCAGGTTGGTGGGAGACTCCAGCAGATTGAGAAGCTCATCAGAAGCGAACCTTGACCCCTGGCTGACCTCCGACTCCTCCTCCCACTGAAGCCCAAACAGCTCTCTGGTCAGACTCTCAAAGTCTGCACGCGACACCACACACACACACACACACACACACACACACACACACACACACACACACACACACACACACACACACACACACACACACACACACACACACACACACACACACACACACACACGACTAGAGATTTTTACAGGTCGACTAATTTGACCCAGTGGTAGTCGACTAGTCGAAATTTACATTTAAAAAAATTAAAAAGTAAAAATAAAACATATATATTTTTTTTTAGGGGGGTCATTGTTTTAATGCCATCCTACTACTATATTACTATTATTATTATCCTCCTGCCCTTATTTTTATGGCGTTTTAAGGGAAGCGCTTCTGGCACAGCAGCACAGCACCACAGCAGCGTCTCCAAGGATCCCCATTGCCCAATAATAGGCTTTTATTGGGCATACTTTTGACCCCCTTTTAATAAAAAATAAAGTCAGGAGGATAATAATAATAGTAAGATGGGCCATTACTATGGCATTAAAACTTTTTTTTTTCTTTCTTTTTTTTCCCAACTATTCGACTAGTATATCAAAGAAAAGTACCTCTGGTATAATACTGCATTATTTTCATGAGCAATACATTTTGTTATATACATTTTGGAGATCACCATTTGTCTAAAGTCCAAAAAATAACTTTTCAAAGACTTGATGGCACAAGGAACAGCTTGTACTGTAGATCAGTGGTTCTCAACCTTTTTTATGTCAAGGACCCCCAAATTTGTATTGTATGTATTTGGCCACGGACCCCCATCTCAAAATATTTTGTTCCAGGGACCCCCAGAAGCAAAGATTTGAGTTCCAAATGTTGGCTTTTCACGATTTTTCAAAAATAGCTTAAGTACACAATAATGGTTAAAGTGGTTAAAATGATTGTGACGCTATATTAAATTATTTAGCTGGGGACCCTCTGGTGCCCTGCCAAGGACCCCTGGGGGTCCCCTGACCCCATTTTGAGAACCAATGCTGTAGCTATTTTCAATGTGCAACACCAGCAGCATGCAACTAGACTGGCTAATTGTCCGGTATGAATACAGGTGTGCCTTGATATTTTGACTTGCCCACTGGTGTTTGAAACACCTAATAGAGAAGATGGATATCGTTGCGGTGTCTCCATTTTACAACTTTTTATGTTTTTTTTCCCGTAAATTAAAAGGGATTTGATGACAGGCGGCGGTTCCGGTAGAGACACAAAGACTCTCCTTTGTGTCTTCTACCGAAACCGCTGCCTACCCGTCCGCTGGTCATCAAATTATTGGCTTAGGAATGCGACAAAAATTACAAAATATCCATGAGTCTCCATGGAGTGACTAATCAGTAGAAAAAATTAAAAAATAATTGGGTGAACTATCCCTTTAATGCCCTATTACTTCATCATACTTAACTACAGTGTCACACAAAAGTAGCAAAAATAGGCTATTTTTAAACTGTCTCATTCTTTCCATTTCCTGAAAAGTAACAACTTTGATTTCCACCCGACAGTGACAATATGAGAGCATCAAACCCAGTCAAGCATTGCTCAGTGAGCGGATACAAATAAGAGTTAACGTCAGGTGACATTTGTTTACAGGGTGCGAGGGGAAAGGTTACAAAGGTCACAGAGGTCATCAGGGATGGATGGATGGATGGAGGAGGTTCTTACCTGCGTAGTCCACCGTCCCTGCTGGGTCCGTATGGAGTCCACAGCACAGTGCCCGCCACTGGCACTCTGTGGGCTTTAAGCCAAGGATGTCCAGCGCCTGCAACACACGCACACACACACACACACACACAGGACACATATCACGTGTGAGCCTGTATGTTAAAATCACTTCTCTGAAAATGAAACATTGACAAACACATATACGTTTGTTCGTTCGCGCACACACACACGCACACACAAACAAGCGCACGTGACATGACTGAGTGCACTGGATGGGATATCAACTATTGATCCTCTCAGGGTCACACTAATAGATTATTGATCCATTAGATTTTTCTAAGCACAGAAGACAGACTGTGAGTGACAGACGGACAGACAGTGACTGACAGACAGACCTGCTCCAGTCGCTCCAGTTTGAGGCGACTGCTGGTTGTGATGGAACACTTCCTGTCTGGGGACTGACTGTCTACTGGCACACCACAGGATGGAGAGACTGGAGACAGGGAGGGGGGGGGGGGGGGGGAGAGAGAGAGAGAGAGAGAGAGAGAGAGAGAGAGAGAGAGAGAGAGAGAGAGAGAGAGAGAGAGAAAATGCATGAATAAATGCATTTTATTAGTAATTGTGTGCCTGTGTGCACGTACAGTATGTCACTCTGTCTACAAAGCTGTCCACCGGAGGGCGCAGTGGCTAAACTATGGACATGTCCTTGGTTAATATCAGTGCTTCCTGTCATCATAACAATAAAACATGTGGCCTTGAAAAGATGGACAATCTAACTTCTCTCTTTCCCGATCATCAGATTACCAGCATCGGTGCCCAGACGGCTACGTCAGCCGCCCCCCTTTGGTTCAATGCTATTTTAACCTAAGCCTGTTCTTGGTTGTCCGGCACCCCCAAGATCTTAAAAAATAGGCTTCAGACCGTCCAAAAGTTTGAGTTTGGCCGGCATCTCCAGGCCGTTTTGGTTCTGTGTTTGACACCTGCTCTGCCTTTTGACTTCAAAGGAAAGTATGTGGCTCTAAAGAGCAAGGAAGTTAAATGTATGAAGTGAACCAGCAATTTCCAATATGGCTGCTGTGCATAGAGCCTATATAGTTTGTTCTGCATTGTGAAGCTGGCCCCACAGTCTGCCCGGTGTTGTCCCTGGCTAGAGGGTCAGGTCGATGACATCACAGAAAGACAGATATAACGTCAGCGGGGCCGCGTTTCGCCACGCGCTCACACCTCCTGGGCCAATCAGAGGCCAGACCTCCTGCTGGCCTCTTTTCCTAAAATAGCCGATCTACAAGCTCACAATGCGTCGCATCGTGATGCATTGTGAGCTTGTAGATCTATTTTCAAGAGATTATTATTACTGAAAAAGTCTGTATCTCGGCTCCTGAGCACTTTGTTTTTACTATGTATTTTTCAATGTTATTATGTTATTTTCAAAAGGCAGACAATTAATGTCAACAAGGTCCAATGACCTCGTTGACATTTGTGAAACCACACAGTGCAACCCTCAGTGATTAGCACCCATCAGGGGATCGATTATACTGGAGATAAATATTCTGTGACTACTTGAAAAAATTGCTGGCACAGTTCGCAATTATTTTTTTTATTTCATTGGCACTGAATGAGTTAAGACTTTAGGATGAAAAACGTTTCTGACGTTTAAAAAAAACTAACCAAAACTGTGATTCACCTTTCTAATCAGAGACCTTGAACAATGAAAGCGCTCTTGGGTGAAAGGGAGTCTGTCTGTCTCCAGTTTCTGTCTCCAGTTTTGGATTTTTCATTATAGTTTATTTTTTGTTGACAATTTATTTTCTAATCCAATTAGTTTTAATACGTTTTTAGAGCGGGTTTGCTTGTTTTTATTAGTTTCGTTTTAGTTTCGTTTTTATTAGTTCAATTTTAGAATAGTTTTTATTAGTTTTAGTGTTAGTTTTAGTTTTTTTCATACTTTGTGTTATTTGTCAGGTGCAGGATTTAAAAAAGGTCAGAGTAAGTATTGTGTAATAAAAACTCAACAAAAGATACCATTTAAAAATATATATTCAGTTACTGTTGGACAGTCAACGAGAAAAACGAAAACAAAGGGCATTTTGTCTATAATTTCAGTTTGTTTAAGTTAGTTTTGTAAACACACAATACATTTTCTGTTAGCTATCGTTTTCTTTTAATTCTAGCTTTTATTTAGTTCAGTCAACTAAAATGATTTTTTAATTTATTAGTTTTCGTTATTTCATTAGTTGTCTTTAACTATAATAACCTTGCTAAGGCACAGTGCCTTCTATCTACACGTATCGTCGCTGTCGGGCAGAAACCTCTCATCTCCATATCCTAACTTTTTGTGTTTTCTCGTAAATTAACGCCCTACTTGATCACACTACAGCGTCACACAAAAGCATCAAAAGTAGCAGATCTGCAAGCTTGTAGATCTGCTACTTTTGATACTTTTGAATTTGACATACGAGGTTTCCACCCGACAGAGACAGTGTAATACTTGATTACACACACATTTCTATCAGCAGTTACACCACACACACACATCTATTTATAGGTATTGTATATTATTAAGGTGGTTTGTCACATGTTCCCGGTCCTAAATTAGCCCTTGATTAGGTTCTGGCCCACCATCTAATGCAGGGGTCTTCAACAGGGGGTCCGGGACCCCTAGGGCTATTCTAAAGTAACAGATCTACAAGCTCACAGCTTGTACATCTGCTATTTCTTTTTAAATGTTTGAAAAATATTGAAAATGTTTGGAAATATATTATGATATTTTTTTAAAACATAAATCTTCTCTTCTGAGGGTCCCTGGAAAAATGTTTTCAGGCCCGGGCGGCTGGCGTAGCCGTCTGGGCACCTAGGCTGGTAATCCAGCCTGACGGCGCGTCGCGGGTTCGAGTCCCGTTCCCGACGACCTTTGTTACGTGTCACCCCCCCCCATCTCTCTCCCAATTTCCTGTCAGTCTACTGTTCAACCATCAATAAAGGCATAAAAATATAATAATAATTCAGATGGGGATTGAGAACCCCTGAACTAGACTAGTTCTCTGTCCGTCTCTCTGGCTGAGGCTGACTGCAGACCGGGTCTGCGGTTTGGACCGGATGGGATTTGGGGGACCACCAGGGTGAGGCATGTGTGTCTTACCGGAGCCCATGGTGCTGGTCTGGGCCCCCCGCCCGGCAGTAGGAGGCCCCTGCAGAGAGCTGGGGCTCTGGGGTCCACCGCTGGAACCGGAAGAAGACGTCCGTCTGATGAAGGCAATCTCCACCGTTGGGTCTGGTCTGGGGGACGATGCGACACGCACGCGCACACACGCACGCACGCACGCACGCACGCACACACACGCACACACACACACACACACACACACACACACACACACACACACACTTAGTGTAACACCAACACCAGGGGTCTTCAACAGGGGGACCCCCTGTTGAAGAGGCCCCTAGAGGGTCCTTAGAGCTACTACAGGGGTCCACCAAATCTTTGTGTGATGGTGAACATTAGCCGAAAATAGCCGATCTACAAGCTCACAACGCCTCGCAGCGCGAGGCGTTGTGAGCGGCTATTTTCGAAGAGTTGATGTGGAGGGGAAAAAGAGCAGACCAGGAACAGAGCCAATGGTTGACTAAATATTGAGGGTTTAAAATGTTAACTATCTGAAAAAACACATTAACATGAGTCCAACTATATATGAAAAAAATGAATCTGCAACACAGTTTTATAGAATATGTAGTGGGGGGGGGGGGTCCCTGCTACATCTGTCTCTCAGCTAGGGGGTCCTTGGGCTGAAAAACATTGAAGACCCCTGATGTCTGTCTGTCTAGCTGTTGTCCTACCTGAGTGTGGTGCGTGTCAGGACGTTGCGGGCCTCCTCGTACGTCAGTCCAATCAGAGACTCCTTGTTGATGGACACCAGCTGGTCCCCAGCCTGTAGCCTGCCATCCTGAACACACACACACACACACACACACACACGCACACACACACTCTTGTATTACTATACTTGGGAGAACATCAACTTTTAGGAAGCCGATTCTATGAACGTTTTTTTGCTATTTTTAACCCTAAACCATTATCTACAAGGCGATCTTCAAGCTCACAGCTTGTACATAGATCTGCTATTTTCGGTGCACAACTAAGTAGAAATCAGGCATAACTCCTAACCGTAACCCCCAAACCTGTGTCTAAGTGTCTAATCCTAACCCTAACTGCAACCTGAATCTTTTCTTAATTGTAATAGTTAGGGAATTTTAGCAAGATGTTTGGACCATCTGTGAAAAAAATTACTACCAATAGCTTTCTTCACCAATGTGTTCTTATAGGTGTCTAGAATCATCATCTTCTCATCATCTCAATTAATGCAAACCCAAATCCTCGTGGAAAATCCTGGAGAGACAATCAAAGTTAAGGCTCCTTAAGTCCCCACATGCAGACAGTGTATCCCACTGAGCATGTGCACAGTAGGTGTACATTCTTATCAAGTGTTTAGCAATATTTTCTTAATTTATTTTTCAGAATAGAATCAATTCAACAACACCCCAATCCCTACTATTGATTATAAACTGTGCTGTACATTACAAGGTTCAAGGTCTTTATTAATGTCCCAAAAGGGCAATTAGGTTTACAGCAAGAGTAGTGGTTTAAAACATACAGACAGTACAGGACAACAACAGACATGAAACACCATAGCATAAAACAGAAGTCTGGGCGCATCTAGTGCAAGAGATAAAAATAAAAGGCTACATTCAGAAAAAAGTGATAGGATATAAAGTGCCGGCATAAAGTTCTTGTTTCAACATCGTCATCATCAGTAACATATCCTTTACCTGTTACTGGCAGCGTTGATTGCACGAATTGAGGCAGGGACAAAGGAGTGCTTGTATCTGTTATTTTTGACACCAGGGGCACCCAGACGACGGCCAGATGGAAACAGCCTGTACTCTGGCTCGAGTGGGTGGGCACTATCTTGCCGAATGGACCTGGCCTTCATGAGCAGCTTAACAATAACCAATATACCAATATTATATGGCCAGGGAGACATTTTTACTCAAACATAATGGTTGGAATGGATTCAGCACCCCTGAAAACCCCTAGTTCAGGGGTTTTCAACTGGTGGTCCGTGGACCACTGGTGGTCCGTGGAGGTATTGCATGTGGTCCCTAATCATGCATTCAGTATTGTAGGAAAGTGAAGATTCTTTTATTTTTTTTTATTTTTTGAGAAACTTAGTAACTTTGTATTTGAGGAATTAAAGACATTATCATCATCATCAGTGGTCCTTTGAGGACGCTTATGCTTCAATTCCAAAAGTACTTCAAGCTTAACCACAAAAGAGGATCAGCTCATTGCCATGTCCACAGACTCTGTCAAGAGGTAGCCTGGGACCAGACGAATCTGCGAGTGCAAAAATAAATTGCACTCTGCGATTTGGGTCTGGCACCGCTCCATAGAGAATCCATTTCCTGCTCCAGAAGACGTGTGTAACCAATCATGGCCCAGTATTCGAATATGGGAGACTGTAATTGGTAGTTGGTTGTAGGTCTAACCAATTGCGTCGAGAGCCATTGTTTTGATCCCGCCCCCTTGGAAAAAAAAACGTCCTCATGGAAGCACCAGACTCATTAAAAGTAAAAGCAAAATGTATTTGACCTTTTGTAACTACGCATCTCTGTGACAGTAGCATTTTCATGCTGGCATACTTGAACAATATGTACAGGGCAAGGTTTGAGCCAGAAAATGACATGAGACATGAGACTCCACTATAGCCAAGAAGAGACAAACATGGACCACCCGTGATCATGTCATGGACCACTAGTTGAGAAACAGTTCACTCAATGACCTAAGATGACACTTCAATGTTGTTGACAGCAGTTACTGGAACTTCCACAGAAAAGGGAACTGGAATCTCAAGAAGTGGAAGTGTGGCCTGGTTGCGCCATCATTATTAGGAAATGTGCCCATATAATAGCATGTGTCTGCTCACTCATCAGTTAACATGAGTTTAATAGAGGGCTGGATGAAGTAAGAGAAATTCTCAAAAACACTCAAACACTCAAACACTCAAAAACGCTCTGCTCACTAGCATTATATTTCAGTTAAATAGTGACTGTTAATTAAGGGCTTGATTAAAAGTGTTGCGCATAGTATCGTGCAATGAATTATATCAAGCCCTTAACAGTCATTATTTAAGAACATGTGTCTATGGACAATTGGTTGAGAAACAGTGTTATAAAGGGTTATGCATATTTTAGTTCTTATAACTCTAATCATACAGAGTTATAAGCTGATCAGAATATATTATAGACCTGGGATGCATAGTGTTAAGGCAGGTACAGACTGCAGGATATTTGGTCCGATAATGCTGTCGGCGACCTTTTTTGGCGCTCGCTGACAAAACCTCCCGATCTGACGCAGATCGGCCTTTGATCGGCGAGATAATGCTCGCTGTGTGTGAAAGGCTCTGCGACACGATCTAGCCGCGATTATCCGCTCTGCGATGGCTTTCCGACCGTTTTCAGATAACTACCCTGTTAGATATTCAGCTATGTCGCCGACTAGACATCTCACAGTATCATACAGTATGAAAGGGGTCTGCGAGGAGATCAGCGCCACAGCCAATGAGAGCACATTACAGCCACAACAAACAGATCCACCGCATAGTTACTGTCCAGTCCTGTATTAAGTTAAACATTATTATAAAACAGAATGAGAGTGAGCGAGTGTGCTCGAAGGGGGCTGTTTATTTGAGACTATTGCACAGAGATAGAGAGAGAGAGAGACACACACAGAGAGCGAGCGATCTGTATGTATGTGTGTGTGTGTGTGTGTGTGTGTGTGTGTATGTGTTTGTCTGTGAGTGTTGCCAGATTTTGCGAGAGAAATAAGCAACCAGGTTTGTGAAAACAAGCCCAACAAGCGACTATGCATGAAGCCTATATACAAATACATTGGATACTTGAAAATAGACGATCTACAAGCTCACGTTGTATTAAAAGAAGAAATCTTGGGGGGGAATTTGTTTTGGAAATATTTTCCAAATCCACGCAGATCTTGTATGGGGGTCTATGGCACAACATATTTTCAGAAGGGGGAGGTCTGCGCCTCTGCGGACAAATATTAATTTGAGGGTCCTTGCCATGAACATTTTTGAGAACAACTGGTTCAAACAACATTAGGAAACAAGGCCAAAAAAGCAACTACACTTTCAAGCAACTTTACAGAAAAACAATCCCAAAGTCGCTTATAATAAGCGGACATGGCAACTCTGTCACTGACTGCTTCTGCGCACTTGCCGTGCGAGAGAGTGAGAGAGAGAGAGAGAGGGAGATCGAGAGGCATATCACGGGATACGTCGATTAAAATGAATTGGAATAAACACAAATGTATGTATTGGGTCTGACTCTGGAGATCCTCCATCCTAGTGAACTATCCTACAGTGTGTAATCCCTGGTCGGGGATCAATCTATAGTGTGAAAACCACAACGATATATGACAGCCGATTTCAAGAAATAAACTCCTGCAGTGTGTAATGCTTAACGATCAGATGGACCCCCCGAGCACTTAAAGGTCCTGCAGTCTGTACCTGCCCTTAGTGTTACCAAAAAAACTAATCTTAGCCCATATCCCCTCCCAACACAACAGTGGTCCCCAGGTTGAGTCTTAGTCAGGGTGGTGGTCCCTGGTTCACAATCAGTTGAAAGCCCCTGCCCTAGTTAGACACCTCACAAGTTAATTTTAGACTTTTATTAATTTTTTTCATATTTTTAAACCCAAGCCCTCTGGGCTCCTTAACTTTGTCTCTCCAGGATTTTCCACGAGGATTTAGGTTTGCATTAATTGAGAGATGATTCTAGACACCTATAAGAACACATTGGTGAAGAAAGTTATTGGTAGTACATTTTTTCACAGATGGTCCAAACATCTTGCTAAAATTCCCTAACTATAAGCCTAACTCAATTTTGTTTTATCATAAATGAGGACCAGGAAAATGTTCCTAATAAGGAAAATGGGTCAAAATTACATTTCTCCCCAGAGCAAGCAGGCATTAGCTCAGTGGTAAAAACGTCAGCACTTGCGGAGAAGAAGAGAAAATACATATAATATACCTAATATAATATAATAAATACATATTTTAAAAGAAATCCACAAAACAAACTGGCGGCCCCCATGTAGTAACTGAGGACGCCCTAGGGGTCCTGGACCCCATGTTGAAGACCAGTTTTTTATATTACTATTATTAAGCTAGAGAGTGAAGCAATTCACCTTCTGACAGTCACCTCCGGGAACTATTTCCTGAATGAACACCATTGGTCCTTCAGAGCGATTGGCTCCACCCTTGAGGAGGAGTCCCAAGCCTGTTCCCTTGGAGACGCAGATCAGCTGAATGACGCCGTCACTGGACAAGAAAATTATAAATAAGAAAATAAGAAACAAATCAATAAAGTCATCAATCAATCAATACTTCTAATCAGTTCATCCATGAGTCCAAGTGGACGTTTGTTCCATCAAGGTGTTCCTGAGATATCACATTCAAAGGGATGCAGAGGAGACAGAAAGTGTGGGAGATGTGGAAAGGTGGAATGCAACAGAAAGGAGTGTGAAGAAGACCAAGTACCAGTAAAATGTAGTAACTGTAAACTGCACTAGGGGCGGAAATTGGTAGGTACCTGAGATTCAATTCGATTCTGAGGGCTACGATTCAATTAAATTGCGATTCGCGATTCATTTACTTCCATTATCTTTTATTGATAATAAAAACTAATGGAAGAGATGTGTCACTGTCAACTGGAAGGTTATATTTGCCAACATCAACAATTGCAGAAAACCAACAAGAAAATAATACTGACTTATAACAAAGGCTTCTCAATATTCTGATAATCAACCAAAATATGGCTGCTGCTCTATGCAATTAGCGATATGATGAAAACAAATCTTTTGAATATATATATAATTTTTTTTTAGCTATAAGAGGGTTTAGGACCCATTCGTGGTGAAAGTTTTTCTTTCCGTCATGAAAATTTGTCTTTCGCTGTGACGCCATGCTGTGGAAAACACGGCCATAGGCTAAGCTTTGCAGGAGGTGCTGTGATTGGCTAGCGAGACACATGATGAAATTAACTTCAAACTTCGCAGACGCGCTGTGATTGGCTAGCGAGACGCATGATGAAATTAATAATAATGTAAAAAATTTAAGCACGTCACTTTGCAGGACGTGCTGTGATTGGCTACCGAGATGCATGATGAAATTAATAACTCATAAATAGCACCGCTCACTTCACACTGGGTGTGATTTTTTTTAAATAATCGATTTTTGACATTTGTGAATCACGATTAATTGCTGAATCGATTATATTTTCCACCACTAATCTGCACAATGCCCTAAAAGAATCAGGGAAATCAAGGTAAGGAAAGAAAATAAAATGTTGTACGCGGAAGCTGTGAAGAGACTGGAGGGGAATTAAATGGTGCAAAGGGAACCAGAGGAAAAAAGGAAAGGAGCTGAACAAAACAAAACCTCTGCTTTGACAAAAGTAATGTAAGCATGTAAGACTGTATGTAATTGCACTGAGAAGATGATATAACAAAGCAGACATAAGTACAGTAGGTGGTAGTAATGCAACATAAAGGCTGCTGTTAAAAACCACAGAAGACATTCACAGGGAAGGAAGGAAGGACAGACGGACGGACGGACGGACAAGCAGTACTAGAGCAGTAGTCTTGCGTCGCCAGACAACTATTCCACAATCTCCGAATGCTATATAGAGTCTGGAACTACACCTCCCGAAATCCGAGTAACGGAAGCTGGCATTTCCGGTCACGAAAACATATTTTAAAATATATTTACATTTTATTTTTTAATTTCCTTTTCTCCTCAGCAGCAAGCTATAATATATGCTTAGATGATTTTGATTTATATTAGGAGACATTTGCTCGACTGTAAAGACGAAACGGAAGTGGGGAGGAGGCTTTACATCCGCTTTATTTTAATCATGATCAGAGCTTCTGAGTCCCAGACTGTATGACCGGAAACATTGTGGGAGGCAACAGTCTGGCCACACGAGACTACTAGAACAGTGTTTCCCAAACAGTGTGTCGGGACCCATTTTTGGGGTTGCAGGTAAAAAGAAAAGTTTAATCTTCATTAAAAAATCGAATCAAAAAGGAATCATTAAAAAATGAAATAAAACTAGAAAAAGTGCTCCTCGGAGCACAAGTCTCCGCCAGGTCAGGTAGGTTATTATGGCCTCCTGGTGGCGCTATAATAGGCCAATGTGAAAAGGGTGCCATTTATTCCTAGGCCGTGCACGGCAATCGGACACTTGCATGCATGATTTGAGGCATTTTGTTCTAAAAATTTGTTTTGCTAAATTTGACCTGCTGGTGGCGCTATAACAGGCCAATGTTAAAAGGGTGGCATTTGTTCCTCAACGTAGTGCAAATGTGCATTCAAAGTTTCACCGCAATCGGACGCTGCGTTCATGATTTGCTGCATTTTGTTCAAAACGGGCCACTCCTGCAAACATTACATGTCAATGTTAGCCAATCCGGATGGAATATGAAAAATCAAACAGATCCGTCTTGATCACATTACTATAGAGATCATGTGTACCGATTTGCGTGAAATTTTGATAAAATCTGAAGGCTTAATATAAAAAAATGTGTTTTACATAAGTCTGCCTCCTGGTGGCGCTATAAAAGGCATATGTGAAAAATGCAGGGCAAAGGTTTTTCCTTGGCCTCTTGAGAGTGTGCATACAAAGTTTTACACTGATCGGTGCAGTTATAGGTAAAAACACAAATCGGCCTGTTACAGCGCCACCATGAGGCTGATTTAAACATTTTCAAATGGCATTTCTTCCCCGGCCTAATGGGAATGTGTGTGCAAAATTTCACGGAAATTGCATGCTGTGTTCATGATTTGAGGCATTTTGTTCGAAACGGAGTACTCCTGCAAACTTTGAGAGACAATTTTTGCCAATCAGGATGGAATATGAAAAATCTGAAATGAGCCGTTTCTTTTAATGACTATAGAGATACTGTGTACCGATTTGGGGGATTTTTGGCCAAAATCTGTAGGAGTACTGTTCAAAAATGTGTTTTGCACAAATCGGCCTCCTGGTGGCGCTATAAAAGGCCCATGTGAAAAAATTCTGGCAACCAGGGAGTGTGTGTGCACAGTTTCGCTGCGATCAAGCCAACGGTGCCAGAGATTAGCTGTCCACAAAATGACAGAATGACACACACACACACACACACACACACACACACACACACACACACACACACACAGACGGACGGATGGATGGACGGACAGGGGGTAAAATATACTCTCTCGCCATGCCTTTCGGCCTGGCGGAGACAATAAAACGTTTAAGAAGTACTGAAGCTTACTGGCGCTTGTAGATCTGCTATTTTCACTAGTTTGACAATAAAATGTCTCTTTTGGGTCTCGAGCTAAAAGGTTTGGGAACCAGAGCATAGCAAACCAGCAGTACCAGGAATCCTTAGGACCAGAGCAGTGATGAACAAGTGATGAACCTCCAGGTCTGAGAAAGAGCCAGAGAACTTTACCAAATAAATCCTACAAACAGGAGTAGGATTTTATTCCTTTTTTCCACAACCAGTGATGAACCACCATGTAAAATGTGAATGGGAGATGTGAACCACACTGGTCTGGGTTCCACTTACCTGAAAACGTGCGTGGCGCGGGCGCTGTGCAGGATGCTGAAAGTGGGGTTGGGGGTGTAGGGGGGCAAATGCGTGGGAGTCGTCACTGCCTCCTTGGGGCAGAGGAGGAGCTGGGGGCTTTCCGACCGCGAGGAGCACGCAGAGGAGGAGGCCTCCGCCAGCTTACCTACATTATAGAGAGAGAGAGCGAGAGAGAGAGCGAGAGAGAGCGCGAGAGAGAGAGCGAGAGAGAGCGCGAGAGAGAGCAAGAGCGAGAGCGAGAGAACCATCATCAAAATATTGGCTCAGGAATGCGACAAAAACTAAAAAAACCTCCATTAATTCAAGGCTTCATGGGGTGTGTAATTGATAGAAAATTAAAAAAAAAATGACTGTCCCTTTAACAAAAATTCTATATATTATATGCAAAGACAATATGGAAACAAACAAACAAACAAACAGTCACCTTCGTAAAATAATGGCCAACGTCATTTTTTGAGGAAAATTATGTTTTTGCCTAAATCAGCTATATACACTGGCCACCTCTGGTAAAATCGCCTATATCCATATCGAAAAGATCATGCTGTTCCCATCCCACAGTATAATGGCTTGTTAAGAGTGTGACCTACAGGGGACCGTACCTATGTTCCCCAGGTTCTATGTTTCCCCCCCCCCCCCAAAAAAGGTTCTATGTTCCCCGGGTTCTATGTTCCCCGCTCAACCAAAAAAGGGTTCTATGTTCCCCACTCATCCAAAAAAAGGTTCTATGTTCCCCACTCAACCAAAAAAGG
The DNA here is from genome assembly GCF_963280865.1 of Gymnoscopelus braueri. Classification (NCBI taxonomy): domain Eukaryota; kingdom Metazoa; phylum Chordata; class Actinopteri; order Myctophiformes; family Myctophidae; genus Gymnoscopelus; species Gymnoscopelus braueri. Next base: position 20,048,520 of record NC_137617.1, read on the forward strand.
TTCTAAAAAAGGTTCTATGTTCCCCACTCAACCAAAAAAAGGTTCTATGTTCCCCGCTCACCCAAAAATGCAGGAAATGGTGAGACATTTAAAAAGGTTTAAATACATGTATTTATACCCATTAGTTATTTGTAATTTTTCAGTTTTTAAAATATCATGTTTTGAAAACTTCTTTGACATGACTCAAAATCTATTTAAGGGTGTCACGATACATTAATTTCACGGTACATATGATACGATACACGATATTGGGCTCACGATATCGATACGATATTATTATCATTTTTACTATCATCAACATTGGCCATCATCTTCAGTTTCAAAGTGCTTAATTTATAAAGCATATAAAAAAAGTTACAAAGTTTTTTACACACAAAAATAAATACAACTAGAAAAAGTGCTCCTCGGAGCACAGGTCTACGCCAGGTCAGGTACGTTATTGTGGCCTCCTGGTGGCGGTATAATAGGCCAATGTGAAAAGGGTGCCATTTCTTCCTAGGCCTTTCACAGCAATCGGACACTGCATTTATGATGTGTGGCATTTTGTTCCAAAAATGTGTTTTGCTAAATTAGACCTGCTGGTGGCGCTATAACAGGCCAATGTGAAATGGGTGGCATTTCTTCCTCGGCCTAGTGGGAATGTGCGTGTGAAATTTCACGGAAATTGCAAGCTGCGTTCATGATTCGAGGCATTTTGTTCAAAACGGACCAATCCTGCAAACTTTGGAAGCCAACCTTAGCCAATCAGGATGAAATATGGGATATCGGACAGATCCGGGTTGATCACATGACTATAGAGATACTGTGTAACGATTTGCATGACGTTTGGATAAAATCTGTAGGAGTAATGTCAAAAAATGGGTTTTGCACAAATCGGCCTCCTGGTGGCGCTATAACAGGCCCATGTGAAAAATTTGGGGCATATCTTCATATAATTGGTCCTCACCAATGCTTATTATATATGGTACAATATTTGTCTACTCAGTCTGTTTCAGAGGAGGGCTGTGGACAGCCTACCAGTGACATCATCAATAGGGAATCCATGCTAATAGAAACTGCAGGCTTTCTATTCATGGAAAGTTAGCATGCTATAATGAAAGGCATTGTTCTCACGTTAATAAAAATATATATATATATGTTTAAACAAAATCTTGTTAAAAAAAAAATAACCTGACGATGATGTCACTGGTATGATGAAACAGAGATGTTAGTAATAATTGGAAATTAAAAATGTATTTTTCCTGCATTTTTGGGTGAGCGGGGAACATAGAACCTTTTTTTTGTTAATGGGGAACATAGAACCTTTTTTGGGGTAAACGGGGAACATAGAACCTTTTTTTAGGTAAAAGGGGAACATAGAACCCAGGGAACAGAGAACCTTTTTTGGTAAGTGGGGAACATAGAACCTTTTTTGCAGGGAACATAGAACCTGGGGAACATAGGTACGGTCCCACCTACAGTAGGCCATTTTATGTTGCCTAAGTCAAAGACAACGTAGCCTCAGGAACCCATGCGTTTCTTTTTTTGTTAAAGACAACGTGACTTTTTAGGCAAAAAAAGTCAAAGTCAAAGTCATTTAATTCTCTTATGTTACGAAACTGACAGACAGCGTTATTTGTATGTTAATAGTCATATTGACATACAAAGTCACGTTTTGGGTGAAATTATTACATTTGTTTTGGTTCAGTTATTTCTGTTTTCTGAAAAGAAATTACATAGGCCATTATTTCAAGGTGACGAAACAACATTTAATGTACACAACACTGATGATAGCGCCGCCGCTGTCAAAATAATATACAAATCCATCAAAGCTGCAGCACCACTTGGAGGCAACCCATAGTCTCTTATAGTCACTTAACCCATTCAATCCGGGAACGCATATACTGTGTCATTTTAGATTGGTTTGCTGTAACCATTATTTTATACTTTGGGCTATTCTTTTTTTTTTTTCGTGAACATTTTAGCAAATCTTTGAATATCAGGGTCCCCACACATTTTTAGCAATGAATTTCCAAAACTTTTCCAAAACTTTTCCAGAATATTTAGCCCAATTTCCAGGCCTATACAACAATCATTCAGCGCAATAATGTGTCTCTTACTCCTATGTACAATGCCCAAAGATAGGCAGTGTAGCAAAAATAAAGCATAGAATGGTACAATTCCATTCAAAATTTCGTGCAAAATTAAGGCATAGCTCACTGGAATGCAAGACTCATTATGGCATCTGTATGACTTATTTTTTTAAATAATATTGCCTTGCATTTGCCCCATTTATGAATGTAAAAGTAATGAAGGATGCAAGGATGTTTTAAATTACACTTTTGTTGTAGGTTTTCCTATGTTTTTCCTATTAAGTTTTCAACAAGAGGATACTGTCAGACACGAGGAGGGATGAACATAATTATGTAAAACAAATCAAGAGTGGTAAACTTAAAGTGCCATTTATTTTAGGAACAGTACAGTATCCGGCTAAGATTTGTGGCATAACTTGCAGCCAGCTCTATTCGGGTCCTCTTCTCGCTTTACCCAGTCTTTAAACTTTTCATTTGTAAGCCACAAATTATTAAACAAACATTTCCCTGGCATTGTGGATCATACTACTAGTTCAACCGATATATTTTAACTGCGTTCGTTTACGCTTCACCGACTATTCACATGTTGCTCGCGATTGTTTGTTGGGACAGCAAACACACAACCTGCACAAGTTGCCAGGTTGGTGTCACGTGACAAACAAACAGGTCTACAAGCTAACTACTCATCACGCTGCAGCACGTTGTGAGCTTGTAGCTCTGTTATTTTTATCACGTGACCAACCTGGCACCCTATGCAGTGCAACCTAACAATTGAGACATACATTAGGCTGCCATCACACAGCCCGTTCGGCGAAAAACTACTTATGTTACATATTTTGTGTAATGTTATACATGTTTATGAAAATGTTTTGTGTTAACAAAATCAATAGCCAAAAACAATGCAGAGCCAAATATTTTTCCAGGACCCTTGATAAATTCCAGGACCTTTGATCAATTCCAAACCTTTTCCAGTACTGGATTTAATTTTTTTTTATTTCAAAATATTTCCAGGAATTTCATGACCGTGGGGACCCTGTACATTGAGGACTCACAATATGTGGGCTAAATTCCACTAGGTTTAACTCTGTTCATAAACAAACAGCTGACACTGACGCGAAGTCCACAAGATGGTCACACATTTCGCCAGGTCACCAATTTCACCGTAACACCTCCACGCTGGAGGACAGAGGCAGAAATGCGAGTGTTGGAATTTTGGCTATAACGTGACGCTGACGACCATTAAAAAGTGACCAACTTATACATATCCTTTTGATCAATAAGCTCCATCCATTCTAACGGCATCATTTGGAGTCTCAGGGGGAAAAAAATCCACCCCCTCGTGTTCACATTTAACCTCAAATTCAATTATTTCCCCCCAACTATATATATTTCAATCAATGTGACACATGTTATAGATACCATATGCTTTTTACTAGCCACTTTCAACCTGGCATCCCAATTTTGGACAGAATAGGTTAAAATTATAATCAAACAGCCCCCACCCCCCAAAAAGAAAACCGAAAATAGTGGATCAATACAACACAATGCGACGCACTGTGATCTTGTAGATCCACTATTTTGGTAAATAGGTGGCTTAGGTGGTAAATGATTGTTGCCATCCCCCATTTTATTTCTGAAAAGACGCCTCTACATTCTAACACTCTACCAGCACTGATAAGAATAACCTTTAATAAATGTCAGCACTCAGCAGGTTAAAACGGTGAGCTCTGTAGAATTGTAGGAACAACATGCGTGTCTAGACTGTATGTTCAGCGACATGGTGGCAGCAGTATCCAGGTCTGTTGTGACTATACAGTAAAGCAGTGGTTCTCAACCTTTTTTAGGGCCGAGACCCCCCAAAAGAATCATATTTGAACTGGGACCCCCACCCTGACAAGCACTTGGAATTGTAGGAGTTGAGGCATTACATTTAGTTTGACTCGGTTCCACAGATAGATAATGTGAAAATAGCAGATCTACAAGCCTACTGGAGCCTTGCGTTGCGAGGCGTTGTGAGCTTGTAGATCGGATTTTTTCACAGTTTTTGCCTCTTTCTTATATTATTTGTCAATTTGGCAAATGTTTGACCAGTTCTTATTAGTTTGTTGATTACTTTTGATGCCATATAATCTTGGTCTACTTTTTTGTTTGTTTTTTAGGCATTAAAAAGGTCTTAAAAGTCCTTAAATGTCACTTTAGTCATCTGAGGACCCCCCTCCCCCCAAAAAAAAATTCACGTGGGAACCCCCCTAGGGGTCTCGACCCACAGGTTGCAAACCACTGCGGTAAAGGATCACAGTTGGACTGTGGTGGATGTACTTGGTCCCATAAAGAGTACATAGTATGTATGAGTAGTACAGATACTGGACCCATCTATAGATTCACAGTCAGAAACACCATTTAAAGACGCCGAGCTAAAAAACTGAACCGTATGAGTCAACGTCGTCATCGTTCTGCACAATACAATATGCGGTATATTGTCATTTGTGTTTATTCATCCATTTGTAACTCTGAGAGTGTACACAATGTTTGAAAAGGTGTACACTCTCAGAGTTAACATTAATGCAAGGGATGTTTTTTTGGGTAAAAAAAAAAAAGTATTTGCTTTAAACCAATCATTTTTTGCTCATGTAATTATTAATGATTACTAATGACTAACTACATAACTATTATTAGTTATGTCTGTCTTTAACAAACAAATTATAACTGATGTAAACGACTGCTCAGCAAATACAAATAAAAGCCTTTTAGTTTTAGTGATTTTGACACTTTGATTTTGTCGTGCGCTGTTCATTTCCACTATGTGAGCGAAAGGGTGTTGTTGCGTGGAGTTCAACATGTGTTTGACAGATCAACATGCGTTGGCCACTCCCCTGCCATCGCACATGTGTGACACATGCCCAAATGCAGGGGAATGGCCAAATCCATGTCAAATTTCAACAAAGTTGAACTCCAATGCGAGGCACTTGATGTGAATTAGCCGTGAACCATTCATGATGTACAACACTCTCAAGAGTTAAATGAGGATTTTACTATGTGATTGGTAGAATATGATTCTCTCCTTCCTGCAATCACACCCTGATCATACAGCCATGGAACCATGTCAGTCAGGTGTGGGTGCCTTTGGCCTTGAGGAGAGACAGGGCGGCAGAGGTACGACAGGAGGTAGTCTCTGGTGTGAGCAGAAACGAGTCCAACTTCAGTTCACAACAATGTAGCGGCTGCAGTGTGATCGGATGTACAGCTGTTCTCCTTCAGACAACCAGTTGAGATGATCAACAGTGGGTCAGGGATGTTGAATGGTGCTCAGAGGTCCCTGTATGCAAAAACGACATGTGCATATAGAAACAATTACATTTTCATAAAGAATCAGTTCATTTTGAGAATCACACATAAGGTGAGGTTGGTGTATTCATTGTAATAACCAGACTAACAATATTGACACAACGAACCTACTGCGACTTTTGTCTCATAAGATGGTCAACGCAAGAAGAATTGATCTTTATTGCGTTATAACTCAACTAGCATACAAATGGAACCAAATGGACCAGTACGGGTCCATTTGTATGGCAGGGCGGAAGTTTAATATTTTTTTTTGATATGATACAATAATACAAAACAATAAAAGAAACCTTACAGTACATACCTGTCACCACTGTCCTCCCTGTATCTGCTACTGGTGTCTGAACATGGTATCTATGCAGGCTGTCTGGTTTTCAGGACTCCCCTCTGCACAGAAATAGGAGGTTATTCATATTTTAATAAAAAAATAGCCGATCTACAAGCGTGGCGTTGTGAGCTTGTAGACCTGCTATTTTCACAATATTTAGTCAAACTAAATGTAATGCCTAAACTCAAGTGCTTGTTAGGGTGGGGGGTCCCCAGTTCAAATATGATTATTTTGGGGGGTCTCGGCCTGAAAAGGTTGAGAACCACTGTCATGGACTACAAGCTCACGTGTTGCCTCAGTATTATATTTGGCTTATTGCCATTTCTTGGGATATTTCAAGGGCTATTTTACAGTATATTTTCCCCAGAATAGGGATGCTAGGGTTCAAGTGGTTAATGTAATACAATAAAAACTCCCTGTAATAACTGTGAGGACCTGTTGAAGATCCATGCCATAAGGTCTAGTATAACCTCAACCTGTTGTGGTACATGTAAGCAGGGATTACATACTGTACTAGCTGTGAAACATGACTGTGAACCATGGCTAATACTGTACATTTATATTTGATTATAATAGAAAAATAAACAAAACAACCAACCTCGTATTGCCCTGCTGACAGTAGCCCTAGAATGACTGTGATCTTACATACATTTCAAGTATTCCAAATACACAGTCATAGATCTCTCTCGGTCCGCCACTGTGTAGTGCCCATCTGCGCGGCCATAAAAGTGCTCTAAACTCCGTCTGTACTCACCCAATAATTAATTCCTAAGACGTCTAGTCATATTTTGTCCTCTACTTTCATATCCATGTGAAAGTTCTGCCAGAAAACGTGTGTTTAGTCAAATATCTCCACTTTTTCACGAGCTGCACACGGACGCCTTTCTGAAAGAGCTAGGGGGTGCGATTTGACTGACCGACCGACTTTACCAAACTTCCTCTCATGATTACAAACGTCATCACAAATTGACAGCTGCGGTGGCGTTTGCTCCGCACCAATCGCGGTCAATTTGTGATGACGTTTGTAATCATGAGAGGAAGTTTGGTAAAGTCGGTCGGTCAGTCAAATCGCACCCCCTAGCTCTTTCAGAAAGGCGTCCGTGTGCAGGGTCCGTGTATTTCCTGGCAGTTGGATTTTCTTTTGGTAACCACAAACAGAAATCCGCCCATTGCGCTCGTTTTTCATTTTTCATTTTTCATTTAGGGTCGCGTCGGTTCTTTCGCTCCCGTTCGCTCCCGTGTTTCATTTTTCATTCTTCATTTTAAAACAAGTTACGTTCGTTTCGCTCGCGTCTTTCATTTTTCATTCTTCAATAAAAAATAAAAAATGAAACGTAAGAAAACAGGGTTTTGCTTTTTCATTCTTTCATTTCTCGATCTTAATCAAAGATACTGTAAAGACAAGACCAGAAGCGGAAGTAGATTTAGTACTTAAAAATAAAAGTGATATATATATATATTAAATATAATTTTATACCGTAGGCTACATGATTATAACATTACTATGGCTACATCAATGTTAGACAGATGGACATATATATAGATAGATAGATAGATAGATAGATAGATAGATAGATAGATAGATAGATAGATAGATAGATAAAGATAGATAGATAATATAAATATATTATAGGCCTACTGTAGGCTACACGGTTATAACATAAACATAATTATGATAGGCTATATTATTATATTAGGCTATTAACATTATGCAAGCTAATTATATTTACCATGGTTACGTCAATAAGAAGACAGACATCTATATCTGTCTGTCTGTCTGTCTGTCTGTCTGTCTGTCTGTCTGTCTGTCTGTCTGTCTGTCTGTCTGACGGACGGACGGACGGACGGACGGGCAGATATAGGCCTACGTGATTCTCTTCTTTTCATTTAGACATGCGTTTTTTCATCCAAAATGTGTGTTATATTTATATTATTTAGTTGCAGCATGATTAATTAATAGCAATATTACGGAATAGGAAAACAGAAACAAATCTACCTATATAATTTGAACTTGGAAAGTTGGGTTGAGACTTGAGAGCTATAGGCGTCGCTACTCATTGAACCATCGAAATTACATCTCTGCTGACGTTTTAATCGGATACAGCATAGGTGGACACTAGGGACATCTAGTGTCACTCTTCCAAGTGCCCACATGTCCCTAATGCCCACTCGTCCAAGGTGCCCAGTTATCCCTATAGTGCCCAGAATGTTTTGGTGCCCACCTATCCTGGCTGTTACCGTTACTAGCCTATACATAAATACACACTGCAGTTATTTCCACACAGTAGCCTACAATTGAAATGGCCTATATAGCGGAACAGATTAATATCTTCAAATAACTGGTAGCTGCTTTCACTAATGCCCTGTCAGTCATCAGTGTAAGGGTTTGACAATATTATGCCCGTAGAAAGCACTGCCGTCTGCAACGATGAAGCAGCCTTAAAGCTCAGCAGGTCATGTTATAGATACAGCATGTTAGATTTCCTCAATACACAATAATAAACATCTGCAGATGTTCTATCAGACAGTGGTTGCAGCGTCCTTTTCTATGCTGTGGTGCGCTGGGGAGGCAATATAGGCAAAGGGACACACTCAGACTGGACAGACTGAGGGTACCATACGTGCGCTCCCGGTGCTATCTATCTATCTATCTAATGCAGTAACCTAAAACATTTTTTTTTTAAATGAAGCACTCATTGTCTCAAGTGTTTCAGAATCGGTATAAACAAACGTGAATACTATCAATACAAAAGATACAATGCAACTTTGGACTGGTACATCAGAGCTTATCAATATTCGGTGTCTGTCTGTCTGTCTGGATGGACGGACGGACGGACGGACTTACGGACAGATTGATAAGTAGACTTGATTATATTATATTATTTTTCATTTTTCATTTACACATGCGCCTTTTCATCCAAAATGTGTGTTATACTATTTACTTGTAGCATAGTTAATTAATAGTCCCTGTTTGCGTAGCCCCCAAATCGGGCTCCCCAAGTTTTGCTCGCTGTGTGAATGATACTGTGATTATACTGTGATTCAAATACAATGGATTTTGTCTTTGAGATGTTCAGGACCACCACCCACTCTGATATTGGTTCCTTGTTAAGAGCTACAGACAGGTCTTCCACATAGTAGCAGACAAAGTTGTGTCGTCAGAATACATGGCTATAGACGCCTTAACAGACGACGTCACACTGATACGAAACAGTATGCGCGCGCATGTCGGCAGCAAAAGAACCCCACCGCTCATAAGATGCAATGTAAAAGTGGTCACAGTCTCACGTGTAAAAATGCATCCCATCAAACTTTCAGATGCTGTTTCTCTCCCAGTGTGGAGGAAGAATGCTTAGGATTTTTACTGATCTCTCGCTCTTGAAATATATAATCCTTGGTTTCTGTTGTGTGTAAACAATAATAACAATTCAAAGCAGTTGTCCTCAAAACTCCACCTCCAGTGGCTGTCAACTGTCATATAAGAACGGAGAGAGCGCTCTATGATCATGGCACCAGAACCTGCTTGGCTCGCGCAGCAGCAGCCCCTCAAGACTAATTTATGCTCCGTCCCGCGAAGGTGTCGCGCACAGAGAACGGCCGAGAATAGCAGATCTCCAAGCTCACAGCGGTCGCATCCGTGACGCGGTTGTGAGCTTGTATGTCAGCTGTTCTCGGTGCGCAATGCCGTTACGCGATGGAGTATATATGTGTTGCCTGCAGGGCGCACTCCACTAGCCTACACACAGAAGAGGTTGAATGAACTGAAACAAGCTCACCCCAAAACAACAGGTTTGGGGATCTGTTGGGAATTGATTACATGAAACAGTTACCTGTGCGTCCAGTCTCAATGTTTGTAAACAAATAATTGGTCTATTGGCCCTGTCTAAGACCAGTGGCATGTCATTTGTAAATATGTCACACCAATATGAACCCCCCCCCCCCCCCCCCACCTGGCTTCCCAATCCCCCACAGAGCTTTTATAAATGTGGCAACTGTGCTCAGTGCTCTAATTCGTCAAATACCAAATGTTTTACCCATCCACCTACTGGTAAAAAATATAAAATATCCTTATTTATAAATTGTAACTCAACCCATGTGGTATACATGCTTAAATGTCCCTGCATGTGGACTGGCATACATTGGTCAAACTAAGAGACCACTTAAATTCGTATTGGTGAGCACAAAACTGCTATTCCTACTAACAACCCTGAATATGCCATGGCAGGCACTATCAACAAGCAAAGCATGGCTCCCCAGCATCCCTTAAATTCTGGGGAATAGAGAAAATCTTGCAGCCTCATCACGGGGTGGTGACATCATTAATAAATTGCTTCGCAGAGAAGTACTATGGATCCACAACCTTAACACCCATGGTCTACTCTAAACGAAGAGCAGAGCCTTTCTTGCTTCCTGTAGACGGTCCCTGAGGCTTTCATGTGTATTTTGTGTTTTTGGTGCCTTTCATTTTTGAAAATGTTCTCTTTTTTGCATTGTGTCTTAAAAAGATCTAACATGTTTTGGTATTGGCCTAATATTTTCCGTCCCTTATTTCTATATGTACACTGCTTTAACTTTATCTTGATATGGCATTATATGGTTTTACTATTTTGTATATATTTTGCAATATGTCTAATAGTCCATACCCAGAGCCAACCCCAATCACCACTGATTGTCGCTACCTTGAGGCTGTGACGTGTAGTACTAGGTAATTACCATGAAACAGAGGGCCATCTATCATTGGCTCAATAAATTATTTCTATTCATTTTTGGCACATTATTCCTTAATTTACAGTAGATCTGCCAGTCATCCAGACTGACAGATTCACTTGCCTTTTGCTTTGCAGTGTTTCTAAAGCCATGCAGTTCTTAATTTCCAATCCAAGGTGCTCTTATACAGGTTAGTTTGTTTTCTATCTGGAGCATGCTTGTCAGCTATTGACAAAAATAACTGCATAAACAAATTCAAAGCCTTACGCAGCCGCCGCTGGCTTGTTCTTTCTTACTGGTGGTGTGTTGTGCGGGAGCATTTCATTGAAGGTATAGGCCTACTGTATGTGCTTTATTAACTGTTTATTTTCTTATAAATTAGGCTAAGCAAAACCCCGAGTGTAGTCCTGGCTCTGCAGGTGCTCGTCGTCAGTGGGATACATTGCCCCACACACCTGTTGAACAATATATCAATGCGGACGGTGCTGTTTATGGTACGAAATGCCTTGTTTTTAGCACGCACTATTAATGAATTAATGAACGCGCCTATATATAGACCCCTTAACAGACGACGTCACACTGATAAGAACCAGTATGCGTGCAACCAGTATGCGCGCAATGAAACCTATTCTATCAGGTCTCGCTAAGACGCGTCTCACCACCAGCCAACACACAAGAGGGGGTTGGAGGGGGTTGAAACAATCACCTGTGCGTCCAGTCTCAATGTTAGTAAACAAATAATTGGTCTATACACTGTAGGATAACATAAATTAGGATGCGTAAAGGTGCGTGCCTGGATAGTGTCGCTTCTGATCACTTCGTGCGGCTGTAGGCCATTAATAGAGGTAAGGGTTGGCCTGCGTATATTGTATAGGCTATATATTATATAGATTATAGCAACAACTAACGATGTCTGCTTTCAAATAGGCCCACTAATGGCCAACTGAACATTTTTAACCCAACTGTTATAATGTTTTTGAAATCCCCAGCAGTTACAAAGGTTGTTTTTCTCCTTGCAACACTATTATGAATCAGATATATCAAGATGCACATGTACTTTAGCCAATCTATTTAATTTAGACATCAGCTTTTTCATCCAAAATGTGTTGGCTTTAGTTGCAGTATGATTAATAGAAATACAACCTGACGACTTTAAGTCATACAGTGTTTACCAACCATGGCAATCGAGGAAACCGAAAAGAACAGATCTGCCCAGACTAGTGAGATGTGAACCTCTTAACTGTGGGGGGTAGTTCATATTGTATTGGTAGGAGGTGGCACCAAGAGCCACGGTAGAACATTGAAGCGGCCATCGCCTGGTGGTCAAATCTGGGATTGCAATAGTTCTACATTTAAAACGCCACTGCGCATGCTTCTACCGTTTGAAACCCACAGGTTGTCGAGGCGCAAGCCGCGCAACGCTATTGATTCTCACCAGTAGAATATGTAAAATGTATTGAATGAATCCAAAACCTGTAAAATGACATCCTGCACATTGCCGTGGCCCGTGGGTGATGATTTTGTATTACTTTATTATTTTTACACAAATAATGCCAAAAAAGAGGGGGAGATATTTAACCAATAGAGCTCTAATCATAATGATTAGAGCCCTATTTGTTCTCTACTGGTTTAACAATTCCCCTCATTTTTTTGGCGTTATTGACCATATAATGCAAGAGGTTATTTGTGTTATTTGTGTAACTTGTAATCAATGAACAACCAAACGTCCAGACTCCAGTGCGCAATGGGGGGAGAGATTGAGCTCGATCGTTCATGGTGATTATTCCAAAAGTATTACAATTATGACAAACATAGGCTACAACCGTATGTAACCATTTGTAAGGAATGATCCCATCACGGGCACTGTGTGCCATAGGGCAGGGTCTGAATATTGTAGCGTAACTATTATACATCCAAGTTCATGAGATTCCAGATTTCCAGCCAGTTGTAAAGACTCGATTTAAAATTACTACTGCAATATCAACATTGTTACATTTGGACACCTGGATTTCCTAGGTCTATATCCTTCTATAGGCCTACTGTGGACAGAGTAGACAGACAGACAGACAGACAGACAGACAGACAGACAGACAGACAGAAACGGTCAGAGACACCAGTACCACCGAGTGTATGGAGCCGGAGTGTATGTAGTATGGAGCTTGTTGTTGCGTCTTTGAACAGTTCACACAGCGAGCAAAACTTGGGGAGCCCGATTTGGGGGCTACGCAAACAGGGACTATTAATAATATAACACATTTTGGGTGAAAAGGCGCATGTGTAAATGAAAATAAAATAATATATTGGCTATAATCAAGTCTACTTATCAATCTGTCCGTAAGTCCGTCCGTCTGTCCATCCAGACAGACAGACACCGAATATTGATAAGCTCTGATGTACCAGTCCAAAGTTGCATTGTATCTTTTGTATTGATAGTATTCACGTTTTGTTTATACCGATTCTGAAACACTTGATGACAATGAGTGGCTATTAATTAATCATGCTGCAACTAAATAATATAAATATAACACACATTTTGGATGAAAAAACGCATGTCTAAATGAAAAGAAGAGAATCACGTAGGCCTATATCTGCCCGTCCGTCCGTCCGTCCGTCCGTCAGACAGACAGACAGACAGACAGACAGACAGACAGACAGACAGACAGACAGACAGACAGATATAGATGTCTGTCTTCTTATTGACGTAACCATGGTAAATATAATTAGCTTGCATAATGTTAATAGCCTAATATAATAATATAGCCTATCATAATTATGTTTATGTTATAACCGTGTAGCCTACAGTAGGCCTATAATATATTTATATTATCTATCTATCTTTATCTATCTATCTATCTATCTATCTATCTATCTATCTATCTATCTATCTATCTATCTATATATATGTCCATCTGTCTAACATTGATGTAGCCATAGTAATGTTATAATCATGTAGCCTACGGTATAAAATTATATTTAATATATATATATATCACTTTTATTTTTAAGTACTAAATCTACTTCCGCTTCTGGTCTTGTCTTTACAGTATCTTTGATTAAGATCGAGAAATGAAAGAATGAAAAAGCAAAACCCTGTTTTCTTACGTTTCATTTTTTATTTTTTATTGAAGAATGAAAAATGAAAGACGCGAGCGAAACGAACGTAACTTGTTTTAAAATGAAGAATGAAAAATGAAACACGGGAGCGAACGGGAGCGAAAGAACCGACGCGACCCTAAATGAAAAATGAAAAATGAAAAACGAGCGCAATGGGCGGATTTCTGTTTGTGGTTACCAAAAGAAAATCCAACTGCCAGGAAATACACGGACCATACACGGACCGTAGATATAGCTATTTTGTTTTGGTGGTATTTGGAGAACAGGGTATATTTTCTGTAGAACCCTTTTTACAGTCTATGGGTAGAACAAGGTATTTAATGTTAGAATAAAAAATAATGTGTTTGGGGTGCAACAGTTAATCTATTCTATGAAAAAAGAAATACATAATTAAATAAAGGGGAGATTTTTTTTCTTCTCAGATCTACAAGCTCACGAGTCACCACTCACCTTGGGCCCACATGTTTTAATGGAGTTTACAAACCAGCTTAAATTTGAGCCCAGGAATCAGCTTGATCCCCCGTCCAATTGAGATTCGTCAAGCGATCCTATACTGCCATAGCCTGGTAAACCCTCCCTCCGGAAATCTAATTTCTATTTGATTTGGAATTGAGATTTCCGGAGGGAGGGTTTACCAGGCTAATACTGCCAATCCTAGCGTACATGTTGTGAGCTTGCTGTTTTTGCACAGAATGTTTCTATGATTCATTGATATATTAAAGAAATTAACAAAATTATTACAAAAACATGCTTCAATATTGTTCAATTAATCAAAACTAATCAATAGAATAATTGCTAAGAAATTATCGATAGTTGCAGCCCCAAATGTGTTCAAATACTATGAATAGTAATGTCTGTATAAATTGTTTCATTTATGTTTATTATAATTTATTTTACCCTTGAGTTTGTTTGTTTGTTGTATGTTGTATGTTGGACCGGGGTTGGGGGGGTAGATGTGAGGGCACCCAATTTTTTTTTTAAAGAAAATGTACTTTTGACGTTATGGTTATTGGTGCTTGTCAAAATCAATAAATACATATATATTAAAAAGATTACTATGAATAGTATGAGCTAGGTTTCCTTTTCAGAGGAAGAGTTAAATTCCTGCTTCAATGTCATAGGGAAATGACCAGTGGTGATTTCTTGCTGATGTAGCATACATCCCGACTGGTAAAAGTTAATCTTAGATGAAGTTTATGTAAAAGACAGACCCATAAAAAGCTGTATTCTTGTGTTTCATGCATAATTGGACTTAAGGGTAGACTTCTTGCTCCTGAAGGCATCATCATTCATTGCGTTCTTGTGGATGTAAAGGGACTCATGGTGCATATTTAGCATGATTGTATCCATTTTGTCAGACTAAACCCCGGGCATTAATTGAGGAGAAAGCTTGGACATTCAGTAATGGACCTTATAGGTCTTAATATTTTATCTATTCTTTTACTCTCCCAAGGGATTCATCTTGTTCAAGGTTTGTAGGCTATGCTTTTTTTAAACAATGTTTTTTTCTAGTAATATGGATTAATCTTTATAATTGTGTGTATTGCACAATTGGTTTTGCATAATTCGTTTATGAATTTATCAAATTATCATTGTTGGTTAATGTTCTAATCAGAAAAAAAATTCAATCCTAAATTCGATGTAAAACTATGACACCTGCTCTGATAAAATGATTACTGATATAACGTTTATTGTATTCTTTTGGTAGTGAAATCTTTCATTGCTTATACAGTATGTGTTGCTCATTAGTGAACCACATATGTTTTATATGCTTTTAAACAAGCAACACATTTTAAATATATTATTTTACTTCTAACTTCATCATAATTTAAGGTTCAATATAAATATTTTAAAAGGATATTTCACTTTCAAAAAAACTTTTGGTCATTTTATAGTCTACTCAGGCTTTTGTGAGCCCCCCAGACCGTTTTTAAGTTGCGTGATTCATTATTTAGATATTTGATATTCATTTTATCAGACACGCTCCCTTCCTATACAAACCCATTATAACTTCAAACTCCATTTTTAACATGTTAGATTCATCAAAAACACCCGTTCTTGGTTCTGGTGACTCACCCTGCCCTCCTAATGTGTGAGGGGGTCGTGTTTTTTCGATTACTTTTTTCATTTATTTAATTTTATTTTTTTATTGTATTTACTTGTTTTAATGTACCAAAAAATATATAAAAAATAAATGAAAAAAGTTATCGCGTATTAGGAGGGCAGGGAGAGTCACCAGAAAAAAGGACGGGTGTTTTTGATGAATCTAACATGTTAAAAATGGAGTTTGAAGTTATAATGGGTTTGTATAGGAAGGGGGCGTGTCTGATAAAATGAAAATCAAATATCTAAATAATGAATCAAGCAACTTAAAGACAGTCTGGGGGGCTCATAAAAGCATGAGTAGATGATAAAATGACCCAAAGTTTTTTTGAAAGTGAAACACCCCTTTAAGTGCAGTTTTCCCTGATCTCTTTATTGAATGAGCAGTTGTTCTCAAACATTTCAAGGACCAAATTGATTCGTATTAGGGCGTGGACAACCCCATTTGAAAAGATTTTGTGCCAGGGGGTGACCCACATAAGTAACAGATGTTTATTGTTAGATTAGATGCAGTACAGAATTCAACTGTCTATAGTATAGACAGTTGAATTATGTACAGTATAGACTCTATACTGTAGGTGGGGAGATAACACGAAACATATGATGTAAATAGAATTTTGTATACAGTACATTCTCTCATTTGGCTAACTTCTAGCCTGGGAAATAATAGTGAAATTAAACAGTTCCTCATTTTGATGGGGACACCCTGGAACCCAGGACCCCACTTTCAGAACCACTGACCCAATAGAGGCCATTATGTCTACTTCGGCTGAATGGTTCAAGGTCAAAGCATGAGCTGTTCATTCATGGTCAAGAATTAACCATAGTTTAAAGGCTCAGTCACATGTGTAAGGTCCAAATGTTGAACACCGTAGACAAAACCAGTCGCTACTACCATCATAAACATGATAAATCATTTCTCAAGAAAGTAATAAAACACTATTTTAAATTCAGTGACAGTGAATGTCAGCAATTAATACACTCAGTGTAGTGGTTACTGTATGTCTTTCTAAGGTGATCTGTGAACTCTCTGCCCCATTTATTTTATTCAAGAAAGTCTATCAATCTATCTACACAGTAAAATCCACTTTAACCTTATACAGTGGCTATTTGAAAATAGCTGATCAGAGCGTTCTGCTATTTTTTTAAAATGGCGCTGGCACAAAATATTTTCAGATGGGAGTCCGCAAGACAATTCATAAAGTTGGGGTCCTTGACATGAAAATGTTTGTGAACTACTGCTTTACTTTACCGTACGCTCATACATCCATGCATCCATTCTCCAAAAAGGGTGTGATGATGGGGAGTTTCAGTGCACCAGTGGACAGTGCATTGACATCGACTGGCGATGTGATGGGACTAAAGACTGCACAGACGACTCTGATGAACTCAACTGTCGTGAGTATTCCCACCGCCATTGGCTGCCTGGTCTCCAATTATCTTATGTTTAATTTATGATCCATTTTATGATGGTGTCACCCACCGAAAATAGCAGCTCTACAAGAACGCGTCCCAAATGCTGTGCCCCAAGTGTTGTGTTGTGGCTTGATGCACAAGTATATCCCCCATGATGTAACAGTGCACCCCCTGGACATGATGTTAGTATGTCGCAGGCACTTAACCACAATCCTTGATACTGAGTGCCAAGCAGGGAGGCATTAGGTATACCATTTATATAGTCTTTGGTATGACTCTGCCGGGGAATGAACCCCGCCCTCCCATTCTCATGGTGGACATTAAGCACAAGGCCCTTGAGCTGGTATAGCTGGTATATTAAGTATAAGCCAGGCTTAATTCAAAGCAACACAGACTTTACCAAATTCATAAATCTCTATAACAGTTATTGTAGTAGCCTAACTACTGTAACCTGAGATCTAAGGCATTTTGTCCCTAAATCTTAAAAAGGGCTTAAATGTAACCGTCAAACCCTCAACTGTTCAGGATCAACGTAAAGACTATAAACTGTTTTCAATGTGTTTTCTGTGGCAGTGCCTCCATCTTGTACCTCGCAGCAGTTTAAGTGTGTGACGAGTGGTGAGTGCATCTCCTTGGTCTTTGTCTGTGATGGGGAGGAAGACTGCATTGACGGCTCAGACGAACAGAGGACCTGTGGTAAAAAGAAAATTCTGTTTCTATTATTTATTTTTTTAGATAACAAAAAACAAAGCTTAAGACAAGTGGATGTGAGTAACAATACTCAATGTTATAAATTACTGTGATTTGTTTAAGAACATTCTCATCTGCAAACTACAGCAAATAGTCGGCTCTTTATTGTGCCATTTCACATCCTAACTTGTTTTGAGTATGACCTACTACTAGCACCTATGACCTACTGTATAAAGTTAACACTTCTTATGTGCTACTGCACTTTTTATTTTGTATTTGCGATGCAACAAGCTGCTTGCTGTCTTCTTCTTGTCTTTATGTTTGTGATGCTCAAGTCAGTTAACCCAGCTCAATCAGTTTTATCTCCAGCAGGTATAGACTACTATAATAGTCTTCTCTCAGGTCACCCCAAAAAAGCTATCAGACAGAGCTTCAGCTCTTTAAAAATGCAGCTCTGATAAAGTTTAACTTACGAAAGCTGAATTCCACAAATTCTCATACATCCATGAAAAGCTTTATGTTCTCCACTGACTTTTACTAAGAAATATCAGCTTACACTTGTTTCTTTTGAATATTGTTATTATTATGTTATTTTGGTCTATATATTATATATATAAGTTATTATATATATAATTGTTTTCCTATTCCTATGATTTATGCTTTTTAAATGCCCTTTAAATGTCTTTGAATTGCCAAAATCAAGCCATTTCTGTCCGTCCAAGACCTTGAGATAGTCATCCACACCCTCATAACACCCTGTTTGGATTATTACAATTCCCTACACTGGGATTAGACAGTCATTCATATCCTGCCTGGTCCAAAACACGGCAGCCAAACTCCGGACTGGTACCAGGAAGAGAATATGCTATCCTGGCCTCTCACCACTGGCTGCTAGCATTGTTTAGAATCCATTTTAAGATTCTCCTATTCATTTACAAAGGTTTAAATTGTCTGGGCCCCTCTTACATTGCTGACCTTTTAAGCTCAAGCTCAGGGCAGGGTGACCGCGCCTTTGCTGGCACAAACTATAAAGTAACACATCACATGGATGCAACTGGGACGTATCATCAGTGTTGTAGCCTGGGGTCAACGGGTGTTTCTGGTCTCGCAACATACACCCTCGCCCAGCCGGGGTTGATCAAGCCCCCGACTTACGTCCCAGTAGCTACCCACGGTCAGTCCTCTTAGGGCAAGACAGGGCCACTCAATCCGCTTCTCCGGAACTACTCTGCCGGGGCCGGGGGAGAGGAGAGGCTCTGGCACGTGGAGGGACTAGGCTCTGTGGATGGCCTACTGGCCGGGCTCCTCCTTCGTCTCACCAGGTCCAGGACCTGAGCGTTGCACCAGACTCCCCCGTTCCAAACATTTCAAACTATGGTTGATTTGGCTGTATTTTATAGTTTTTATTTATTTAGAATGGTTTATTAGTTTTATTGCTGATTGTCCATTTGTGCTGTATGACTCATTGTTTATATTGTTCTGTTCAGCATTTTGAACAACGGGAGTTGTTTTTTAAATGTGCTTTATTTGTATTTGATTTGATACAAATAAACTTCTTCCTCATCTTCCTGATTCAGAAGGACGGACATGCAGTCCAGACCAGTTCACCTGTCAAGAGGGCCAGTGCATTCCCAACCAGTACAAATGTGACCATGTGAATGATTGCCTGGACAGCTCAGATGAGAGCAACTGCAGTAAGACATTAAGAACCATTGATGATCAATTTGTTTATGAATTCACACAGTACAAAGATTTTGAAGGTTTGCACACAAAATGATCAATTGAGGGTTCCTTTAAACCGTCTGTACTGTGATATTCCCGTCAGATTTGTTTTTATTAGGCTATTTATTTTATAACTTTTTAAATTAATTGTTTTATTACAATATCAGACTGACAATCCCACATATCATTATAGCTATAATGTCCAAATTATAATGGATGTCACTGGGGCTCTGAGTGGGATGAGACCTTGCCCAAATTTGAGATATAGGCTATGTCGTAGACAACTGACGTCACAGACATACTGTAGATGACTAACATCACAGGCTGGCCACATGAAATCCAAGATCTACATTGAATACATTGCAATGTTCCCGTGTGGATCCTGAGATCCGCATGATTCGATTTTTACAAAGTAGGCCTATATTATTTATTGTATAAATAGAATACTATTAATGAACCAATGTACAGAGTAAAACGCTGGCCATTGTGAAATAAGTGTGACCAGAATATCTAGCATTACTCTTCTTTAAAGCAATGTTAAACAAAACCACAATCTATATTATGCAAACTGAACTCAAAGTCAAACAGTGCTGCTTCTATTTTTTTCATACTCAAGCAAGATTATTAGCTTTTACAAAATGACAAACATGCAATCAGAAATGGTTTTACAACCTCTTTTGTTCGAATAAACATTCCTGTCCTGTGTCCTTAACACCAGAGATAGAAACTTTGTTCATCCTTGTCTTTCAGTCTTTTTAAAGAGATAACAAAGCAGTAGACTTTCCCCTTTAACTTTTTACAAGAATTCAGCTTTGAACAAATGTTTTGTATTGTATTGCAGTGCACCCCTCACCCCAGCAGGAGATGACAGTGAGCAACATAATAATCGCTTGATTCGCTTACAAAATCGAATCAACAACAACAACAACACCACGTGGTGTTGTTGTTGTTGTTGATTCGATTTTTACATTGATCATGTGTTATATTGTTGGCCAAGTAGTTAAAGATTAGTAATGTTTTGCTATTATTTAAGCTACTCTGTAACTGTATACAGTTACAGAGTAGCCTCAATTGAATCATGTCTGAACTGCCTTTTAGTCAGTTTGTGTCCATTTGATCTTGTCCAGGATACCCAAGTTGCACAGAGAAGACGTGTGCCAATGGGGCCTGTTACAACAATTCTCAACACTGCAATGGACTGCAGGACTGCCGAGATGGTTCTGATGAATCCAACTGCAGTGAGTAGATACAAATCAGACTACAAGGACAGGAAATAATACAAAGAACAACAAAACAAAAGTAGTGCGTGTGCGCGTGTGTGTGTGTGTGTGTGTGTTTGTTTGTTTGTTTTCAACAGCGACCCAGCACTGCCCCCTGCACCAGTTCCAATGTGCGAATGGCTACTGTATACCTCTGTCCTTTGTGTGCGACCACTGGAACGACTGTGGAGACAACAGTGATGAACAAGGCTGTGGTAAGACGACATGCAACCATTCAACTGTTTAATCCTTAATTTGTTTAGCTATATATTTCATAAGTTTGAATCGAAGTCTTGCTGAGCCAATGTTGAATCGAAGTCTTGCTGAGCCAATGAAGTTTTAAAATAGGGAACTAAGTTGGAACAACAATTGAGGGAAGTATGGGAAGAATACAATTTGGTGTTTTAGTCGCAATACATACAGCTATGATGACTCTAGCTCCATAAAGAACCTCTCACTCCGCTATACAGCTCCGAGATGAGGTTCTATGTCGTTACCTTCCAGAATCGGGTATACGTCCGCCAAGGC
Organism: Gymnoscopelus braueri; assembly: GCF_963280865.1. Lineage (NCBI taxonomy): Eukaryota > Metazoa > Chordata > Actinopteri > Myctophiformes > Myctophidae > Gymnoscopelus > Gymnoscopelus braueri. Next base: position 20,069,801 of record NC_137617.1, read on the forward strand.
TCCGCTGTTTACCCTTTTGTATACGTCGTATCCCAAAACTAATGGTAGATTCCAAGCCGCACGGATGTTTAAAGTTTGGAACGGAATGGAAAATTTTAGGAACGGAGCGAAACTACCCATTTAAATCGCTTATTTAGTCAGCCTGTGACCATGTTTCCCATTGTAGCCAAACCGGGAGCAGTACTGGCAGCGGACGTAGGGGGGTTTTCCGGGTTGAATGGGAAACATGGTCACAGGCTGACTAAATAAGCGATTTAAATGGGTAGTTTCGCTCCGTTCCTAAAATTTTCCATTCCGTTCCAAACTTTAAACATCCGTGCGGCTTGGAATCTACCATTAGTTTTGGGATACGACGTATACAAAAGGGTAAACAGCGGAGCCTTGGCGGACGTATACCCGATTCTGGAAGGTAACGACATAGAACCTCATCTCGGAGCTGTATAGCGGAGTGAGAGGTTCTTTATGGAGCTATGATGACTCTAGCCATGGTTCACATGACGCTCGTCTTTCACAAGCGTCATGGAACCGTTTGTTCCTGGTTTTCGATTCTTTTACATTTACTACTCTCACATGTACATAAACGTTCGGATTTCAAATATAAAGTGCTGACCCCCATGCCACGGATGTAATAAGTTGAGCCGGGCCAAGGTCTAAGTACCTGTATATTCCGTATTGTTCAATAAAAAGCTTTTTAATCCGATCGCCGGCTATTTTCTCAGAATTTTCTCCGATGCTTTCAACTATGCGACACTACTAGTTGGGAGGTGTATTGCACTCTGATACATTACAAAAAGATTATAGAAAATGGCCGCCGATCGGATTAAAATGCGTTTTATTGAACAATACGGGAGATACGGGTACTTATCTCGGGCCGGCTCAACTTGTAACATCAGTGGCTCGGGGGCCAGCACTTTATATTTGAAATTTGAACGTTTATGTACATGTTAGAGTTGTAAATGTCAAAAAAAAACGAAAACCAGGAACAATCGGTTCCATGACTGTCATGTTTCAGGGCTGATGACTCCACATACGCACCTGCATGTACAGTAGTCCCAATAATAAGTTTATAATAATAGTTTTATTTGTAAGTAAAATGTATAAGACATTGTTTAAATTGAATAAAATAAATGAAAACAGAATAATATAAACAATACTATAAAACAAAGCCCCTCTAGCAGCCCCATGCTGCTCCATACACCAAACTAGAAATTGCGTGTTTGGAGCAGAAATGGTGGTGTTACAGCAAAAGACCCAAGCTCACCATAATCAGTATGGTTCATTCAGGAAGCTGCCTATTGGATTAGGGGACGTTTGAAAAGTATATAGTTTGACCCTTTTGAGGGTGCTGCTAAAGGATGGGTTATGGAATCATCCAAATAGTTAGGGTTCATCAGCAGGTTTCATGGCAATTGGTCCAACAGATTTTGAGATATCTTGTGTAGTGGAAGGTTTGGCCTAATGGCGGTGCTAGAGGAAAGGAGGATGTAGTTTTCGAGATATGTTGTATGGGACCAAAGTAAGTGGTGGACAGACGGAAGGCCGGCCCAGACGGACTGCTCGTCATCAGTCACCATAATCAAAAAAAGCCTCACCGCTATCTGTGCTAAAAAGATCACATTAAATATAAATAGTATCAATTAAATGCTCATTTTGTTTTGAATGTTATCGGTATCCATTTTGTCCTCAGTGTACCAGAGCTGCAGTGGCAGCGAGTTCACCTGCTCCAGTGGTCGCTGTATCCCCCAGGTCTGGGTGTGTGACCAGTTCAATGACTGTGGTGACTACAGTGATGAGAAAGGATGTGGTAAGAGAGACTGGCTTTCTGAAGACTACCGGTTTTCAGAACTGACAACACATGCTGTACAAACCATGTTTGTCTGAATCTCACCAGCCTGTATATTGTCGCTAAACCGTAACTTTTCTGTCAAAGGGGGCGAAAAAACTGTGTTCCAATGGAATCATTGTAGTTATTATTTAGACTGGAAAACATTAAATACAAGGATGTTTATGAGACACTTGAGAATGTTCAACGACTGTTCAAGGAATCAGTGAGGTAGAATGTTGGATTGTGACCCGAATTTTTCAGATAGCAACTCCCGAGACTGTTACCCTGGTGAGTGGGGGTGTCCGGGATCCTCGGTGTGTATACCAATGGGGAAGGTGTGTGACAGCAAACCCGACTGTCCCGGAGGAACAGATGAAACCAACTCTACAGCACAGCAAACCTGCAGTAAGTTGTGTGTGCATATTCAAGGATCAAAGGCCCGATTATGTAATCGGATACAAATGTTGCTACTAGTGGTACTTGTACAGTAAAATCCTCAGTGAAACGTTTCAAGATTAAACTTTATTGTCACATCACAGGTTTAGAGGTGTTAAAAAGTGGGTGAAATTGTGTCATCCATGCCTCATTTGCGGTTTCAAGAAAGGGGTGAAGAATAGAGAAAGAAAGAAACAAGGAAAACAGGTTATAAATGTCAAATATCCTAAAATAATTTGACCAGTGTCAAATATGCAGTATACATAAGGTACATGGTAAAAATTTAAATAGCAAATATAGAAACAGTTATTTTGCATATAACTCTTGTGCAGGTGAGACATCACTTAGCAGCAGTTATCAGACATGTTATTTAACCCTCAGTGTTACAAATGGATACATTAACACTGAGGATTATATCATGTGTAATTCATTACTCCTTTTGAATTTCAGATATCCAAATAATCCTTGCTTTATCTCTTGCTGTGTGAGATTTCTTATAAGAATTCAAACAACTTGTCACACTTATGTCATATGATTGTTTATTCACACAAGCAACACATTTGCAGCATTTTCAGTGGGTAATAAAATTGATAGCAGGGTTCAAGTAAGTACTCTATTATTTCCTGTTTCTCAAACTAGAACACTAATCTTCTGTCATTGCAACGTTTATGATCTCAGCAGCACTCACCTTTTGCTTATCACCTTATTTATTGCATTTACCCACACTCGGTTCATGATTAACTTTTGAACATCATAAGAAAAACTGTCTCTAAAATGGAAAAAGAGGATAATGGTGATGAGCTGATGACGGTGAAGACGATTATTCCGTTTCGTCTTTGCGCGTACATTTGAAAATATGTGTTTTAGCAATATTTTTTTATACATTTTCCTGAATGAAAATGATGAACCGATGACAGCTTCCTTTCTTGGCTTTCAAGGGTGTAGTTCCAGACTCTATAGCATTCAGAGATTGTGGAATAGTTGTCTGGCTACGCGAGACTCATAAACTGGGGATCCTTGCGACTGAAAAGATTGAGAATCACTGACTTAGATCAATCGTTCTCAAAGTGGGGTCCTTGAGGGGGTTCCAGGGGGTCTCCTATATTAGCTAAATTAGCTAATATACTGTAGCATCATAATCAGTTTAAACAGTTTAACCCTATTTTATACTTTGGCTATTTGAAAATAGCTGATCTACAAGCTCGATGTAATGTGTTGTGTGCTTGTAGATCTGTATATAAAGAAAAATTAATAATAATTAATATTTTATAATATATTTTATATATTCTATAAACAACACAAATCTTGTATGGGGGTCCCTGGCACAAAATATTTTCAGATGGTGGTCCGCGGGGGGGTCCTTGACATGAAAAGGTTTGAGAATCTCTGACTTAGATGACTACTGTCTATATCCATCCTCACAGATCTAGAGCAGTGCTCTGCCCTCAGCTGTGAGTACCGCTGTCATCCTTCCCCTCAGGGAGGAGCCTGCTACTGTCCCGATGGTTACATCGTAGCCAATGACAGCCGCTCCTGTGTGGGTGAGTGTGGGGGTTTACTTCTATATTCTGGGGGGAACATTAGCCAAATGATAGCAGATCTACAACCTCACAACGCGTTGCAACGCGATGCGTTGTGAGGTTGTAGATTGGATATTTCTGGCGAAGAGATTTGGTGTAGATGTAAACAAGAGCGGACCAAGTACAGAGCCAAGTCAGGGTTTAAGTGGTTAAAACTTGTTTGACAATATCAAACATTTCATTTCATTTTAACTGAATTTTTACGTATACGTAAAATTTGTATGTGCAAATGTACAGTAAAAAATAAATAAATAAAAGAGTGGGGAGTGGCCATTATTATTAAGAACAATGAAAAAAGAATAATAATCCAATAGTCAGAAAGGTAAAGATTTGTGTTGTTGTTTGTTTTGCTCAGACTACAATGACTGTAACATCTGGGGGATCTGTGACCAGCTATGTGAAGACCGTCCTGGGACACATCACTGTAGCTGTGCTAATGGATACATCCTGGAGAAGGGGCACATATGCAAGGCCAACATTTCAGGTACAGGAAGGGATATTGCTATAGATAGCTGTCACAGGTAAGAGGGAATATTTAGTCCAATAAAGATGAAAATGTGAAATAACCCTTTCAGTTGGTAAAACCTCAAACATTACATACTGTAGCATTATTTTATTTGCCAGTACCTCATCTAATCCTACTTCTCGAAAATCGAATCCATGCGACATACTATTTTCTGTATGTTATGTAAGTTATGTATGTTTTAAAGTCAAGGTGCACAATATAATGTATATAGAATCTTCCTTTTCTGAAACATGTACAAGGCTTTCATAATTACTGTAGCTCAACAGAAGAAACATGAATAATTCATAGATGTTTGTGACACTTCTCCAGCCGGGATACCACAGCTCATCTTCACCAACGGGGGTGACGTGATGATGGCAGATATACACGGCCGCTTCGTCAGAACTCTGGTCCCGTCCCAGGGCAGAGGTTACTCTGTAGGGGTGGCCTATCATCACACCAGCCAGACAGTGTTCTGGACTGATACCAACACTCAGAAGGTCAGTCCCAGCAGCTGCTGCCCTTTGATAATATGTCCTTCAAAGCCTCTGTTGTCTACTTCAGAGCTGATTCTTACACATAACTGTGTAACTGAGTAACTAGTGTCATTATGCAAATGTATCTATTGCCTTCTGTTGAAATTCAGTCAGATACTCATCAAGACCATTTATTGCAATGATGTTACATGTGACTCTGCTCCTGTGATGAGCCAGAACAGACTCTGAGATCACAAACACCAAAATCACAGCCTAAATATACACAGTTATTACATGAACATGATAATAGACTGAACCCCTCATGGGGCAGACCCTAAAAATGCAAAGAAATGAAAAGAACACGATACAATGCATACTGTACAGTATGAACCTACATTGAATGAAATGCTGACATTACATAGTGCTGACTGCAGGAGAAGGTGGTTCTCAAAAGCAAGTGACAATCGTTGACTCAACCATGTAGAAAAGAATATACTGTAACAGTTGACGTAATGATTGAATTACGTTAGTTGAACTAGTTAGGAGCTGCTCAATACAGCGGCAGATCCAAGTACAGTTTCTGGTATGACTCCAAAGCACCATTGCAGCAGTGGCAAGTTTAATCCTTTGCTCAATAGTTTGAAGACGATACCAGACGAAAGGAAAGGAATGTACCTCCCTTAGACAGATCAGCGATAATATACGTAGGTGACTGACTGGATTAAGTCCTGTCCCCTGTGTCACTACTCACGAGTTAGAGTTTGTGACATTGTGTCACGTCTTTCAGAATCATTATGTCTTTGGTGACCTACAGTACATGGTCATACAGTGGCATATAAAGTACGGTTAAGTGTTTACTACATTTCGCAAAATGTAATGATTTAACAACCAAGCTGTGCTGAACCATTCTGTCCCTAGGTGTACTCTGCCAACTACGACGGAGGTGACATTAAGGAGGTTCTGTCTACTGCGGTCCACAGTGCCCAGAACATCGCTGTGGACTGGATCAACTTCAAACTCTATGTCCTAGAAGTTCGGGTGGAGCGCATCGATGCATGTGACTTTGATGGAGGGAACCGAGTCACACTGGTGGCAGAGAACCTGGTGACTCCTCATGGACTTGCCTTGGACCCCACAGTGGGGTGGGTGTTTGAATATTTAAACAGATTTGATTTATTTCATTCTTTATTGTCCTCCGTAGAGGACTTACACTAATGTTTCATGAAGCTCACTAAGGTGACTTGTTGTTGTTTTTGTTGTTTTTGTTTTGTGCAGCTACATGTTCTTTTCAGACATGGGGATTAGCAATGAGCAGGTGAAGCTAGAGCGGGCGTACATGGACGGTAGTAACCGTGTTGAACTGGTGAAGAGCAGGCTTGGTACTCCAACAGGCATAACCCTGGATATTGTTACTCAGAGGGTGTACTGGTCTGACAGCCATTTTGACATGGTGGAAACTGTCACATACAACGGTCTGGACAGGTAATAAACAATAGTTTCTCATCAGTAAAACAGCAAAATGCCATGCAAACGTCACAGTATGACTTTTTGACATTTTTGATCTCTTGACCATGCTGTGTGAAATGTTGTTCTACAGGAAAACAGTACTCTATGGAGGAACCATGGCTCCACATCCATTTGGTATCGCAGCATTTGAGAACCACCTGTTCTTCACTGACTGGACCAAGATGGGTGTGATGCGAACCACCCGCTTCAACGGCATGGACAGCACCTACCTCCTCTACCAGACAGCCAAGAGACCTGGCCATATTGTTGTCTCACATCCTGTCCTGCAACCCTTTGGTAAGGAAGTGGACTTCTAACCTCAAACACATTTGTAGGATTGTGTTGGAAACAATCCTATTGGAATTGGAGAATCTCCATTGTCAAGTTAGCTTAGTTGTCATGATGCCCTGTTTCTGGAATGACACATATTCCAACCCTCAATTATCTGTATCAAAAGTGAAACAGGTTTTGAGGTAATGGACACCCTCTCTCTGTCCTAATTACCTCTTCAAACCCTATTTACTTCGTTGACCAGGTTCCCCCAGGGGTCTGTACTCTCCTTTTTTTACTCTACACCAAATCTCTTCGACAGAAATAACCGATAAGGTCACAACAAAACGTTGCAATGTGATGCGTTGTGAGCAGTAGATCTTGACGAATGTTCACCTATTTTCCCTGAATGTTCTGTGTTCGCCTATCATGAAACGCCCAGAATAGGGACGCTAGAGTTCATGGGGTTAAACCCTAAGTGTGGAGTTTTTACTATGAACACACTAAGCCATACTGTAATGAATACAGAAATGAAATGCTAAACCCAGCTGAGTAATGTCTGAGTGAGAGAATGTGGGCATCTTGTGTTTCAGTGATGAATCCTTGTGGTAGACACAACGGAGGCTGTCAGCATATTTGTGTTCTGAGTCATCGCTCTGACAACGATGGCCTGGGATTCCGCTGCAAGTGTCGCCTTGGTTACGACCTCCAGCCTGACCGACACTCTTGTTTCAGTAAGTTCCCCTGATGTAGGCAGCACCTGGCCTGAATTTAGATGTGTTTTATTACCCATTAGATTAGATCATAATGAGCCATCGGTCCTGAAATTCAATTGTGATACATGATAGGCACTGTGCTTATTTAACCATGTAAACCCTTTATACTTAGTTGAGCAGGGTCCCCCAGGGCTATATACTTGGTCAATTCCTTTTTTCCCCCTCTACACCAAATCTTTTAACAAAAAATTGCTATTTTTGTTCGCCTATTTTTGCCAAATGTTTGACTTTTATGACATGCCCAGAATAGGGACACTAGTCACTAATTAATGGTTCATGGCCATGGTTCAGAAGTGAAATTGTGATACATGATAAGCATCATGCTCATTTAAACCTTTGATTAAATTGTTTTTGAACTCATTGGTTCCCAAATGGAGTCTCTCAGGACCCAAATTTACGTTAATCTATTATGAATTAACCACTTAAATTTACATTTCTGAAAAAGAAAAAAAAAAATCACACCCTGTGTGAAGTGGGCGGTGTCTTGCTAGCTAATCACAATACTGAATGGAGTCAACCAATCATGTACAAAAGATAAATACATTTATTGAAACACTCTTTATGATGGACGAAACCATAACTTGAAAAAAACAAATATTTGGTTTTTTTCAAGTTATGGTTGCTTATATAGGGCTATGCACATGTGTCATGTGACACTGGCAAATCACAGTCCTGAATAGACTGTGATTGGCCAATCACAGCGCAGGATAATTCTACTAATTTCCTGGGCCCAGATCACAGCGCAGGAGAATGTACATTTTTCCAAATCTCACTTATAGGGGCGGTTTCACCGCCCAAAAATATATATATATATATATATATATATATATATTTATTTATTTTTTGAAAAATGTTAGTATTTTACATAAATTACACATAAATAAAAAAGATCTTTTGAAATAAGAAACAAAATTGTAGGAAAAAATATATATATTATTCGCATTCCATAAAAATTGGTTTGCGACCCAAAAATGGGCCGACCCACTGTTTGGAAAACACTAGTGATCTTCACCAACCTAACCAGCCATTCTCTCTCTGTGAGCAGAGGTGAGGGACTACCTGCTAGTAGCGACGACCCTTGCAGTGAGAGGACTCCCATTGAACGTGTCCTTCCAGGAGGACGTCACCCTGCCCCTGGCAGGCCTGGGGGTCACTCACACAGGCTCTGCTGTGGAATATGATGGCAACGAGGAAGCCGTCTTCTACAACGACAGGAGCAGAGGCGTTGTCTACAAGTCGAGCGTCAATGGCACTCGTGAGTCTTTCCAAGATTTTTTTGATCATTGTTTTTTCCAGGTCTGATTGAGGTTGGATTAAGGTCAACATCAGTAAAAGGAAAATATCTGAAAATGTTTGGGGGGAGGGGTTATATCCTTATTGAATGTAGTTTTTTGTGCAACTTTTGTATTGTCTTATCCCTTGTGTCGCTTGAATTTCCATTCAGGGATTAATAAAGTGGAATCTAAATCTGAAATCTATTCTGAATCATCTATTTAAATCTAAAATACATTGTGATGAATTGTTTGTAGTCATAGTCATAATTTTTATTCTGGTATTCTTGGGTATCAGTCTCTATTGTTTGAGTTACTAAATCTCCCTTTTTGCTCTCCAGATCAAGAGATTCTGACAGGTTACAGAGTGGGAATGATTAATGCCATGGCCTATGACTGGACCTCCAAAGTTTTGTTTTGGACCGCAAGCTCTTACAGGACAGTGGTGGCTTTCAAAGTGACGGACAAGACCCGAAGAGACATTGTGACTGGCGTGACGAATCCCACGGGAATCGCAGTGCATCCCAGTGCTGGGTGAGCCCTCTACATTTTCAAGTATTCATAAATCATTTCTAGACAATGTATCATGCCAATTATGTATTATATAGTTTGCAAGGTGAACAAAGACGGTGCTATAATTACTTTATTCACATTACAGTACATACAATCATGTATAGTAGGGGTCTTCAATGTTTTTCAGGCAAAGGACACCTTAGCTGAGAGAGAGATGAAGCAATACATATTGTATAAAATTGTGTTGCAGATTAAACCTTTTCATAGATTTCATAGATGGTTTGACAGCACAATCATCAGTGTTTTTTATGTTTTGTTTGGTTGTTTACACATTATCTTTTCTATTAATATGTTAGATTCACGTTCAGACATTGAACCACTCGGTAAACTTGACCATTGGCTCTGTACTTGGTCTGCTCTTTTTTCCCTCTACACTAAACCGCTTTGCCGAAAGTAGCTCACTAGAAGCTCACATCACAGCTCAAATCAAAGTGTTATGAGTTTGTAGATCTGCCATTTTCGGCAAATGTTCCCCCCAGAATAGGGATGCTATAGTTCAAGTGGTTAATGAAAATAAATAAATAATAATAATTAAAACAATCCTATCACATAAAGATTTGGCGGCACCCATGTAATAACCCTGAGGACCCCCTAGGTGTCCCGTACCCCCTGTTGAAGACCCATTGTATACAGCATGAATTTTTGTTATTTGAATGACACTAAGCACATCCTCTTCCCTACCCGGTCCATAGCTACTTGTTTTGGTGTGAGTATTACCGTCCAGCCGTTATAATGAGGGCTTTCACTGACGGAAGCAATGCTGTTCCTCTCGTCAACACAACCCTGGGCGGGCCGATTGGACTCGCTCTCGACTACGAGTAAGCACATTTGTGGCATGCTGTATATCTGGAAAGTATGGAAATTAAATGGAGAGTTCCGATTTGTTCATAAATTCAAGAACTGCACAAATGGATTGGAAACGTTATACAGTATATACAAATATATTTGAGATGAGTCACAATAAATGAATCACCACAGATGTAGATTTAATATAAATATTTACATGGTATCGTGTAGGGGGAGGTAGAGAGTCACATATTATAATACCAGCCTGTAGGGGGAGGTAAAGAGTCACATTATAATACCAGACTGAATCGTCAAATACAGACAAGAAGTTAAGGTCTACAAAGGAGTAGAATGCTACAACAGCGAACACTTTTAGGCTACTTATAGTAGAATGTAATTTAAGTGGATTATTCCTTAAACATTTTCCCTGATGGCACTCAGGTTTCTGGCCATCTTCATTTTATGGACTAAAGCCTGATTTTGTGACCTTGTAGTTCTGCGATCTTTGGTGCACGGCACCTGCACGGAACTAAGTATATAACTCAGGCTTAATAATTCTGTGTGCTTGGCCCTGGCAGGATGGACAGACTATACTGGGTGGATGCTCTCTTGGGACAGATAGGACACATTGGCATTGATGGATTTGACAGACAGACTTTCAGCAATCTTGGGCGGATCACCCAACCCTATTCCCTTACAATCTACTCTGGTAGGAGTAATTAATTTGAGTTGATTAAACAAAACACACACACACACACACACACACACACACACACACACACACACACACACACACACACACACACACGCACACACACGTATGGATACATTTAAATTATTGTTTACTTTCTCCACTGTGGTCCTGATGATGTACAGAATGGCATGGCAAGTTTGGCATAGAACATCTACACAATACAGTTATCAAATATATACATAGATTTGTAAAAGAAAATCTAGATTTTTCAAAAAATAGCAGATCTACAAGCTCATAGTGCGGCACTCGGTGCCGCGCTATAAGCTTGTATACAGTATGTGCTATTTTGTTATAGCCAAAGAAACCTGAAATGACACAGATGCGTTCCAGGTCTAAATGGGTTAAAGAAAATACAGGGGGGGGAATAATTCTGACAATACTGTACAACAGGCCTGTCAAACTCGCGGCCCGCGGGCGTTTTGCGGCCCGCGGAAAGGTCCATAGCGGCCCGCGAAATACTTTGAAAAATAGTAAATTGACACTACATCTAACAGACGTCGCAGTTTGCATTGCTGTGCTGCCAAGCAGCTCGCCCCTCCCCCACTCGCTGCTACTTGACTGAGTACCTCTGATCGCCCAGGCATTGTCTAACCAGCTGCGGAATGTTCTGGCTGATTGGCTCGTTAACAGTCTATTCAACTAGTCGATGGCTATACTCTTTGATCGTCACACAGGAGTCAGCCCAGCACGGACATGTACACTCTCTCTCTGTCTCTCTGTCTGTCTGTCTGTCTCTCACACACACACACACACACACACACACACACACACACACACACACACACACACACACACACACACACACACACACACACACAAACGTAGTGCAGTGTTATGAAAATAACTGCTCCCTGACATTAAGTTTGTTAAAGCAAAGAGATGTCAGGTGTCTGGGAGCAGCAAGTGATTTAGATGAAATTTCATGCTGGCTACACCATGTAAATTTGCCATTTTTGAAAATATAATAATGGTGATAGGTAGTTAGAAGCATTAATCATATATGTGTTAAAAACGTATAAATGTATCAAAGCTGCTTCTTTTATTTCTCAGGAGCTTGCCCAGTGAAATCCTCAGTATTAATTGAACTCAGAGCGTATTTAACATTCAATCTGGGAAAGCATCTGTGTCATTTTAAGATTTATTTGGCTATTCAAAAATAGCAGATATACAAGCTCATAGTGCGGCACTGAGTGCCACACTATGAGCTTGTAGATCTGCTATTTTTGTAAATGTAAATAATTAAAGTAGCTAATCTTCATAAAACATTTTTTAAAGTGATATACTGTAGTTATAGCAGTGACTGAGATGTAGTGGAGTAGAAAGTTCTGGAAATTGGAAATACTCTAGTAAAGTAAAACTACGTCAAATCTTTACTTAGGTACAGTACTTGAGTAAATGTAATTAGTTACTTTACACCACTGTTCTATAAATGTAATTATTTAACCACCCACACACATTACCAGGTATTGTTTAACTTCAAATTATTCTACTTAAAATGGTTTATAATAATAAATGTAATAATAATAATAATAATAATTATTATTATTATTATTATTATTATTATTATTATTATTATTATTATTGTTACAAATTGCATTGTTTGTTTTCTGAGACAAGACAACAGATTGAAAAACAATGCTGTATAACTGAATGCGTGTGAGCGCGCATGTGCGTCCGCAACTGGTTCCTGCCCACCTCAAGTCACCATTTGACCAATCTTGCCCGGACACCAAAATGAGTTCGACACCCCTGCTGTACAATGTGCTTACAAGGGCACACTTTCCACCTTGATACTAGCCCACCTGGGAAGCGGGAAGGTTCCAGGTTCAATTCCCAGCCCCGACATTGTGTCCAGGTGTCCCTGAGCAAGACACTGAACCCCTTAACTGCCCCCCTGCACTCCTCCGAGGGCACTCAGAAAACTGAATTTACCCCGCAGGATGAAATAGGTCTATGTACAGTATGCAGTGGATAAGCTTGAAGTGTAAAGGCAGTTTATTAGTGTTACTAGTAGTACTATAGTAATAATAATAGAGTGGTCCTCACTCTTTTGCGTTATTTGTGACAAACACATTTGCACATACTGTACGTGAAATTTGCCCTCTGCATTTCACCCATTTTAACTATTTTTAACTATAGGAGCAGTGGGCAAGTAATTCATCCATAATCAAGCCATTAATACAGCACCTGGGGAGCAGTTAGGGTTTAAGTGTCTTGCTCAGGAACACTTTGACACAGTATCTATAAATATAGTATATTATAATTGTACAGTATATTCAGTTCATTTCAGTATTTGTAATGGATGCAATGGATAGAACAAAGAGTTGTTTGGGATGACTTCAGAGGAAAATGAACAGTATTCACAAAGAAAGCCATCAAATAAACAACAAAAAATTAACAAACAAACAACTAATTTGTGTGGTGGTTTGATATAACTTATTACAAGTTGTCTCCCTTGCAGCCCACCTTTATGTGTCTGATACAAGGACCAAGGGGATATTCCGCATGAGAAAGAGAGACGGAGGAGACAACATGATGATCAGAGAGGGAATCAATGGAATCCTGAACGTCAAGACCTACTCAGCCGACCTCCACAGCAGTAAGTGGACCCTGCAGGGAGAAATGGTTAAAAGAGAAAAGGTCAGACATAGGTCAAGGTTAAACTAGCCCTAACCCTAAAGATGGGGCTTGAACAAAAACATTATTTTACCCACTTCTTTACACCTGTAAACCTGTGATGTGGCAATAAAGCTGATTCTGATTCCCTGTGGCCCGATTTATACCTGCTTCTTCATCCCTTTCCTCAACAGTGTTTAACAGCCGTTGCAATTCGGCACCCAACGGCTACTGCAGCCACTTCTGTTTCCCGACCCCCTCCTCCAGCCGAGTGTGTGGCTGCCCCTATGGTATGAAGCTTCAGTCCAACCAGAGGGACTGCGTCAAGGACGATTCGGTCCCCCCGCCCGATACCAGCTGTGGCGACTATGCCTTCGAATGTGACGAGGGACGCTGTGCGCCCAACTCCTTCCGCTGCGACGGAATCGCAGATTGCATGGATAAGAGTGATGAAGCCAACTGTACTGAACCAGGTACGTGTGTCAGTGTGCAGTAGGCTATATAGCAAACCGTCAAACAGGCACCAGTGTGTCCAGGGCCGGCCTGACCCACTAAACAAGGTAAACGTTTGTTTAGGGCCTCACGCTTGTTCAGGGCCCCCTCCCTCCAAGATAATAATATTGTTTTCCTTTTGTTTGTTTTTTGCCAATCAGTCAATCTAATAAACGTTACACACAAACAACCAACAATTAAATATGTTTCACTCCTTCTAGATATGATCATTTCTAGGAGGATAATTTGATACATATTACAATTTTAATACCGTCTGTGATAATCTTTGGGCGGTGAAACCGCCCCTATAAGTGAGGTTTGGATATTTGTACAACAAATCCTGCGCTGTGATTGGCCAAAAATGTACAAGTGAGGTTTGGATATTTGTACAACAAACCCTGCACCATGATTGGCCAATCACAGTCTATTCAGGACTGTGATTGGCCTGTGTCACATGACACATGTGCATAGCCCTATATAAGATACCATAACTTAAAAAAAAACCATACATTTGTTTTTTTTTAAGTTATGGTTTCTTCCATCATAAAGAGTGTTTCAATAAATGTATTTATTTTTTGTACATGATTGGTTGACTCCATTCAGTATTGTGATTAGCTAGCAAGACACCGCCCACTTCACACAGGGTGTGATTTTTTGTATTTAACCACTCTCAATCCTATTTTGGGCATGTCATATGGCACGCATTTGATCAAAATAGTCTAAAATAGCATATCTAAATGCTTACAACTGGTTTCATCATCTTGCGTTGTGAGCTTGAAGATAGACAAGCTCGATATTCTTGCTATTTGGTTAAGTGTGACACCAGTCCATCTCGTGTGACCTCACCCCCAGGAATGACCTGCTCTCCCCGTGCTTTCACCTGCAACAACAAGCACTGCATCTTGTCCAGTTGGCGCTGTGACGGCACGGACGACTGCGGGGACGGCTCTGACGAAGACAACTGCCCCACCCGCGTCCCCACCACCTGCGCCTCCAACTACTTCACCTGTGACAACGACAGGTGCATCAGCAAAAACTGGGTGTGTGATGGCGATAACGACTGTGGCGACGGCTCAGACGAACACTACTGCAGTAAGTTATGAGGGAACCAATTCAGCTTTTATCCATGTCAAGGAGCGTTTTTTTTTTTGGTATTTGAAAATGAGTGTAATAAAACAAATTGTACGAGGACTCCAAGGACTCTTGCTCTTGAAAGGAGAGCAACAGCAAGCCTACTTTCTAGATATTTGCTCTTTCTGTGTCTGTGTAGATTCGACCATCTCTTCTTGCCCCCCTGGCTACTTCCTGTGTCCAGACCATCGCTGTATCTCCAGCTCGTATGTGTGTGATGGAGACCAGGACTGTATGGACGCCTCTGATGAGAACAACTGTGGTACTGATGCAATTTACTGAAGGCACTGTGTGATACATGATGGCTTTGAAAGAATTGCTTGATATTGAACCCATTTAGACTTGTAACCTATACTGTATGTTGTTATTGCTTTCATTTCTTTCATTTGTTGCTGATTATTTATTGTATGAACATTAGGGAAAGTACATTTTCAGTAAAAAGCCAAATGTCTAAGCTAAAAAAAGAAATAGTTTTTTTAATTCATGTTCTCAGCCTCTGCTACAGAGGCTGAGAATGTATTCTTATTTTTTTGTGATCGTTGACAATTCTGTAAAGTTTTTCAGAAAACTAAGTTGTCACTCTCTGTTTCTCCCCTTTTAGTGTATGTCTGTGCCTCCTATGAATTTACCTGTGCCAGTGGAGATCAGTGCGTCCACTCTCAGTATCGGTGTGATGGAGTCTATGACTGCCGGGACCACTCTGATGAGAGAGACTGTCGTAAGTTATCTGCACAAACTTCATGTCGCACAGTACAAAACAATGACTGTATATCAGGAGTATCTCTGAAAGGTGTTTTAACTACTTTAACTTTAACCCTAACCCATCGCATCCCAATTTTGGGGTTGTCATCATACGGCAGGTGAAAATGCAGGTGAAAATGCAAAAAAGATTAGATCGCGAAGCGTGTAGGTAAATAACAGATCATGATATGTTGTAGATCGGTTATTTTCTAAATAATTTTGATTTTTTTTAAACAGTTAGGGACAGAGCATTTTCTTTGTTGCAACACACTAAAAACCAACACAAAAAAAACTAAAAAGAAATGTGCATGAACTATAGCAACTCCCTGTGGTAGCTTTAAATATTTTCTTGAGTTTCAGTGGCTCTTTAAGGTTTTTCCTCTACTCTCTACTCTTCTGTCCTCTCTCCCCAGCCACTCGAGGTCCAGGCCTCTGCCACGACGATGAGTTCCAGTGCCAGATCGACGGATTCTGCATACCAGACGAGTGGGAGTGTGACGCGCATCCAGACTGCGAAGACGGTTCAGATGAACACAACTCATGCCCGCCCACTACCTGCAGATCCAATCAGTTCCAGTGTGCCAACAAGGTCTGTGTTTCGATGGCGTGGGTGTGTGACGGTGAAAACGACTGCCGTGACTTCAGCGACGAGCAGAACTGTCCCACCCCGCCCTTCCGGTGTCCCTCCGGACAGTGGCAGTGTCCCACCGACCAGGTGTGCATCGACCTTGGCAAGCTGTGCGACGGCCAGAGGGACTGTCCCAATGGAGCAGACGAGTCACCCATCTGCAGTGAGTTTCATAGAATATCACACCCTCCGTCATAGTTCCTCAAAGGAAGATATGGTCATGCACATACAGTATGCTAGACTAGGGCTGAGCGATTCATCATATTTTCAATTCAATTCAACAAAAAAACAAGATAATCGTGATAAAACAATAATTGTGCCACTGCCGGATTCCTTACATAATAACAATCTCGTGTGTTTTTGTATAATAAATCCGTCACTACGCTTTCCTTTACATTTCTAAACATACACATACTGGTAAAAAAGTACTTTAAAAAAAAAGGTTTAATAAATGCATGATGTTTCCAAAGTCAATGAGTAGGCTAATTGTGTTAAATAATCGGGATCTCAATATTGACCAAAATAATTGTTATTATCTTTTTGCCATCCGATCGTGATTGCAATTATTGAATCCCCTGTCTCTCTTTCTAGACCAAAATGACTGTGCTCTGAACAACGGCGGCTGCAGCGACAGCTGTATCCAAGGCCCGTTCGGGGCCCAGTGCACATGCAGTCCAGGATACCAGCTGCTCAACGACTCCAAGACCTGCGAGGACATCGATGAGTGTCTGATCCCCGGCTTCTGTAGCCAGCAGTGTTACAATGAAAGGGGATCCTTCAGATGCTACTGCTCTGACGGTTACCTCCTAGCGCAGGATGGACGCACCTGCAAAGCCACTAGTGAGCAGCTAAACTGTTGGAAACCAATCTCACTCCAGGCTAAAGTAGGGTACTGGTTACAAGGAATTTCAGCGCAGTATAGTTCTAAGAGCCATGTGCTGTGTACAGTAAAAGCTAACAAAACGCTGCATCGTGATGCATTGTGAGCTTGTAGATTGGCTGTTTTTGCTATAAATCTAACTGTTGTACAATTGTCCTGGCTCTCAAGTGTAACATAAGGGATTACATATTATACATTTTTGTCCACTTAAACTATCCCAGTCATGTGATTGTTATTATTATATAACAAAATTATGCTAGTCATATGACTGAGATAATACAGTTACAGTAGTACAGTGTCTTAAATGTTAAATTGTGTGGCACGAGTGTCAGAGTAAAGAAGTGCAATGTCACATGTCGTTAAACTCACACAAGCTATTATATACAGTATATAAAGTTATTGTTTCACCAGACCTCCTGCTTCTCATATAAGTTATTTGAAGTTATTGGCAGTTAAAAGACATGCAAAACACCTGTTAACTAGTTCACAGGATGTTACAGTATGCTCTTGTCCTCAGTAATCCCTAAACGTTGATAATAAGTTAATTGAAATCATAATATTCTGAATCCATCAGATCCTGCCGCAGCTGTGCTTCTGGTCGCCAAGCGAAGTCAGATTATCGCCAACAAGATCAACATCAGACCGCCCCAGTTGCATCCAGTTATCAGCGGCTCGAACATTGTGACGGTGGACTTTGATCGGGTGACCTCCAGAATCTACTGGGCCGATGCCAGTCAGAAGAAGATCTTTAGTGCTTTCCAGAATGGAACAGATAGTCGGGAGGTAGGATGAATACATTATTAAACTCACTAGCAGTGGGGCTCAGTGAATGGCAATGGACAACTCTTTGGTGCCAAACACAAAATCACTCAGTCATTCACTACCCCCGTATGACTCAATGTTCACTTCTCCCTACTCCAATCCCTACAGGAGTTTTATGTAGAGGACTATATACAGGAGTGGTGAACTCATAAAAAAATAATTTAAAAAAGCACATTCTGGAGACTACTCTGGTCTCTCCAATGACGTCATTGCTGTAGCATGCCATTAACATCAGCATTTTTCTTTCGGCACAATGCATGATGAGGGTGTATAGAGTTTGCAATATAACTTTTCACGATGCATTGATAAGCAGATAAGATACGCTATAATAACTATAACTATATATTCGGAGTTCGGACACCACAAAAAAATAATTAAATCACTTTACTATATAGTGAGTAGGGAGTGATTTCAGACACAGCCCTGGTCGGAGGCAATGTTTAAGTTGCTTGATTCAGCAGTTAGATATTTGACATTCATTTTATCAGACACTCCCCCTTCCTATACAAACCCATCGTAACTTCCAAGTTAACTCTGAGAGTGTACAAAATGGACCGGGAAAGGGTCCATTTAGTTAAATTTGTCTCTCAGAGTTATAAATGGATACATTAACATTGACGATTTGTACTGTGTATTTAATGCCTATCTGTTTTGTTCTAGGTGTTGTCCTCTGGT
Source organism: Gymnoscopelus braueri (assembly GCF_963280865.1). Lineage (NCBI taxonomy): Eukaryota > Metazoa > Chordata > Actinopteri > Myctophiformes > Myctophidae > Gymnoscopelus > Gymnoscopelus braueri. The sequence continues at coordinate 20,088,543 of NC_137617.1, forward strand.
CTGATGGCACCAGAGACTATAGCTGTGGACTGGGTAGGTCGCAACCTCTACTGGACGGATTCTCTCCTGGAGAACATTGAGGTGTCCACCTTGGACGGCCGCTTCAGGAAGGTTCTGATCAACAAGAATGTCACCAGTCCACGTGGACTGGTCCTGGACCCACGCAACCAGTAAGATGAAGAGACTCTCCCTTTTAGCCCATTAAGACCTGAGGCCGATTCTACAAAATGCCTTCGAAATCAGTAGTTCTCACACTTTTTCTCACAAGATTTTTCAATAATGTTCGAAAATAGCAGATGCACAAGCTCGCAGCGCTGCACAAAGTGATGAGCTGTGAGCTTGTATATCTGCTATTTTTGCAACGCAAAAATCTAAATTGACACAGATGTGTGTGTGTGTGTGTGTGTGTGTGTGTGTGTGTGTGTGTGTGTGTGTGTGTGTGTGTGTGTGTGTGTGTGTGTGTGTGTGTGTGTGTGTGTGTGTGTGTGTGTGTGTGTGTGTGTGTGTGTGTGTGTGTGTGTGTGTGTGTGTGTGTGTGTGTGTGTGGCGCTGCTGCAGCAGCAGCAGAACTCCTGGGATGCTACACAGTATATGGTGCAGGACCAATTTACACCGTCAGTTAAAAATTCTTTCTTCTTCTGTCATTCTTCTCTCAGCACCAACTTGATGTTTTGGTCCGACTGGGGTCAGAACCCTAGAATTGAGCAAGCCGGCATGGATGGAACCGCGAGGCGGGTTATCGTCAGCACCAAACTGTACTGGCCCAACGGTCTGGCCCTGGATTACACCACGCGCAGGGTGTACTTTGCAGACGCCTACCTTAAGTACATTGACTACTGTGACTACGACGGCGGTAACCGCCAGCAAGTCATAGCGAGTGATATGGTAAGTTGCTTTATTCTATTTTCGTTTGTGTAAGTTCAATTAATTGTAGTTTATCCACTTTCAACCTGGCATCCCTATTTTTGGCATGTCATTGTAGATAAAAAATGTCAAATTTGCAAAATTGTATATCTGCAAGCTCACGGCACGTTGTGAGCTTGAAGATCAGCAATTTGTGACACGTACGACGAGGTATAAGAAATGACTTCATTAAGTGCTTATTACCTTTACAAAGCTGAAACCATTGTTCAGCAAGTGTTCTGTATTTGCTGACCTCCCTCCAGGTTCTCCAGCACCCCCATGGCATGACCATCTTTGAGGACCACGTCTACTGGTCAGAGCGCTACACCAGCAAGGTGATGAGGACCAACAAGTTCCACGGCGGCAACATCACCACCCTGATGAACAGTGTCTACCAGCCCATGGGTGTTGTCATGGACCACCCCATCAAACAACCAGCAGGTGCCTACCAACACAACAACAACACATACAGTCTAATAGCAGCATGGTTCCCTGTCCAATCTTTTGCTATCCATAGTTAAATGCCGTCTGAGTACAACGACTCTGTGTGTGTGTGTGTGTGTGTGTGTGTGTGTGTGTGTGTGTGTGTGTGTGTGTGTGTGTGTGTGTGTGTGTGTGTGTGTGTGTGTGTGTGTGTGTGTGTGTGTGTGTGTGTGTGTGTGTGTGTGTGTGTGTGTGTGTGTGTGTGTGATATTTTAAATTCTTATTTTCAAATTATCGTGAAAAATATGGAACAGTTTTGCATTTTTTTAACAACACAAATCTTCTCTTATGGGGGTCCTAGGCACAAATATTTTCAGATGGGGCCAAATACATATTAGCAATTTGGGGGTACTTGACATGGAAATGTTTGACCCCATGGACACGTAGGGGTCCATGGAGTGTGGAGACCCCCTGAATTTGACCCTGTACTCTCTGTGTGTGCAGCTTTCAACCCATGCCAGGAACACCTGTGCACTCAGCTGTGTCTGCTGTCGATCCTCAGACCCAGGTATTACTCCTGCCACTGCCAGTCTGGATGGAAGCTGGATGCTGACAAGCGTACTTGTATCAAAGGTACTTTCTATAGCTTCATTAAACTGTTTCAGAGGTACCTTTTACAGTGCAATTTACAGTATACTGGTGGTACTGAGGTAATCTCACTTGGCAAAGCATCTTGTTATGCATTAATATTAATCAGAATTAATAATTTGATTATACTGTATTTCAGTTATTTGTGTTCGGTACTGTATATATTTTTTAAATTTTCTTTGTCATTGGTACTGTACATAAAGTATTTATATTTTCTAAATTGTTGGCCTCTACTTTCTGTTCAATTAAATTTCCTAATGATCTTTCTTCTGACATAATTACATTGTAATAATTTATTATTATTATTATTATTATTATTATTATTATTACTATTATTATTATTATTATTATTATTATTATTATTATTATTATTATTATTATTATTATTATTATATTACACAGTAAAAGTGTTACACAGTGTTAATTTAACTTGGAGAGTATACATTATGCTCCAACACTGGACTCTTTTAAGGCTGCTTTGAAAATACACCAGGCTTATGGCAAATAGTTTGTTGTTACGGGGCCAGAGCTCAGCTCTGGACCTGTTTTAATGTTCCCCTCTTTTTTCTTCTGCCACTTTTGGCAGTTCTGGCTGAACCGTGCATACGCTTTTTACGAAACTTGGCCATATGGTAGATGGTCATGAAAAACTATCAAGAAATAATTCTCACAATCTTTCGTCAAAAGGTGGCGCTATAGCAAAATGCCAACTTTGAACAGGTACAACTCATGCCCTGTTTGACCTACAGCCATGAAACTTCAATATACATATGCGTCTACTCATGATCAACAACTTTCACACTCTGACTTTTGACCTCTGACCTTTAGATCTCCCAACATTTTGAATTATATGAAAAACGGTTCAAACCTATCTCCTCCTGGGATTTTTGAGTAATCTGCACGAAACGTTTTACACATGAACTTTGGACCTATGCCGACAAACATGTGCAAAAGATTTTCCATAAGTGAAAAAATTAAGCTTTAATGAGCCAATGAATATTGCAGTTTTATGACAATTATTCATCTGCCCCTATACATGCAGACTCACATTTCTTTGAAACTTTGCGGTAATGTTGAGGGTCATTCCAAATATCACTGAAACCAATCTTACTCCAATTGGTCAAAGGGGGGCGCTATAGCATTTTTTTTTAAATGCAAACTTTAAACAGGCAAAAGTCATGCCTCGTTTGGCCGACAGCCATTAAACCTGCTTACACATGTGCCTTGACTCATGAGGAACACATGTATCACGTTGACCAGTAAGCTCCGCCCTTAGATTGTCTGCAATTTTGAGCAGTTTGAAAAACACTTAAACCCAGGATTTTTCTGCTATTTGCGTGAAATTGTATCATCTGAGTGATCTCCTTTTTCACAGGTTCTTGTCTGTTGGTCCAATGGCTTCTCCCTTAAACGTGTGCTTCACAACCTGAAGGTTGCCAGTTCAAGCCTCACTTGATACGGACTTCATTAAAGTTGCATTGCACACAACATGATTGTGTCAATTAATACATGTGCAATTGTTAAACATAACCTGAAATACTTATTTGAGAGGGTATGTTTTTGCAATGTATGACATACTTCATTCTGAAAATAGCCTATCTACAATCTCAATACTTTTCAGATAGCAACGTGTTTCTGAGCTTGTAGATCGACTGCTTTCACTGGTTCACTTTTATCTTCAACAGACAACCTCAGCCTGGACAAGGCTATAGCACTATAGGTAGTGTTGCAGCCCGTCAATCCGAAGGTTGAGGGTTCGATTCCTGTTAATGGCAATAGGTTGACACGTCCAATCAATCCATTCTGCTTCAATCTATTGTTTCCATGTCTCTCTCTCTTCAATCTATTCCGTTTCCATGTCTCTCTCTCCGCCCTTAGAGTGTCTGCAATTTTGAGCAGTTTGAAAAACACTTAAACCCAGAATTTTTCAGTTATTTGCGTGAAATGGTATCATCTGTCTGACCTCCGTTTTCACTGGAACAGGTCTGTTGGTCCCATCGCTTCCCGCTTAAGTGAATGTTTCACAACACCAAGGTTGCCGGTTCAAGGCTCACTTGGTGGAGACTTCATTTAAAGTGCATTGCAAACAACAAGACTGTATTAATGAATACATATGCAATTGATAAAGATAACATGAAATGCTTATCTGAGAAGGTCTGTTTTTGCAATGTATGACATGCTTCATTCTGAAAATAGCCGATCTACAATCTCAAAACTTTTCAGATAGCAACGTGTTTCTGAGCTTGTAGATCGGCTGCTTTCACTGGTTCAGTTTTATCTTCAACAGACAACCTCAGCCTGGTCAAAGCTATAGCACTATAGGTAGTGTTGCAGCCTGTCAATCCAAAGGTTGAGGGTTCGATTCCTGTTAATGGCAATAGGTTGACACGTCCAATCAATCCATTCTGCTTCCATCTTTCTCTCTCTTCAATCTATTGTTTCCATGTCTCTCTCTCTCAATTAATGCATGTGCAACTGTTAAAGGTAACATGAAATGCTTCTTGGAGAGAGTATGTTTTTTCAATGTATGACAAACTTCATTGTGAAAATAGCCGATCTACAATCTCACAACTTTTCAGATAGCAACGTTTTGTGAGCTTGTAGATCGGCTACTTTCACTAGTTTTCGTTCCGAGGAGACACAAAAATGCCTTTATTGGTAAATGGTTTGTGAACCAGTGATCTAGAGTAGTTCGGGACACAGAGGCTTGGTTCATAATGGACGGAAATACTTATAAATATCAACAGACACTACCAGTAATTGTGTCACTTAATACATATGCAATTGATAAAGATAACCTGAAATGCTTATTTGAGAGGGTATGAAGTATGTATGACATACTTCATTCTGAAAATAGCCGATCTACAATCTCAAAACCTTTCAGATAGCAACGTTCTTTCTGAGCTTGTAGATCGGCTGCTTTCACTGGTTCACTTTTATCTTCAACAGACAACCTCAGCCTGGACAAAGCTATAGCACTATAGGTAGTGTTGCAGCCTGTCAATTCAAAGGTTAATGGTTCGATTCCTGTTAATGGCAATAGGTTGAGATGTCCAATCAATCCATTCTGCTTCCATCTCTCTCTCTTCAATCTATTATGTTTCCGTGTCTCTCTCTCTTCAATCTATTCCGTTTCCATGTCTCTCTCTCTCTCTCTCTTCAATCTATTCCGTTTCCATGGCTCTCTCACTCTCTCTCTCCAATCTATTCCGTTTCCATGTCTCTCTCTCTCTCTTTCTCTTCAATCTATTATGTCTCTCTCTCTCTCTCTCTTTCTCTTCAATCTATTATGTCTCTCTCTCTCTCTCTCTTTCTCTTCAATCTATTATGTCTCTCTCTCTCTCTCTCTCTCTCTCTCTCTCTCTCTCTCTCTCTCTCTCTTTCTCTCTGCCTCTCTCTCATCATCATGTAGATCGGCTACTTTCACTGGTTTCTGTTCCGAGGAGACATACAATTTCTCTATCGGTAGATGGTTAGGGAACCAGTGATCTAGAGTAGTTAGCGAAACAAAGGCCTGGTCCATGAGGGACGGAAAGACTTATATATATCAACAGACACTATCAGGACTATCATATCTCTAGCTCAATGAGAAGAAAGGCAGCCTATGAGTCCAGAGGTCACCGGTTCGATCCCTGTCCCCGACAATGTGTTGAGGCGATCATGATGATCTGTCTCTCTCTCTTCAATCTATTCAGTTTCCATCTCTCTCTCTCTCTCCAGTTTCCATGTCTCTCTCTCTAGTTTCCATGTCTCTCTCTCTCCATCTCCAGTTTCCTTGTCTCTCTCTTTCTTCAATCTATTCAGTCTCCATGTCTCTCTCTCTCTCTTTCACTGGCCCCGTGTTATCGCTGCTTGCAGCTATATTTTTTTCATTGTTTTTGATGTAAAGCGTCCTTGGGTTCATGAAAGGCTTATATATATTAAAGCTATTGTAATTATGTCATCATTATACAAATGGAACCAAATGGACCCCCATATGTACACTTTTGTTTTCCAATTTTTCTCAGCAAAAACAAATCCTTGACATGGACTGCATAAAAATAAACACTCAGAGTTATATTAACACAGGATTGTATCTATTCTATTCTATTGTGTATCAGACAACAGCCCATTCCTCATGGTGGTGAGGGAGTCAGCGATCTTTGGCATTCCTCTGGACCCTGCTGACCCGTCCAACAACGCCATGTTCCCTGTGTCCGGCATCTCCCAGGGACAGGACATCGACTTTGATGACCTGGAGCAGTACGTCTACTGGGTGCAGAGCACAGTGAGTAGTGACTAGTTTAACCACTTAGACCCTCTATACTTAGTAAAACCTACTTTTTTCACTGTACTTTTTTCACCAAATCTCACAATTAATGTGAGCTTGTAGATTGGCTATTATTGGCTAATGTGATTAATACACAATATATAATAATGATAATTTAATAATTTATGGAGTATTTATTTTGATATATTTTAATTTAAATGTATATTTTGTCACCTCAGAGTCTGTATTTGTTTGCATCTTCAACCAGGGATCTATATGGAGGGTAAAAACCAGTGGGACCAATCGAACCCAGTTTGCTCCAGCTGCTATCATTGGTTCACCTTCTGGTTTGGCTTTTGATTGGATAAGCCGCATGATGTATTACACAAATCCCACCAACAAAGCTATAGAGGTAAAAAAAAAAAAGCTATATGAAATATAATGGCCCATGTATAGTAACACTAGACTGATCTGACCACAACTAGAGTGACCTAGATTGAATGTTTTTTCCTTTGAAGTTTCATGCTTCAGTTAGGCGATGATTGAGATAAATGGCTAAGACCTGAAGTTTCTTCCTATTGTACTGTAAAAACAAGGACATAGTCTGGGAAGAGCCTGGCCCATTGTAGCATAATATGTCTATTCCTCATAATCTTTCATTAGGATATAATGTTTTATTGTGTTGTCTAATTATTTATTTTCTGTTATCCAGTCCAGCTGAATTTGCTTGTCATCTCAGGTTGCTTTATAGTCGGATAATCTGAACAAAATCACTTCAAACTAACCGATCAAACTAATGTAAACACAGGTGATCCGTGTAGATGGAGACCAGCACTACAGGAAAACCCTCATCACCAACACAGGCAAACCAGAGGGAGCCAGACAGCCTATTGGAATAGCACTGGACCCAGCCAGAGGGTAAAACTAATAAGCCTCAGTGTTCATTTAACTCTAAAAATGTACAAATGGAACTTAATGGCATTTGGTGAAATTGGTACATTCTCAGATTTAAAGCTTCAATCCATACATTTTAAGTCCTACCCAGGATTTTAACACAAGTCTCCCATGTGGGAGACCAAACATCTGTCATTCATCCAAGAGACAATCAGTGCTGATATTGTGTGAATGAGCACCTCCAACCACTGCAGATGTGCTAGTTATATTTGTATTTCTCTACCATACAGATTTGTTAAAATAATGTTTTATTCATTAAAATAAGTTACAACACTCCCTTCCCCTCACAGGAAGTTGTTCTGGACAGATAAGGGGACGGATAGTGGGGTTCCTCCCAAGGTTGCCAGCTCGGACATGGATGGAGGCAACCTGAAGACACTCTACACAAGCAACCTGGCCAACATAGGATTCATCACTGCTGACATCTCCACCAGCAAACTCTACTGGACTGTGGCTAGCACTGGGGTGGTGAGTATACATGCTAGATCCAAGGAGCATGTACTGTATGCCTGTTATCGGATGCATGCTGCCATACAGTATGTGTGCACATATATACATGCATTCATGCATATACATACAGAAGAGATTTTGTGCATGAACAAAAGCACATACATTTAAGTGTATTTTAAGTATAGGGTGAAATTAGCTGCTTGTTTGTGAAATAGAGTTTGAAGCAGATCTTAATGTTAATGTCACTCTAGGCAGATGTCAAGAAAACAAAAGCTAAATAGATATTATTCCGAAAATATGAATATTTATATGTATTAGATTTCAGCACTTTGCCACTATACTAGAGTACAATGTCTACTGAAGAACATTTGATGTTACTGTAAATCAACCAACACTGATGGTTCTACAGTACACAGTAAAATCCTCAGTGTTAATTTATCCATTTGTAACTCTGAAAGAGTGCAAATGGAACCAAATTGAACCTTATGGGTCCATTTGGTTACATTTGTACTCTCTTAAATGAGTTAAATGAACACTCAAGAGTTTACACTACAGTATCCCATTGTTCATGTCAGATTGAGTGCGGTACGATGGACGGTGTGAGCCGCGTGACAATCGTCAGTGGCCTGTCCCGCCCCTGGGGCCTGACGATCTACCAGAGCCACCTCTACTACACCGACCAGGACTATGAGGTCATCGAGAGGGTGGACAAGGATACCGGCGCCAACATGGTCATTATGAGGAGTGGCATGTCAGGTCTACGCTCCCTCAAAGTCCACGCCCGAGATGGTGAGTGGTCTCACTGGGGTCTGACACATACCCTTTTGTCATTTTAATTTGTTTTTTAGGTATCGTTGCTGACATTCCTATCCAGCAAAATGCCACAGGCATTCTCTACAACTTGTGCAAGAGACTATTGCCTGATTTATACTTGGTTATGCGTCGTGTCTCGCACCGGAAATCGCTCACAACGTGTCGAGCTGCGATGCGTTGTGAGCTTTAAGAAGTACTTCCTACACCTTTCCTCCTATCCAGAATTCAGTAACTGCAGAAGTGGTGTGATAGATTGATTGATTGAATTCTTTGACAAAATCGCATGTACAATTGAATACAGGTGCATACGACGGTCAAAAGGATAGACACAAGAGCTGTGGTCCTTTTCAGGAAAGAACGCCGGGGGTGGTTGGGGAAAACAGAAAAAAGAAGGAAATAGTTGCATACAGTCTGATATACTGTCAGTATATCTGTATTCTCCACCCATGTAGACTCTGCAGGGACCACCAACGCCTGTAGCTCCAACAACGGCGGCTGTCCCCACCTGTGCCTCCCCAGGCCGGGGAACCAGAAGACGTGTGTCTGCACCACGGGGTTCGTGGCCTCTCAGGACGGCGCCCGCTGTGAGCAGTACGAGTCTTTCGCCATCGTCTCCTCCTCCCCGCTCATCAGAGGTTTCCACATCAACAGCTCCGACCACTCCGAGGCCATGCCGCCCATCAGTGGATATAGTATGTTGGTTTTTAAAGCTGCAATCCATCAATTAATTTGTTAAATGATTATTTTTTTATTTTAACCGATCTGTATGGTAGAGCAGTCGTTTGGCATATGCACTAGACCACATTGGACCTCCATATAATACGATTTTTATCTTGAGGACCCCAATCTACGCTATAAAATCCTTTATTATTAACTCAGAGACTGTACAAATGGATTGGTTCCATTTGTACAGTCTCAGCTGCAGTGGTTAGAACTTAAGTGTGTCTGATATCACCAGTTCACTTAACTCACTTAATGTTAACCACAACTCGGGGTCTGACGCACAAAACGTTTCCCTTTCCCAGGTTCCTCCTACTCCATCAAGGACAGGATAGACCTACATATTGAGTCTGGCTTCATATACTGGACGGACAACAGCAGCTCCAGCTCCTATAAGGGCATCTTCAGGGCCAAGACGGATGGAGCCCTCTTCAGCAGTGTTGCTAAAGGCGTAAGCATAGGACGCATCCAGGGCATCGCCGTGGACTGGATCGCAGGTAGAGAAACGCTGAGTCTGTCCATCCACCCCCCCCCTCCCTCCCTCCCTCCCTCCCTCCCTTATTAATCCCTCTTACACATTCTTAGTATATGAAACCTTCCCTTATTAAAGACAAAACTAAAGAGGATCATGTATTCTAAACATTGCGTATTTTGTATCTTCTTCACTGTGAAAATAAAATAGCTAATCTAAACTATGATCTAATCTTCTGCCTCCTTAAACTAAACTACTACCGCTCTGATCTTCCTTGGTTTTCCTCCTTTCTCCACTGACTCTCTTAGGTAACCTGTATTTCACCAACTTAATGACCCAGACCCTCCTGGAGGTGCTCGCCATCAACACCACTTACCGAAAGGTCCTCCTCAAGTCCTCCCTGGATCGCCCCCGCGACCTGGCCGTCAGCCCCAAGCTCCGCTACCTCTTCTGGACCGACGGCGGCCAGGCACCCAAGATCGAGCGGGCGCTGCTGGATGGCACCAACCGCACCGTGCTGGCGTCAGAGAGCCTGGCGTCGCCCCGCGGCCTCACGGTCGATTACACCAACGACTTCCTGTACTGGACGGACGACGCGCTGGACATGATCTCCCGCATGGCAGCGGACGGCACGCAGAGGCAGATCGTCCGGTACGGGAGCAGGTATCCGTCTCCGACGGGAATGGCCATATTTGGGAACCTCATGGTGTGGGTCGACAACAAGCTGGGGAAGCTGTTCCAGGCCAGTAAGGAGCCAGGCAATACTGACCCACCAGAGGTGAGACCGAGATCCCAGATTACTTATTTTTAATATATACAGTGGACAGAGTCCAGGTTTCAACTCAATTACTTTTTTGAAGCTCTATGTGGTAAGTTGCTTTGTGTTTGTGTTTTTTGTTTGATTAACTAAATAGCCTACCGTCATTTCACCATGGAAAAGGTAGAATTAATTTGTCTTTCCCTCTTTGCCCTCGCCACACTGAGCAGATGTATTTTAATCACTGCAGTGTTTGATGGTCTGTCATAGTAATAAAATACATGACAGTTGCAATCTGATTTGCTTCAAAACTCCCCCCAATCAGTTAAAGTCACAGTGCAAGGTCAAAGTTTAGCATTATGCTTACATGTGTGATGTGGGTGTAGCATCTCTCAGTGTGCTTTTGTAGTTTATTTATTTGTTTCATTGTTTTTCTTAAATTCGTATCTATGTTTGATCATGCAAAATAACGTAACCAACATACTAACACAGTACAGTGGATCCCCAGTTGATACACTCAAAATGAAATAGTGACTTCCTCCTGCTATACATATGTAGATGCTGCAAGCTTGGACCACTTCAACAACTAAAAAGGCTCACTGTTGAATGTTACCAGGTAATCCGTGAGGGCATCAAAGGCCTGTTAGATGTGGCCGTCTTCGACCCGCACGTCCAGCCTCTAGCTGCCCATCAGGTGGGCTTCAACCCCTGCCATGAGGACAACGGACGCTGCACGCAGTTCTGCTTCGCCATGCCCGAGCAGGAGAAACCCACGTGCGGCTGTGCCCACGGCTCGCTCCTCAGTAACGGGGTGTCATGCGGCTATGGCCAGGAGGAGTATCTGATCTTCACCACAGACTACACGATCAACAGCATGAGGCTGGACCCAGACGACCACAGCCTCCCGTACCCGACTGTCAACCTGGGATTTGGCTACGGCGTGATGGCCCTGGACTACGACTTCAAGGAGAAGCGTGTATTCTTCGCCCATTACGCTGGCTATGGCAGGAGCATGATAGGCTACGCCACCACCACGTCCATGACCAGCCCACCTGTTATCATTGTGGGAGGTAACACTGTGACATTTCTGAGCCCGCAGCAATGTGTGGCAGGGTATTGTAATCGTGTGTGTGTGTGTGTTACTCAATAGTGTGAACAATCAAATAAGCCAAAGGCTTTGATTCTAATAAGTGACCACATTGGGAGACCCCACACAAAACCACACAGTGAGGCAGGAAATCCAAAGTCAAAGTTCTTTTATTTAACTTAACAGTACACTAATAAAAGCAGAGCAGTGGAATATGGGGCAGAGCCGCAGGAGGGGAATGCATCAATCCAATGTCCAATGGGCGGGGTGGGGGTCTTTCAGAGACGTCCAGTGTTAAAATCCATTAAAAGAACTGTAAGAGTCAGAGTCATTAGTGCCACAGATCCCAGCATTAAAATCCAGATAAAATCAGAGTGACCTTCACTCGTGTCTAGTGCTTGGGGGTTTACTTCCCTTTCCTAGGGGGGTCTGGCTGGTTCCTTCCAACCTGTTCCAGGTTCTCCTCCTCTGCCCTTGCTGGAGGTCTATGCGTCTCTGCATCATAAAAAAACACAAAAACAGGCAGGACCGAGTTTGAGGCTATAGCTTAGAAAATCAGGCTGAAGGTGAAAACAGGTACTCACACATATAAACATATCTTTAATAACTGGCAGAGACTGAGGGCAATGAGTCCAGCTTTACAGAGCTTTACAGCTGATGAGACAATGTAGCAATTTGTTGAAGCCGAGGTCAAATGAACAACATTAACTGCTATAATACACTGGTGAAACGGGGACATGTACAGTGTGTGTAGTACTTCTGCTGACCACCAGATGGGACACTTTCTTAACAGTCTGTGGTTTGATACCACATGTTAAGTATGTCTGAAATGAAAGATACTAGTGTGTATGGACTCAAATGTATGTTAAAAAATGGTATCCTGATGAGTATCAGAGTATGTAGCATTTAGTATGTGAATTCGGACACCCATGCCCATGACCGAGATCATTATGGCTGCCCCAAAGACATGATTAATCACTTCAGCTCTACTGTATATACTTCGTCATACAATAAAATAAAAACGAAAATAAAGGATCTACAAGCTTGTAGATGTTCTATTTTCGATATTGTAGATTTATTTTTTATTTTTTACCCAAAATATGGACACCAGGTTGAAAGTGGTTAACCTTTGGGTCGGAAAGGTCAAAAATTGAGGTCAGAATTACAAAATAATCCTACCTCAGGAAGGGAGAGATATAGAACAAGAGTTTGCAACTCCATGAAGGTTCTTTTTGTGTCATATTTAGTAGCCTGTGTGTTTCTTTTTGTCTCTGTCCTCTTTTGTCCCATTTATGTCTCTTTTCCTGTTTTCTCACTATGTTTTTTGTTGTCTGTCCTCTCCCACTCTACTGTAGATCTGGATGATCCAGAGGGGCTGGCCTATGACTGGGTCAACAAGCGTCTGTATTTCACCGACTACTACAGACAGAATGTCCAGGCCATAGGAGTGGATGGAAAGAATCGCTCTCTTATTGCCAAAGCCAATCGCCCCAGGGCCATCATTGTGGACCCCTGCTATGGGTAAAACCTTGTTGTCGATTGTCTTAACCTTTTATAAGACAATCAATTATGTGTTATTTACTTGTTTTCCTTTTTTGGGGGGGAATTACTGCTTTATAGATAGATGTTTTTAGATAGTAGAGTGAAGACAAGAGATACAGGAAGCTGAGGATAGAGGGGGGCCGTTGGGGGACCTCCGGCTGGTATTGAACCAAAGATGTTCCACTTACAGTCGGCGTAGATTCACTCAGCGGTGTGCCCCCAGAATGTGTATATCATTTGATTTAATCGATTCACGGACAGATATGCTAACATGGACCGTAACCGAGTCCCCGAGTCTCCATCATAACCACTTGAGCAGTAAGGCAATCAAAAACAAATCAACACAATCAGTGCATTATTACACCGTTGAACGTCGATATGGTCATGCACGTAAGGATTTTCATTCTTTGACATTCTTTGACATGTTTTTGTCAATCTTAACATGAAGGCATGAGCATTGCACTGTATTTGTGTTGTCAGCTGAGCTGTCCTCCTCTTGTCCTGGATCATGTCTTCAGGTACCTGTACTGGACTGACTGGGGCAGTCCTGCTAAGATTGAGAGAGCCACGCTGGGGGGAAACTACCGGACCGCCATCATTAACACTAGCCTGACCCAACCCAACGGCCTGTCGCTGGACTATGAGGAGAGGATGCTGTACTGGGCTGATGCCTCACTGTATGTACAGTAGTGAAATTCTCAAGTTCATGCTGTAATTTAACAAAGGACCCGTTAATGTAAAGTTACCCAAATGATCTCCCATCCTCTATTTCTTAGTACTTTTCATTCCACAACATAAGCGTGTAATCCATCACATCTTGCCCCTGCCTCCCCCAGAGACAAGATCGAGCGCTCCTCGCTGACGGGTGAGAACCGGCAGGTGATCGTGCACGGGGCCCAGTACCCGTACGCCATGACCGTCTTCCAGCAGGACATCTTCTGGACCGACTGGACCACCCGCGCCATCTACAGGGCCGGCAAGGACGACGGCTCGGGCTTCGCAGTGATAGCCCAGGACCTGCAGTACCGTCCCAATGACATCCACGTCTTTGCAGGATCCAAGCAGGAGAGCTGCTCCAGTCCCTGTCAGCAGTTCAATGGAGGCTGTAGCCATGTCTGCGTACCCGGTGAGGGCAGTGATTATTCACAATGGCCTTTGAGCAAGGCACCCATTTTCCATGGGACATCAGGACATGGACATCAGGCTACCTGATGTCCATTCCTAAATCTTTCAAAATACAATGCATCATATACTGTAACAGGAAATGTCTGTAATTAGCTAATAACTCAACTAATAAGCCATTGTAAAAAAATAAATTCATTTCTCTTAATTCAATGTCTCTCTCTCCACCACAGGTCCTTCAGGCGCAGAGTGCCAGTGCCCCCAGCAGGGGAACTGGTACCTGGCCAACAACGGCAGGGACTGTGTCCAAGACACCGGGAAGCGCTGCCAGCCGGAGCAGTTCACCTGTCTGGATGGAGGGTGCATCTCAGCCCGCTGGAAGTGTGATGGATACGATGACTGTCAGGACAACTCGGATGAGCTGGAGAGAGTCTGTGGTGAGAGAGAGAAAGAGAGAGAGAAAGAAAGAAAGAAAGAAAGAAAGAAAGAAAGAAAGAAAGAAAGAAAGAAAGAAAGAATAAAGACATATTGAGAAAGTTAAACCCTTTTGCTGTTGGATTCACTGAGAGAAATCTGACCGTGTCTCTCTCTCTGTCTCAGCATTCCACACCTGCGCAGCCATAGACTTCACCTGTGACAACGGGCGCTGTGTGCCGCTGCACTACGTGTGTGACTACACCAACGACTGTGGAGACAACAGCGATGAACAAGGCTGCCCCTTCCCCACCTGTAACCCCGCCACCGAGTTCACATGCGCCAGCGGACGCTGCATCAGCGCCTCCTTCGTCTGCGACGGCTTCAACGACTGCCGGGACAATGGCACCTCCGATGAGATCAACTGCCGTGAGTAGTGACTGACTGACTGACTGACTGACTGACTGATTGATTGATTGATTGATTGATTGACTGCCATGGACCTGCCATTCATTTATCCATTCTAATGGATGATTATCAAGATATATTTGAAACCATCATACATGCATTTATCTCCTCCAGATTAAATTACTGTAACTCACTGTATACTGGCATTGATCAAGCTTCACTTAGGCGTCTACAGCTGGTCCAGAACGCAGCCGCCCGCCTCCTCACCGGCACTAAAAAACGTGACCACATAACCCCAGTCCTCGCCACTCTTCATTGGCTCCCTGTTCATTTTAGAATTGATTTCAAGGTTCTTTTATTTGTTTTTAAAACCATTCACGGCCTGTCACCCTCCTATCTCTCTGACATAATTGAGCCTTATATCCCAACCAGGGCCTTGAGGTCTGCGGACAAGCTACTGCTGGTCGCTCATACGACTAACTTGAGGAGTAGGGGCAACCGTGCTTTTGCGGCTGCTGGCCCCAGGCTCTGGAATTTGCTGCCCCTCAACATTAGATCTGCCCAGTCGATTGGGGCTTTTAAAACCTTACTAAAAACTCACTTATTCTCTCTTGCTTTTAGTCGTATTTAGCTATCATGTTCTGTCCTAACTGCATTGTTTTGTTTCTCTTTAGTTTTTCTTTTGTTTTTGCCCTGTGTATATATTTCTGTTGATGCTTCTGTGTGTCTGAATTACCTTGTTTTAACCATGTTCAGCACTTTGGTCGGCTTTGGCTGTTGTAAATGTGCTATATAAATAAAGTTTGATTTGATTTGATTTGATCTGTCTAGAAGAACAGCTTCCCAAACTTTTTAACTCAAGACCCAAAAAAGAAATTTGATGTCTCCACAGGACCCAAATTAGTGAAAATAGCAGATCTACAAGCTCACAACGTGTCGCGATGCATTGTGAGCTTGTATATTGGCTATTTTCACTAATTTTTAAAACTTTTGTTTTCTAATTATTATTTTTTTATATTTTTTTATATTCATGAAATTATTTTCAAAAATCATCGAATTTGTTTTAAATTCATGAAAAAAAGGGATTTTTTTTCGAAAATGTTTAGAAATAATAATAGGCCTACTTAAAAACAAAATGTAGGAAACAAAAAATAAAGGGATATTTTACTTGCGAGAAGTTGCACACAACCCACATTTGGGTCCTGACAGTGGTCTAGAAGATGGATGACCTTACCCACGTCTCTCCTCTTCAGCTGACAGGACGTGTCCATCAGGGCAGATTAAGTGTGACACCACCAACATCTGCATCTACTCTGACAACCTGTGTGATGGCAACAACAACTGTGGTGACAACAGTGATGAGAACCCGCTCTTCTGCGGTGAGTTGAACTCTGTTATTCTGGATCTAAAATCTTATGTTTAACAAGAGATAGCTGCTAGTGTTATTTACCATGCATTGATTTCTCCTTGTTCCCTAGGTTCAGGATTTGCTTACTTTACCTGCTGTGAACTAAATAAGCGTGCGTGCGTGTGTGTGTGTGCGTGCGTGCGTGCGTGTACTTATATTACTATACTAGTGTAAAATGTGAGAACCATTTTCCTGGGCCTCCCAAAAGAAATGGATGTCCCCAAATGTATATTTATACATGTGTGTGTGTGTGTGTGTGTGTGTGTGTGTGTGTGTGTGTGTGTGTGTGTGTGTGTGTGTGTGTGTGTGTGTGTGTGTGCGTGTGCGTGCGTGCGTGCGTGCGTGCGTGTGTGTGTGTGTGCGCGTGCGCTCATCAACATGTGTTTGTTGCAGCTGGGCGTACATGTTCCCCGGACCAGTTCCGTTGCGATGGTGGGAAGTGTATCCCTGTCTCCTGGGTGTGTGACTCCATCAGCGACTGCGCTGACGACACCGACGAGCCGCTCACATGTCGTATGTTTACTACATTTGAGATTCTTCATGTTTAATTATTATGCAATGAGATAAAGGAAATGGAAAAAGTAGCAGGTAGGTCTCCAAGAAAGTGTTTTATTGCTCCAAGGTACTTACAAGGACTAGAGACGGATAAAAGGCCTTTATTAAAACATGGGCACTAATCCGGTGCAGCGGTTCCCAACCACTTCTAGATCAGCCCACTTGAAAATCTTGAAAGCATTCACAGACCCACCCATCTGACCACTTGAGTCAATGGAGCAAGGATCGGGCTGAAACCTTGCCCTTATCTTGCCCCCAAAGTCATAGATATGTCCTAGACGACTGACGTGCACAGGCTGGCCACATGAAGGTTGAGATCCAGTCACACACCAAACCCATGTGGATCCCAAGATGATTTTTTTTTAAACTGCTCACTGTCACTGCTGGTGTTGTCTGGCTGAACTATGGTGTTTGCTGAGCAGCTACATGCTCCCCAAGGGATGAACCATAAAGATTTTGTTGGTGAAGAAAAATGAAGACAGTAACTTTGTGTATTTATGGGAGAAAAAAATGACTTTCTCTTATTGCCGGTGTTACAGAAAAAATGGTAGCCTACAGAATTCTGTGACTTCCATACATGTAGGGTAGGACATTACGACATGACAGTCCATCCTCCCCATAATATGCATATTTTGTAAAGTGAGATTTAAAAAAAGCACCACTTTATGTACAGTAACAACATTTTCACAAATGTTCAAACTGGGACAAAAGCATGGGAGTGATACCTGCAGCGAGCAGTGAAGGTGCGCCAAGTGACCACGGCTCATGCTCTTTTACCACTCTGCTGCCCTCTAGTGTCCATCGAGGAACTGCGTGACGTGGTTGGTGTCAAAACACACTGGCCAAGATGAACGTCTGATGATTACTGTATGCACAAAAGGGCGTATAAAACGTGACCAGCACATGTTACAACATGTTAAGTAGTTGGTTCAGCAGTAAGACGCTGGGAGTTATTGCTTTACCTGGGACTACCACTAACCGTCCACCCAGCATCCATGAGTGAGTGACTGCATGACTAAGTAAATGACAATTTGTGACTGCCTCAAAATGGTGGCAGCCTTTAGTGCCATGGGGAAAACCAACGGGGGAGTGGACCTACGTGTCTGTGTTGCGGCTAAATAGCGTTTCATCAGGGTGGTTGTGCAAAGTTCTTTTGCAGTTCACCCCTGGTCTTGGACCACGGTTGTACTTGGAACACCCCTGCTGGGCTAACCTGGGTTTTAGTAGTAAGAAGAAGGCAATAAATGTGGAACTTTGCTTGGGTGCCAATGGGGAGACAGAGAATCTGTGATAGGATGATGGGTTGATTTGTCCTCGTACCATGGGACAGGCTAGTCTTGGTAAGCTTTGGCCCAGGGTAATGAAGAGGAGAGCTATATGAATGCTTCATAATTATATTACCAGAGAAAAAGCTTGTTTTCCATAGTATATATATGCACATAATAAAAATCTAATGATATTAAAACACTCATCTGGACTTTACAATGATATCTCTGCCTCCTTCCAGAGGACCAGATCAAGACTTGTAGCCCCACCCAGTTCACCTGTACCAATGGAAACTGCATCCCCCAGTCACTGGTCTGTGATGGTAACAATGACTGCTGGGACAGCAGCGATGAGGCCCCTGAACTCCAGTGTGGTAAGATAGCACTGTATTGATTATGTCGTTTGAATGTTATGATCAGTGGTGGCCAAAGTACTCATACAATAAATCTCAGTAAGAGAATACCAGCACTCACAGAACAGTCCTTTTAAGGCACTTTTATTTATATATTTTAAGCATGGTAGTGTGCTGCAGAACAGACCGCAACGGACGCGTTTCGGCGTTAAGCCTTCATCAGCGTTGTGTGCTAAAGTACTCAACCCCAGTACTTGAGGCAAAGTATAGATTTGTGAATGTTGCTCAGTCAAATTTAGATTGTAAATTACAAAAAAAATACTTACAAAGTAAATGTCTTTTTAATATCAATACATTGCTGTATTGAAAGGAGAAAAAAAATACATTTTTAGATTTTGCAGATCTACAAGCTCACAGCGTGTCACATCGTGATGCGTTGTGAGCTTGTAGATTGGCTGTTTTCACTATATTTGAAAAATAGATTGGTGATTAAGTGGTTAATTCATAATTTTGTAAGTTTGGGTCCCTTACTAGAAATGTAGGGGAGTCAAAAGTACAATATTTGTCTTTGAAATGTAGTGAAGTGAAAGTCGTGAGTAAAAAAAGAAATACTGGTTAAGATACTGTGTGGTAATTATCCACATCCCTCTATCCTCTCCTCCCCGCCCCTTATCGATCCCTCCTCACAGGCCAACGTACATGCAGTCCCAACCAGTTCACGTGTCCTACGTGGCACCCAGGACACCCGCGCTGTGTGTCCCTGAGCTTTGTGTGCGATGGGGAGAAGGACTGTGCCAACGCGGCTGATGAGCTGCAGAACTGCCCCAACCGTACCTGTCACATGAACGAGTTCACCTGTGCCAACGGCCTTTGCATCTACATCCCCTACCAGTAATTGTTTGTGTGTGCCTGTGAATGTGCATGTGCATGTATGCAGATCTACCATATCATGCACTTGCATCAATTACTTTGGCTTTTTACGGCATGTTGTAGGCCAAGAACAACAGTCTAGAACAGGGTTTGTCTGTACTGTATATCTATTTATGTACTGTATGTCACAGTAACCTATCACAGCTCATGCTGCTATCTGCATAACGTCACAAAACGGAAGCACGTCAGACCTTGAAAGCCTGAAATGCGTCAAAGTGAAACTTATGAAGAGCATGAAAGTTGGAGCGTAGTTGAAAATCCAACACCAACATCAACATTGTTCCTGTGAAACACTTGTTATTGGTGAAGTATGTGCAGTAAGATCAATGATCCATTTGGCCAAATGAGGCATAGAAAATCACCGCACTAGGACATGCACACAAGCAGCCAGCCAGCTGGCTTCGGGACTGAACACCACATTGTGATTTGTCATTTGTGCAGCTTCATTCACAAACTGCACACACAATAACTTATCAATGGATAATGATCGTTATTAGGCTCTACTGTATATCTAAGTATATATAAGTATGTACAGACATTGAAACGGGCAAACCTGTTTCCTTGAATATTCAAGAAAATGTTTTTACCACCTCTCTCCAGCTGCGACCGCGTCAATGACTGTGGGGATGGCAGTGATGAGGTGGGCTGCACTTATGACACGTGTGCAAGCTACCAGTTCACCTGTGGCAACGGAGCCTGCATCACATCCGCGTTTATCTGCGACGGGGACAATGACTGCCTGGACGGCTCGGATGAGGTGGAGAGCCTGTGCACCACGCCCCAGCCTACCTGCGGCCCGCAGGAGTACTTGTGCAAGTCAGGCCAGTGCATTGACATCCACAAGGTGTGCAATGGACAAAAGGACTGCCAGGATAACAGCGATGAGAAGGGATGTGGTAAGGCTGGCAGTCAGGACAGAGAGATATGAAACAAATGGAATGTTTAAAGCTGCAATCCAGAACTTTTTTAGTGAATAAAACGTTATTTTGCCCAATCTGTATGGTAGAGTATGTAATATAATATACACAAGTGCGGTGCTTGGAGGTGGTGTCACTGCTCTTCTATTGAGACATTTAGATCTTGTGGTTGGGTAGGACCACTCCTGGTTGACAAGAGGTATTGCATAAAATATCTCACCTTCCCAAACGGGCTTTCAATTATAGCTCATCAGTAGAAATGTCAGCACTTGCTCTGGGATCCAGGTTCATATCCTGGGTATAGGACAGGAATCCTTTGGCTTGCAGCTTTAATTTTTTTCTTTAATTCTTTAATCTTTAATCAAAATTCCCTAATCCATTGTAGCTATTGAAAAGTTCTCTTCTCTTCTCTTCTCTTCTCTTCTCTTCTCTTCTCTTCTCTTCTCTTCTCTTCTCTTCTCTTCTCTTCTCTTCTCTTCTCTTCTCTTCTCTTCTCTTCTCTTCTCTTCTCTTTCCATCCATCCAGGTATCAATGAATGCAGGAACCCATCAGTCCACCAGTGCGCCCAGACCTGCACAGACACCCTCACCGGCTACTTCTGCTCCTGCCAGGAAGGTTACCGGCTGATGCCGGACGGCAAGGCCTGCGAGGACTTGAACGAGTGCCGTGACACGCCCGCCGTCTGCAGCCAGATCTGCGAGAACGCCGTGGGCTCGTTCCACTGCAAGTGCGCCCCGGGCTACGTGCGCGAGCCGGACGGTCGCACCTGTCGCCAGAACAGCGGCATCGCCCCGTACCTGCTGTACAGCAATAGTTACTACATCAGGAATATGAGCACGGACGGCTCGCAGCTCAGCGTGGTCCTGCAGGGCCTCTCCAACGTGGTGGCGCTGGACTTTGACCACTACGAGAAGAGGCTCTACTGGCTGGACGCCGGCATGGGTAGGATGGAGAGGATGCGGTTTGACGGGAGCGACAGGGAGACGCTGGTGGAGGTCGGAAGTGCGGAGGGTATAGCGCTGGACTGGGTGGGCAGGTGAGTACAAGGACGGAAGAGCTCCAATAGTTTTTTTTGTTTATTTGTTACTTCCAAGCTTGTAGATTTGCTATTTTTGGTGCGCAACACTGTCCTGCATGTAACTCTGCTTAAATGCAGCAAAGGACGTCTAGCTCGGGAATCCAACCAGCGACTCACTGTCAGGCTGCATTAGATTGCCTGTGGTATGCGCCTTAACCACTAGGCCAGCGGCGCCCCAAGCTTAAAGGAGTAGTTCACCCAAAAAAAATACTTTTTTATCAATTACACACCCCATTCATGGAGATTTTTTAGTTTGTGTCGCATTCCTAAGCCAATAATTTGATTACAGGCTGAAAGATACTAATTTATCCGGTAGGAGACTCATTGGAGACTCTTTGAGTCTCCTACCGGAAAGACCGCCCATTCATAACATTTTTGGCTTAGGAATGCGACAAAAATAAAAAAAATCTCCATGAATTCAATGCTTCATGAAATGTGTAATTGATAGAAAATAAGTAATGTTTTGGGTGAACTACTCCTTTAAGACATTCAAAATCTGTCTGATAACAGATATAAGTGACAATAATTCTCCTTTACAAGCGGTACTACAGAGATCTGCTATTTTTGAGAAATCGTGAAAATTTGTGCAAATCTTTGAATATATATGTTTTTTAACATTTGTAACTAAAATCTTTGCCTCTGGGGGGTCCCTGGAACTAAATAATTTCAGATGGGGGATTGAGAAACACTGACACAGTAACATAAGTTTAAAAAAAACATTGCCCTGCAATGGTGTCATGGCGTGAGAGTGAAGTGTGTTGATGTGTCCGCTGCAGGAAGTTGTACTGGGTGGACAGTTACTACTGCTCAGTGCACGTGATGGAGCTGGATGGTCGCTACCAGAAGAAGCTGCTCTCTGGAGCCGTCCTCGCTGGTAACGTCAGCTATGTCATCACACGACCCCGTGCTGTGGCTGTCAACCCCAAATATGGGTACTGAAACACACACATGTACACACCCATGTACACACACACACACACACACACACACACACACACACACACACACACACACACACACACACACACACACACACACACACACACACACACACACACACACACACACACACACACACACACACACACACACACACACACACACACACACACACACACACACACACACCGAGAGGTGTTTGTGTGTGTTTCTTTTCGTCTAAAACACATCAACGTACAGGAGCAAGTGCAAAAGTTGTACTTTTCTACATTGTACTATGTGACAATTTACCCTTTGTTTGTATGTGTCTTCTTCCCACTTCTCCCCACCTTTCAATTCAATCCAGGTGGCTGTACTGGACAGACTGGGGAGACAAAGCCTACATTGGCAGGGTTGGCATGGATGGCACCAATGCCAGTGCCATCATCACAGCCAAGCTAGAATGGCCTTATTCACTGACCATAGACTATACCACCAACAAGATCTTCTTCGCTGACTCCCACCTCAACTTCCTGGAGTGAGCATGCATGACAGGGCTTTCTTTCTAACATACAGATGAAGCCCATTTCAATTCAGTTACAGTAGCATGTAGTATTGCTGCACTATACCAATGGACATAAAAATCATGTCCTGAAAAGAGTCTGTGTATCCAATGCGCTGTTCTATACTTAAAGTAGTTTTTTTTTCTCTCAAACACATAAGATACATTGCAATCAAATGCAATTTTCCTTTAACATTTTTGCTTTCTAATATGTACATATACAGTATAATGTGTGAGAATATGGTTGCGCTGCAATATGTGTAGAATTCTAAATAAATAGTCAATTATGAAGCTGAACTCTTTTAGGCCACACTTTACATAAACAAAATTCCTAAAATGTCCTTTAAACATTTAAAACCTACAGCTTTGCAGACATGGACGGTCAGAACAGACATCGGGCCATTGCTGGGTCCCTCCCCCATGTCTACGCGGTCACCCTGTTCGAAGACTACGTCTACTGGACCGACTGGAACACGCACACCGTGGAGAGGGCCCACAAGTACACCGGTGCTGAGCGCATTGTCATGGGCAACAACACGCACCGGCCCCATGACATCCATGTCTATCACCCCTACAGGCAGCCTCGCAGTATGTATTAACCTTATAAACTGTACTATCGTAGCCTCCATTGGCCTGCTTTGGCCTGGAATGGTTCAAAGAAAGCCACTCTCAATTATAATGAAGCAGTGAAAGTCCTTTTTAGCTCCGCTTGCAGCTAGGCTCTTTGGATGTCGGCGATGTCGTTCAGAGATCTCTAAAAACTACTGGCTAGATTGCCATGGAATTGCCCAGAGGATGGTCTTGATTGTGGTAACCCAATGACTTTATTCTAGCGCCAACATTAGGCCAAAAATGTTCATGCATAAACTGATTTTACTGACCCCATGGCCTTTCTATCATTACCCTTAAGCCATAAGGCGCTTTGTACTGTAGCTTTTTTATAGTTAGGGAACTTTATTAAATTTTTGCTGTTGTTTACATGTTATTTGTTGTCTTTGATCATGTCATGTCACGTTTGTTTTGATTAAATACCACAGTTCACTGAGGCAGTTACTATGTCATTTAGTTTTTGTCCATTCATTTCCCAGGTGACAATCCCTGCTCCTCTCATCACCTGACCTGCAGTCACTTCTGTCTGATTGCACCTGGAGGGAGCAGTGCTACCTGTGAGTGTCCGGACCACTTTATCGGCCTGTCTGTGGGCTTCCGTATCCAGTGTGTGGCCGACTGTTCCAGCACCCAGTTCCGCTGTGGGGACAATGAGAAGTCAGTTTCTTTCTTGATTCATGTTAGGATGTTAGCTTGGATGAGAATTGAATATAAACTTGGTCCATTTTCAGGTTCTTGGAAGTATGGGATTTCACACAAAAAGTACAGATGTTATTGAATCTTGTCCCTCCATAGATGTGTTCCAATCTGGTGGAAGTGTGACGGCCAGTCCGACTGCGGTGACGGCTCAGACGAACCTCAGACCTGCCCGACCCGCGCTTGTCCCATCGGCCAGTTCCAGTGTCTGGACGGAACCTGCACCTACCCTGGGTTCCTCTGTGATGGCCACTCAGACTGTGCTGATGGCTCAGATGAGGACGCTGCCCTCTGCAGTATGACACGCTCATTTTCAACATACCTCCTCCTGTTCATTGTTTCATTGTACAACTTTTATTTTCTTATAGAACGATAAATTTGATGACGAAATTTTTTTAAATACTTTTTTAGAGCAGAGATAGTTTGAATGTCTTGCATGTCTTCGCTCTCTGCCCTTGGTGTCCAGTCCCTGTTTTGAGTTCTGATCTGTCCCCGTCCAGGTGACCACCGGTGTCAGGAGAACCAGTTCCAGTGTAAGAACAAGGAATGCATCCCAGTATCCTGGCACTGCGACGGTTACAGCGACTGCTCCGACGGCAGCGACGAGGACCCGGAGGGCTGCGCCCAGAAGACCTGCCAGCCAGGCCAGTTCCAGTGTGCCAACGGCCGCTGTGTGCCCGCCAGCTATGTGTGCGACGCCCAGGATGATTGCGGGGACAATTCTGACGAGCCATACGAAACTTGCAGTATGTGGGACTTTGTGTTATGTTTTGTCTCTTATCCAGTTAGACCGGTCGACGGTCGTGCAATCTGCAAATGCACACACACACACACACACACACATACGGTATAATATGCCTCAGAGAGGCCAGAGCGCAGGATCACCTCCAGGGCCAGCGCCCCTGGAGCAGTTCGGTGCCTTGCCCAAGGGCACTTTGGCAGAGCTAATGGTTGCTTGTAGATGTAATACCGCACATAACACTACACACCTAGACCCAGAAGCTTTTAGGCGTCCCTCCCTACCTCTAGCAATGACTGAGTAGGAAGGAGTTCAGGGTTTTGTCAACAGGACGGATTACTGGCTGACCTACAATACTTTAATTGCTGGAGGGATTGAACCTATAACCTAATAGAAAAGTCTCTATAACCACGGGGCCTCCATGCCTATGAATTTAATGAACTCCTACTCATTATGAACAGCTAATGATATATTACAGAGATTGATGGGATTGTCAATACCCAGCGCACAGTGGCGCTGATGGCTTAATGAAGCATTGGATTCCTGCAGTTTTATGTGGATGTATAATCAATACACGCAGCGGCGTGATGAATCAGCGTGAATAAATGAATTCGTGTTGCACATACCATGCATTAATTATGTGTTCGGTTGTCTGAAATAAATCTGTGATGCAGAGGCGCTAATAAACGCTTGTTGTTTTTTCCCATCCTTGCCTTGTTTATCTTTCTATCTCTCTATCTCTGCTGTTTTACAATCCCTAACTCACTCTCACAATGTCTGTCTCTTCCTAACACTCTCACCATACCACTATCTCGCCCTACCTCTAACCTTCACACTCTCTCTCTCCCATTCCACCATCTCTTTCTCCCTCACTTTCTTTCCCTCGCCATTTATCTTTGTTTTCCCCTCTTCATCTCATCTCATCTCATCCGTCTTCTGTCCTCCGTGGCTCTCTCTATCTTTTCCTATTATCATTCCCTTCTCTCCTCTCTCTCTCTCTCTCTCTCTCTCTCTCTCTCTCTCTCTCTCTCTCTCTCTCTCTCTCTCTCTCTCTCTCTCTCTCTCTCTCTCTCTCTCTCTCTCTCTCTCTCTCTCTCTCTGCTCGCATCCCCTGACACTCATTAATTAATTAATTGTTTTCAACTGTTCTCCCTCACCCCTCTCTCCCTCTATTCTCTGCAAATCCCCCCGCCCCTCTCTCTCTCTCTCTCTCTGTTAACCCCATCCTTTGCTTTCTCACCCTCCCACTCATCACTCTACCCACCACCCCCCACCCTCCCCCCTCCACCCCAGGGGGTCCGGACTACAGGTGTGACGAGGACACCGAGTTTTCCTGTAAGACCAACTACCGCTGTATCCCCCAGTGGGCCCGCTGTGATGGCACTAACGACTGCCTCGACAACAGTGATGAGCAGGGCTGTGGTCAGTGTGTGTGTGTGTGTGTGTGTGTGTGTGTGTTTGGGCATGTGCGTGTGTGCATGCATGACAGAGAGACATTTTGATAGTATATTAAAAATCAGCTCTGGTTTTTTATCTGATGAGTGATGACCCAAAATTGACAGCTTACGCGGTTCACAAAACTAAAGAGAAATTGAAATTCCTTACAACATTTTTCTTCTTCTTACTATGCCTCTGGCAACATAGTTATCTATAAGGTCTTTGTGGTATGTACAGTATGGTACAGAGCCTGAGTATAGACACTGTTTATCCATTGTGGATTGACATCGCCTTTCAGGCGTAAAATTCACCCTTTTACAATGAAGAGGCATCTCATTAAACCTGAATGAATTAACCATCCACTAAGTCCTGGTTTGCGAGTTGTGCAGTACTGTACTGTAGTGTAGAATGAGATTGTGCTGACCGCCTGCCTTGCTACAGAGGCAGTGACCTGTGACCCTCTGGGAGACTTCCGTTGTGACAACCACCGCTGCGTTCCCATTCGCTGGCAGTGTGACGGCGCCAACGACTGCGGGGACGGCTCCGATGAGAGGGACTGCCGTGAGTAGCGTTATATTTCACATTCACCTTGTTCTTCTCATTCGTCCCCTTGTCCACACATTCACCCATTCTTTCATCTGTCCATATAACTTCCCATTATGTCATCCATACTTTAGTTGAAGGACCATACCACGGTCTGCCAGCACACTGATTATGACTCACAGTATTGAGTCACAGTACGTTGTAAGCTTTTAGATCTGCTATTTTCACTGTTCGCCCCGAAATAGGGATTAACTAGCATTAGATAATTATTCATGTAAGGTCTTTAACATTTTAATGATAATGTTTTGTTTAGATTTTTTACCAGGAAAATTGTCTATTTATGGCCATACTGTGAATGAACAATGACATGTATTGACAGCCGTATGAAGCGTAAATTCATCCAAACATCAATCTGTTCCAGAGATTTGGATAATCCTCACTGAATCCTTTATGCACATGTACTCATACTAGTTCATAATAAACCAAAAACATAAGAGTCCTTTCTGTTTAGAACCGCAGTGTGAGTTTTTGTATGTCAGCACCTCATTTTGATACCATAGGGTGTGTGTGTGTGTGTGTGTGTGTGTGTGTGTGTGTGTGTGTGTGTGTGTGTGTGTGTGTGTGTGTGTGTGTGTGTGTGTGTGTGTGTGTGTGTGTGTGTGTGTGTGTGTGTGTGTGTGTGTGCAGAACCAAGGCCGTGCTCTGAGAGCGAGTATCGCTGTGACAACGAGCAGTGCATCCCTGGGATCTGGGTTTGTAACCATGAGAACGACTGTGGAGACAACTCAGATGAACGAGACTGTGGTGAGTGTACACACTCACAAGCGCGTGTGCATGCACACACACATGCACGCACCCACACAGATACAGTAGATATGCACTTACACAAACACACACACACACACACACTGTCTTTCTCACTCACAGGTATACAGTACATACATGGTAACACTATGTGATTCCTCAGAATACCGTCTGTATGGAGTATGAATACCCATCTCCATATTGTAACTTTTTGTGTTTTTTCATAAATGAATGCCCTACTTGATCATACTACAGCGTCGCACAAAAGTATCAAAAGTAGCAGATGCAGATCCACAAGCTCCAAACGCGGCACGAAACGACGCGGTTTGAGCTTGTAGATCTGATACTTTTGCCACTTTAGGATTTGAATCATGAGAAGTAAAATTCTTGGACATACCGTATGAGGTTTCCACTGGACAGAGACAATACTCTACTGTTCCTATCTCTGACACACACACTCACACACCGTGTCCTCCCTTCTCCTTGCAGAGTTACAGACATGTCATCCGGGCTACTTCCAGTGTATGTCGGGTCACTGTGTCCCTGCAGCTCTGCAGTGCGACGGACGACCTGACTGTCTGGATCTGTCAGATGAGACCACCTGTCGTAAGTACTGCAGAACACACGCACACACACACACACACACACACACACACACCACCTGATTCGGATGCTTTCAATGCATTGAATGGGACATTATCACCTTTTATTAGACCATTGAATGGGCGAAGTAGGCGACATACTGACCTACCCGCGATTTATCAGACCATTCATTGGGTGTTATCAAGACATACTGACCTACCAACGGAGATGACTTAAATAGTTCAGTTTCGGTTTTGGTTTCGGTTTCGGACCATGACGGAGGCGCGCAGTCTCAGGCGAACTGGAACTGGTGTGACGTTCGCCTGAGCCTACTCAGCGCCGTTGGAGTTATGTACCGATAGGCACAGAATCGTAAATTATGTTGTGGGGACTGCTCTGCCTCCAAGTAGGTCAGTAGCTCCTGATTACGCCCAATGAATGGTCTGACAAATCGCGGGTAGGTCAGTATATTGCCTACTCGTCGCCTACTCGCCCATTCAATGGTCTGATAAAACGTGATAATCTCCCATTCAATGCATTGATAGCATTCGAAGCCGGTGCACACACACACACACACACACACACACACACACACACACACACACACACACACACACACACACACACACACACACACACACACACACACATACACGTGTTGATGTTATAATTTGAGGTGACTGTTTGTAGCCAGGTGGATGCTGAAGTAGGGCAATGAGTAACCATTTAAGCCTTATTTTATACTTGCACTGGTGTTAACCCGAAAAACCCTTGATGTACAAGCTCAAAATACGTTGCATCACGATGCGTAGTGAGCTTGTAGATCAGCAATTTTGTATATTATTATATTTGAATTTTAGCCTATAATGACACGCCCAAATGACATGCCAGGTTGTTAGTGGTTAACAAGAATATATAAATGCCTAGTCTTCTCTGGGTAAATACAAAATAAATTGACCTCAGCACATCAGACTTGACTGCTTTCTCTCCTAAAAAACACCTCCAGCCACGCGTTTCCCAGGGGGCCGTTGGTGTCCACATTATCAGTTCCAGTGTGCGAACCGCCTCTGTGTGAGCCAGGGCTGGGTGTGTGACGGCATCGACGATTGCGGGGACGCGTCCGACGAGGAGCTCAGTTTGTGCTGTAAGCGTGACTTTGTTGTTTCGTACAATGCCAGTACATATGCATCATCATTCATGCACAGGGTTCTTTGTTGTTGTGTAGTTACGTGTGTGTGTGTGTGTGTGTGTGTGTGTGTGTGTGTGTGTGTGTGTGTGTGTGTGTGTGTGTGTGTGTGTGTGTGTGTGTGTGTGTGTGTGTGTGTGTGTGTGTGTGTGCCCAGTGAACATCACCTGTGAGATGCCGTCCAGGTTCCGCTGTGCCAACGGTTACTGTATCTACTCTGGCCTGCTGTGCAACCAGAAGGATGACTGCGGAGACGGCAGTGATGAGAAGGAAGACCTCTGTATGTCTCTCCGTAGTAGTGAAAATCTATAATTTTATAATCGATTAAGTCAATTAGTTTGATTAACTGTTGCACCCCTAAACTATTATTGTATCTTGTTTATACAAGTTTTAGATCTTCTGTTTTTCAATGTAAACTTGTAAAATTGTAGACTTTGTTAAATTGAAAAGTGCTAACACCCACACATAGATACTCAAACACGATAAAACACAGATTTACAACAATACACAGCCCTGCTCAAATTATATTAAAGTTCCCATGAACATAGCTTTAGTTCTTGGAATACAGCTGTTCATGCTGAGCAAATGCATTATGATATTCAATCATGTTACAGCTGCTGCTTTATTTAAATACAGCCCTAACCTGGCTTGTAATGGGTTTAGACACAAATAAATGCATCAGTAATCACCGGCCAGGGATCATGCTGAACATTAATGTCTCCTGAACGTTCATTTATATCAAAGGACGTTCTTGGAACAGGATATTCTAAGAATGTCCATCGGTCAGTGCCGAGTACAAAAAGCCTGAAATTAGAGCATTTATTAGAATGGATTGTTGCATAATTAGGCTAAAAATGCAGGTATGCATATGAGAATCTGATTTTTTTGTGTACCTTTTGTGTTTGCCTGTCTGTGTGTCTGTGCATCTGTCTTCCTAGGCCGGGAGCCCACCCTACCCCCGTGCACACTGGAGGAGTTTAAATGCACCAACGGACACTGTGTGGCTCTGCCCTATGTGTGTGACCACAACGACAACTGTGGTGACCTCACTGACGAGATAGGCTGCAGTGAGTTCCACTGTTCACCTTCAGAGAGGGAAAATACTGGCTTATCAATTTGTTAGCGGCAACGACCTCATGCACATTTTAATGTCACACATTTTTATCTCCACTCACTACTTGTTGTTGTTATTCAGTGTTGTTTCGAGAGAAAAAAAAAGAAGGAAAATCTTTAAGTTGAGTCTGCAAACTAAAGCAATTTACAACTAAGGTCTGATGAAGAACTGAAGCTCCAAACATCACGTTCAGTGGTGGTTAAATTAAATTGCTATGGGAGTGTACATTCTCTAGTGTGCAGACTTTACTTTTTTTTTCCTGTTGCGTCTTTCTGTGTATCTCTCTCCAGCAACTAGTATTTATCATTTGGATATGCACGTTTCCGCACAAATACTATACTATATCCCCCAAATAAGCTCTAATAATATTTAATATGATGGAATATTTAGTATAATGAAATTATACAATAAATCTGCTGTAGAATTATTGATATTAATTACTCATTTTGAAATGGTAGGTAACTGCATCTTCAAAAAGTTCTTTTATAAAACATTTTTATGAGCAAAACAAAAATGGTGGATAGCTGATTTCATAACTTGACACTGAAAGGTGGATGCTTATCGACATTCAGTATTGTTACTCTGTCTAAAATACATGCAATACCTTTCAATGGAACCGCTGCCCTACACTGTGAAATCCTGCACAAAATGTTAACCAAATGGACCTTACCGCTCCCATTTGTTTACAATTATGCACAGTTAATGAGGGTCTGTTATGTGGTCTGTGTTGTCTGGCTCCAGATTTCGGCAACGACCGCAACTGTGAGGAGAAGCTGTGCCAGCACACGTGCCTGAACCTCAACGGTACAGGCTTCATCTGCTCCTGCAACCCTGGATACAAAGTGGACCCAGACAGCACCTACAGTTGCCTAGGTACGTGTGCACGCGTGCGTGCGCACACACGCACACACATGCACACGCACAAACACACATGCACGCATCGCGCACACACACATTCACAAGCCTGTGTCCATACAAAACTTTGCAAGCGTTTGCGCATGTTCACTGATGCATCCCTTGCGCGTACACAGAAACACACACGTTTGAATGTGTGTAAGTGCATACCGTTGCTGTCGGGCAGAAACCTCTATCTCCATATTTAAACTTTTTGTGTTTTTTCGTAAGTGAATGCCCTACTTGATCATACTACAGTGTCACACAAACGCATCAAAAATAGCAGATCTACAAGCTCGAAATGTGGCACGAAGCCATGCGTTTTGAGCTTGTCAATCTGCTATTTTTGCTATTTTTGAATTTGAATGCTGAAAAGTCACAGTTTTGGACATACTGTATGAGGTTTCATCCCGACAGAGACGATACACATTGCTTGTGTATGTACTTACATATTTCTGTATGTGTACACAGGTGTGTGCATGCGCGCGCGCACACACACACACACACACACACACACACACACACACACACACACACACACACACACACACACACACACACACACACACACACACACACACAGAAATACCCATACAGTACACAGAGCAGGGGTGTTTGCCCATGCTGCACACCCAACCAGATATGCACACGATCAATATTTAATATAGTTTTTTAACGACTGCATCCGTTCCTATCTCTTCCATTTATGAAACTGTCCCTCTTCAACCCCAACTGAAAAAAAAATAGGCTTTTTTTAGCTTGCCTGAAAATACCTCCTGAGGGAACGCAGATAAAAGCATGTCATTTGTTGTGAGAAGTGGTATCGAGGCCTCCAGGACACCAAACAACACTGAAATGGTTTTATTTCACAGAAAAGTACAGATAATTACAACACTAAAATGTTTGAAGGGTTGACGATGACTCATAGAGTACTTATAATAATCAATCAATGTAATTATTTTTATTTGTAAAAAGTAAGGTTATATAATGTCAAATTATGTAAGACAGCCATGTCTCTTCCAAGATTCAAAGTTCAAGATTGTAGTGTTGCATCTTATATACAAAATATAAAAATTCAACATTATAGCTACATTAATAAGCAATAACAAAGAAATAATAAATAATGGCAGCAATAGTAAGACACATATAGCATGTACAGTACATTGGTCATAGGCACAAAGTATCTACATTGGTCATATACATTAGTCATAGCTTGCCATGTTTGAAGGGGCTGTGTGTTTGGCTCCCACTTCTAAATGTTATCCATACTGTATGTGTATGTGTATGTGAGCACTGCAGTGGTAAGTAGCCATGGGAACCAACTGTTCCCGAGCTACAGTATGTGGCCCATAGGTCAAAAGCCTATCTCTTGTTTCCTTAGCGCGAGGCAGCTTTATGTACAAGTAGGCTACACCCCCGACGCTAGTATGTCACAGGGGCTTACCCCCAATCCAACCCTTGATGCTGAGGGCCAAGCAGGGAGGTGTTGGGTACCGTGTTCTTAATAGTCTTTGGTATTGTATGACTTGGCTGGGTATTGAACTCTGACCTTTCTGAGCTGCACTGTGCTGAGCTGCACTGTGCTGTACATGTGTATAAATATCATTTTTACTTGCATACTACAGTAGATGTGTATGTGCATTTACATTATGTACATGTGTTTTATGTGTGCACTTATGCAAAGTTTCATGTGCCAGTGTGCGTTGTATGTTTAAACGTCTAAACGTTTGCAACTTTTTTGTACTTTGAACACAGAGCACTTTATGAGCATAAACACATTTCTTAGCCTCTGTCTAAGGAGTCTTCCTTAAAGGTTTATGTAGAGAGCAAGTCTTTTTCTGCCAGTTTTTCTAAAATGTCATTCCACCATCTCTTTGCAGACATTAATGAGTGTGAGGTGTATGGAACCTGCCCCCAGGCATGTAAGAACAGGAAGGGCGGCTATGACTGCGAGTGTGCTCCTGGGTACCGCTCCGTGGGAGCCGGCGCGATGTGTGAGGCTGAAGGTGAGATGTTTTACACCACTGTCACTCTGGCTTCTGAACTGTCAGTGTGTCTCAGGGTCAGTGGAATCACTTATGCCCTTTATCAGGGGTCTTCAATGTTTTTTCAGGCCAAGGACCCCTTAGCTGTGAGAGAGAGATGAAACAGGGACCCACAGTACATATCAGAATCATGTTAAATGTGTGTTTTAAGACATTTTACCACTTAAACCCTCAATACTTTGTAAACTTGACCGTTGGCTCGATATTTGGTCTGCTCTTTTTTCCCTGCACACCATAACCCTTCACGCGTTGTGAGCTTGTAGATCGGGTATTTTCGGCTTATGTTTTGGCGGCCCCCCTGCAGTATCTCTGAGGACCCCCTGGGGGTCCCGGACCCCCTGTTGAAGACCCCTGCCCTATATTCAAATGTAATATTATTTTTACATGCATACAGTACATGTGCATTTACATTATGTGCATGTGTTTTATGTGTGCAATATTCTTTGTTAGCCCCCAAAAATGTAATAAAATAATTATAATAGTAATAAGGTTGAACATTATCATTATCATGTCCGTTGTTGTTAGCCCCATGTCTTGTGAAAGTAAACCACTACCTGCTATCCGTCGGCCATGTTGTCCCTCAGGGTCTGTTCCCCTGCTGCTGCTGCCAGAGAACGTCCGTATCCGGAGGTTCAACCTGCAGACAGAGGCCTACCACGACTTCCTCAAGGAGGAGGAGCGCGTCATGGCTCTGGACTATGACTGGGATCACAACAACACTGGACTCAGTGAGACACACACACACACACACACACACACACACACACACACACACACACACACACAAACACACATGATACACATGCGTACACAGACACGCATGCATACTGAAAGACATGGTATAAAGACAGTGAACTCTAAGGTTCAGTTCAATTTAGTGTAGCAGAGCCTTTCCATTGAGCCAACAAGTTCAATAGCAGCACCCCGGCTGTTTGACCTGAATGGAACAGAACAGTATTTCATATCATTGGTAACACCTGTGTTTAACCTACTACTTAATGTCACAGTGGCTGCTGTGCAAAAGGTCTAATGGGAAGAAAGAATGCAGAATATATAAAGTTGATACACATGTCTACAGACTGGATACATGATCACACATCCGCCCATCGCATACTACTTACAAAAAAAGACAACTGGCTCCTCACTTTGAAAAGACAACCTTTCAACAATAATGAGAGAAGTTAATAAAGAACTAAAAAGAACATGGCTAATGATGCCCATATATTTGACTAGGTATGGTGTACTTCACTGTGGCTGGTAAGGACTCGATACCGGGTGCCATTAAGAGGGCATACTTACCAACAGTGGATGATGGCAGCAACAACATCGGTGCTGCCGTTGACCTTGGAATCAAGTATATCACCAGCCCAGATGGAATTGCAGTAGACTGGGTGGGCAGGTGAGGTGGCAGTGGCAGCTTTTGCAGCAGCCTACTAGTTTTCTTTTCCCCTTTTATGCTTATTTCCTTTTGTTTACAATTATGTTCATGTCTTGGTAAACCGTTCAGAAAAACTAATTTCATTGCATGTGATTTTAATTCATTGCACAAAATAAAAACATGATGCAAATTAAAGAACTCCAGGTGATATCTGTCTGTGGCTGTCTACGGCTCACAAAGTAATGACTTTTTAATTACCCTTATTTTTTAGTTAATTAAATGATGAATGAATATCAGATTCCACAAACTGAACATACTGTACAGTACAGCAATATTAAATTAGCTGTATAACTTGTACATTGTGTTTATAGGTTTGTAATTCTTCTGCCAACAGGAACCTATACTGGGCAGACTCCAGGGTGAAGAGGTTAGAGGTGGCCATGTTGGACGGGCGCTACAGGAAACACTTGGTCAAAACCGATCTGGGCCACCCCTCGGCCGTGGCCGTCAACCCAAGCCTGGGGTGAGAAGCAAACGTTTTTTCCACAGCTGCTGATATACCATGGAATTTTGAGACAGTGTTTCAGACAGTTGAAAGTTGGAGAACTTCAATCAATTTATGGGATACTGTTAAAATCTCCAACCAAGTACTTCTTTTTACAGCTCTTCTAGCTTTAATATTTTATTTGATGGTTGTTATCAGTTGTTTAAATATTTATCCATACCACACTGCCTCTTCTAATAATTCAAAAAAAGAAAATCTAAAAGCTGGAAGAAAGGTCATGATATTTCTACAATTTAAAGTCTGGGGACAACTCAAAGTTTATATTTACAGAGCAGTAGTTTTTTTTCCCAGTTCGTGCCACTGTCAAAGTTATACCATGAACTGAATAGTGTTTGCGACCGTAAAATCACATTGAAATACGTACTTGTTACATTGTCAATGCTGTAGGTCATCTTATTGTATATTTCCTGCATTTATTACTGGCATTGCCACTGCAAATTAGGCATTTAATTTCCAATATGAAACCAAAAACGATTAAATATATAAAAACAACAGTAAAATAAGCATAAAATCCTAAAGTGCAGTGAATTGAAACTGAGCAG
Organism: Gymnoscopelus braueri; assembly: GCF_963280865.1. NCBI lineage: Eukaryota > Metazoa > Chordata > Actinopteri > Myctophiformes > Myctophidae > Gymnoscopelus > Gymnoscopelus braueri. The sequence goes on from NC_137617.1 coordinate 20,124,626, forward strand.
CATATTAAAAACAGTTGCATCCAGCATTTATCAAAACAAGGTAACATGGCAGCATGACATACTGTATAACATGACATCCCTCCATCTTTCCTCACTCCATTCTTCGTTTTCTCCAGCCTGCTGTACTGGGCGGACCGCGGCAAGGTAGCCAGGATCGAGTACTCTTGGCTGGATGGCCAGCAGAGGAAAGTGCTTGTGGCTGAGGGCCTGGGCTGGCCCACTGGCCTGTCAATCGACTACACCAACGAGAATAGGCTTTACTGGTCCGACTCTAAGGAGAGCCGCATCGAGTCTGTGTTGCCTTCAGGAGAAGACAGAAGGACTGCTGTATACATAGGTAAGAGGGAGCTGGAAGGACACAGTAAAAAGGTCAATACTGTATGTATGGGAATAGAAGCATGAATGGTGTTTTAACTGCAAACAATGACAAGCTTAACAAGTGATTATTATTATTACTTGCATTCAGATTTTATTCTTTCAAGATGTTATCTTATTGTAAATTTGATAACTTGCCTAGAATATCTTAAAAGAAGCCTGAAAATGTTTCCATATCCACTTTTTTTCTAAAGTAAACCCTGCTATTTGGTACCTTGTCTAGATGTACGGAACCCCTTCAGTGTCAGTGTGTTCGAGGACCATGTTTATTGGAGCACCCAGGAGAAGGGGGAGGTGTTCCGGCAGGACAAGTTTGGCCGCGGCACCAAGACCAAGCTGCTCACCGCCGGGCCCTGGCTTACCCAGATATCAGTCTACCAGCAGCAGAGATACAACTCCATAGCCAGTTAGTTGTGCACACAGACAACGCACACACGCACGCACGCACACACGCACGCCATGACACCACGCAGAGTGCAGCATGTGCTCCTAAGCATGCGAAACACCAAGGGCCTATTGGCATGCATAAGCATGCACACATCGTAGTCATATCATTGTCTTTAATGTGCGTATCGTGTTCCATTTTCCAGTTGCATTTTCTTTAACCACCTGAGCCCAAATTTATACTTCGCTGTGAAAATAGCCCACAACACGTGACAGTGTGACACGTTGACAGCTTGTAGATCGGCTAATTTCTTTATTTTGGAACATTTTCGCCAGAAATGACATTCCCAAAACAGGGGTGCCAGGTTGTGGTTAGCCACTTAAACCCTATCCTGAGTTGACTGGGGTTCCCCCAGGACTTTTTTCCCCTTTTCAGTTTACAAGAAAGAGCAGATCTACAAGTTCTTCAATGTGTTTACGACACTCAACAAAACAATGATCAGGATCTAACCCATTGTCATTTTAGATTTTAGCTATTAAAAAATAGCAGATATACAAGCTCACAGCGCTGCGAGCTGCTATTTTTTAAAAAATATTTTTGAAAAATCTTGAAAGCGTTTGAAAAGCGTTTGTAGTATCGGCCTCAGGTCTTAGTGGGCTAAACACCCTGTCACTACCTTCTCTCCATCCAGTGACGAGCCCATGTAAAGGCACCTGCAGTCACCTGTGTTTGCTCCGACCCGGAGGATACACCTGTGCCTGTCCTGAGGGCACCAGCATGGTCTCTGGCAGCAACACGGAATGTGATGCCGGTGAGAAACGTATTTTGTCTTATAATCTTACTCTGTGTACGTCTGTGGAGAAGGAAAACAAGTCAAATATTGACGATGAATTCTGTTCTCCTGTTCAGGGTTTGACCCGCCCCCCACTATGCCTCCACCGTGCCAGTGTCAAAACGGTGGAACCTGCTACTTTGACGACAATAAGGCTCTCTGCAAGTAAGTGAACACGCGCATGAATGCCTTAACATGCACACGCACACACACACACACAAGCAGATGCAGATATGGTAGCTAGTAAAGCTCTGGCCAACATTTGCATTGTATTGTTTCTCAGGTGCTCTCCAGAATGGAGGGGAGACTACTGTGAGATAAATGTATTCCACACCATCGCATCATCAGGTACAATTATTGTCAATTATAATGTCATGTCATGTCAATTATAATGTCTTTTACTAGTGGTAAGAGGATGACATCTTGTCTTTCCCTGCACACACACATGCATGCATGCACACACGCACGCACATTCAAACACGCTTCCTTGCCTCCTCTCTGTCCATCAGTGGGAATAGCAATCGGTGTGTCATTTTTTATCGTGGCTCTGCTTGGTGGCCTGGTGTACGTTGCTCACAAGAAGCCTAAAATGCTGGGAACGCTACGGAGCAAGGTGCCATCTATGCCCTCCATGCCATCCATGCCATCCATGCCCTCCATGCCATCCATGCCATCCATGCCCACCCTGCCCAGCTTCAGGTGAGAGTGAGAAAACAGACAATCAATCAGTGGCTGATGCTGTTCTGCGTTCAGCATTATGCTTCAGGATGAATACCACAGTATAAAAACTTTTATTATTATTATATTATTATAATAAATATATTATTATCATCATCATCATCATTAATGTGACTATTAAGGCATATCTGCTTCTCTGAGATAGAACAGCAAAGAGAGAAAGGAAGGAGAGAGACAGGATAATATACTGTAATTTTGGTCCAAAGCCAAGAATGTTATCCATTAAATTGCAATTATCTAGTTGAGCCAATTCAATATTTTATTGAATTTCAATGATGTTCCGTTCCACCTGTGTCACATACTGTATGTGTTCTGTTTTCAGAAAAGCTCAGTCTCCAAATGGATCGGAAACAACCGCAAGTGATATGAGACCAAATGCTGAACCTGTTAGTGTCACTGGTGCACCTCACCGCTTAATCAACTATAGGAGCAAACATTTCAAATCTAATACAGACCTGTCCAATAACACATTCATACATATTCTATTGGTGAAGAAACATGTAACTGGAGCAAATCGATTTCACTGCCAACTACAAGAATGCAAGCTTTAAATGTTTAATAATCCCGCTAGAAACACCTCTCCATTCTCCAACAACATTCACCATGCTTTATTTTGTTTTTCCCTTTACCAATTCAGTGAGATTAATAAATGGACAGCAGCTGAAGGTAATATAAATTGTTGGTATATTTCATACAAGCATGGATAACTGCTTGCACAGAGAAACTCCTGAATGAAACAAACACATAGTATGTTATTACCTTTAGTGTATATCCATGATAAGCTACGTCTCCTTTCTGTCATTCTCAATTGGCGTAGTGTGTCACTGAATCAACGGTTGCTACGTGGTTGCTACCCTGTCACGTTCAACAATGTGATTGTGTGATACATAAATTTGAGACAAACTGAACTTTTGGACACTCTCCTCGTCTGCTCCACCCCGCTATCAAGCCAACAATCCTTTGCACGGGATTGACGCCTGCTTCCATAGAAAATGATTGGGAAGGGTTAAACCCTATATACTTTGTGGCCAGCTCTTTTTTTCCCTCTACACCAAATTTCTTCGCCAGAAATAGCTGATCTACAAGCTCACAACCCATTGCGTTGTGACGCATTGTGAGCTTACAGAGCTCCTATTTTTGCCTAATGTTTGCCCCAGATTAGGGACGCTAGGGTTCATGTGATTACAAAATCGCCTTGCTCCACCTACAGTGTATCTGCACCGTAAGCGCTGTACCGAAACATTTTTTACAGGCTGATTTCCCTTACATTATATTGCATCTTGATAAATATATATTTGAATATATTTCCGCCCTAATCTTCTTTGGACAACTCCATGTCTTTAATTTACTCATTCAGGTGCCTTGTTTGAATGTATCCATGGTGGAGACCGAGGGAAAGAGTTTTGAGAACCCAGCATACGATTACGACAGCGCAGAGCCCCCAGCTCCCAGCAGTGTGGAGACTGCGGTGACGGTTCCTGATGGATCAGTCAAGGTCAATAGAATTACATTCACTGTTCCTCGCTGCACTGAATTCATTTGAAACACAACTCTCCTTTACAGCATCAACCTCGTAGATTTGTGAATCACTTTCAACTTTATGCTGAATTCACACCAACAAGCGGACTTTCACTGCTGCATTCTGAGAAAGCGGCAAGGTTCAATGCATTGTCTATTTAAATAAAGTAGAGATCGTTTTGATGCAAACAATATGTTTTATTGAATAAAATATATGGAGTCTTACGCTGGTGGTGGCACTGGCAGTGCAGATGAACCTCCTTCCTTCTCAACTCTAGAAGACAATTGAGATTTTAACAAGGTGGCGTTGGGGATGGAGATCAGTTGCTCGTCGCTTGCTGAAAAGAGAATGAGAATTAAAGACGGAGCCCAATCGCTTAATTGGCTGACTGCAGATTGCCAGATTCAGATTGGCTGGTAAAGCTCACACCTCAAGCTGTGAATTAAGGAGAATTCCCCAGCAAGAAAGATAAAAGCGTGAGAGAAGAGATCTTCCTTATTGAACTTACGCTTAGAGCTACATGTACATGTAGAGGAGAGACCGCTGCTTTCCCCACCATAACAGGGGGAAGCCAGCAAAAAGAAGAGCGTCAAAAGTTGAGAAAAGTTTGACTTTGACCCTTCGAGACAGAGCAGCAAGCCGTGATTGAGCAACTCCACGGCCTATTTCTTACCTAAAATGTACTGTATAAATTGTTTACAAACAAGCTGCAAGAGACGAACATCGAACGTCTGTACTTCTCCTCCCTGTCTTTGAGCTCTGCCTGCCGGGGAGTGGGGACAGCTGCTCGATTTGATCTACTTGGAGTGCTGGAGCTCTCGCTACGAGGGTTTCACTCATACCTCGGTCACCCATTTTATTCCATTAGTGAATGTCCAACCTGTGAACATTCACTTGCAGCTGCATGCTGTTGTCAATTCAGCGTATGGCTTTATTGTGTTAACATAGCAGTTAGTTACAGACACACTGTTTGAAGAGCTCAATGACTTGAAGTTTGGTTCTCAATGTATATTTTCTTCCTAGGGAGAAAACACAGATTCCGCGGTGAACATTAAGAATCCCTTATATGCAGATGAGGTTCAAGTTGTGGCAGAGCCCATCGGGAGTGCAGCCGCACCTGTCAGCATTGTCAGCATCGAGGTTCGTTTCATAAACATCAAAGGGCTCATTTCCCATTTCAACATTGACCAGACATTCCCACATGCGGAGCTGACAATGACCCTGAGGTTTGATTTGATATACCTTTTAACTGTTCTCAATTCTCTTATCTGGTGGACATTTTAGGGGCCCTTTGACAACCCAGCATATGGCGATGATGACATCGCCCCTGAGCAACCTCCTGCCATGGAACAACAGGTAGTCATGGAGACAACACAGTGGTTCCATTCTGAATCACGATTCACTCATTTTAAAAAGGTAGTGGATCAGCCATCAGAACCCCCGTGATCTACGCCATTTGATTGGTTGAGGGGAGCACCCAAAATTACAGTTTTTCATACCAATGCTGTCTGACGGCTGAATATCCACTGCCTTCTACAAAAAAAGGATTTCCTCAAGTGTATATACTGTATATTATTTCATTAACTACCCACACAATACCAGGAGTTGTTACTAAAAGATGCGTGGGAGAAACTGCCATTTTGGTTTCACAGACTGCCAAAAGACAAGGAATCTTCTGTAGAAAATACATAGACTCAGGGTGGGGGGGCTGTGGCTTCAATTTAATTTCCTCTCTTTACACATAACGTATACCACAGTTTTACACCAAACGTGTGAGGAAATTGGAGTTGGAAGCACTTCATTCCATCTTTAATCCTTTTAAATTGCTTTCCCTGCCAGTTTGAACCCATGCCAGATGACAGTCCCGCTGACACGATGATAAACCCCCTGTACCTGGTGAGTACAGAAGCACAGCAGGAAAGCTACATTGAATATTTCAACAGATATCCTGCATGGCTAGCCCCCCCCCCCCCCCCCCCCCCCCCCCAAGCTGTTTATTATTCTGTGCTGCTTGAAGGGAGGAATTTCATTCATATTCACAGAGCTATAAAGGTCCTGTGCAACGTGCTTGTTGGGTTAACCAAAACTCTGGTGACTACACAAGTCTTAACACCATCATTTGTCAATTTAAAAATGTAATTATCCAAGAACAAGATTTCCTGGTTAACCGTTATGTACTTTGTGTATATCAAATTGTGAAAATATCCGATTTAAAAGCTTCTACATCTGCTATATTATGCAGAATATTCGCCTATGACATGCCCAGAATAGGGACGTTAGGGTTCACGTGCTTGATTGAAAGATTGACAATTTGGAAATGCATGTAAACACATTACAGCATGATAACAATACATTAAAATCGTTCAACAGGACTCCACACAGACCCTGGGTCCAGCAGGTTCACCTGATCTGACACCAGGACTGACATTAGACCTCACCTCTCTACAGCAGGACGAAGACTCATTCAGTTTAATTTGAAGGTGTAGCCATTCTAACATAATTCTGTATCAACGTATCTGTGGCTTAGCTAATATAGTACTAACATCGGCAGGTTGAGAGTATCCATAAGCATTCACAACACTGCTGTGTGTTTTGGGTGATGTCAAATGCCATCATATAATCATGGCCCCAGCATCTCTTTGAAAATAATCATGCTTCTTATTGTAATGTATTCTGATGAAGTGGGTGTTGTGATTTAGAATCGCTGTCCTCTAGGAGGTGGTGACTAAATTACCATTCTCTGAGCTCAGAGAACAACATGACACCAAAGTTTATTAAACACACGCACAGAATATACAGTATACCTTTGCACAAGCCATAATACGTGACAGTGAGTTACCGTATGTGTGAGTCATGACTGAAACAGAAGTAGGCAAGATAGGACAGAAATAGGAATAGATAGAAAACATGATGATCTAGCAAGTAGGTGGCAGTTGTACTTCAGCTACACCCTGTGTACGTGGGCCTGCAGTATCCTGATAAAGAGCACATGGCATCAGAAACACATACGTATCTATATGCTTAGGATTGAGTTAGTATAATTAACTATTATGCTTACACAGTTTAAGAGTGATTAAGTATAGTTGTGAGATTATGTACAGATACTGGGATATGGGTCAAGCCTCATGCATATTACATCTGTTACCATTAGGGTATATCTCTGTCTGAGAGAGAGAAACATTAGCCATAAACTTTAGCCATTGTGTACTACATCCTATGGTTGTTAATATCTTTTAGTGACAGTTACGAGACTGAATACATGATATAGCATAATACGTATCCTATCAGGGTTTTACAACTAATTTCCCAAATGTTTTGTAAAGACCTAGCAATCTCTTTAATTGTGTGTATTTAAATTACATTGTAAATTGTTTTTATGGTTCATTAAATGTTTTTTTGTTTTAATATATGTATATTTTAAATTGTAGAAATCGTAGTGTGTTCAATAAAATTTCAATGACTGCAAATTAGTTGGCCTGCAATATATGCTATTCAGAGAACATGAAGTGGAAAGTGTGTAGGCCGAACCGCTGGTATTAATCTCATTAAACAAATAGCATTGCCCTGTTCACATTCACCTTCCTCTCTCTCTCTCTCTCTCTCTCTCTCTCTCTCTCTCTCTTTCTCTCTCTGTCTCTGCTTCCATCCGGTATATGCCTCCTTCCCTTGTGCAAAGGTATGGTAGGCTACACATGTCAAAGAGTTAGTAAGTGACCCAGTGAACTTGGCTGAAATTCTTTGTCACCAATTTAATTTCATGATCAGCGTGATGATGATCACAGAGCAAAGACAATGATGTCAGTGCTTCCATACTCTCTCTCCTCTTTCATCCCTTCTCGTCTCCTCTCGTCTCCTGTCCCCTCTTCTCACACCATGATACATGTCTCATCACATCAAGGCCTCTTCTCAGCACATTTACCACAACTAGGGCACAGGGAGAGAGAGAGGGAAAGAGCCCACTTCTACCAGATATATCCCTGCTTCTTGATAGGGAGAGAGAGCCCACAACTAGATACTATTAGCTATACATCTATTCTCCATGATGTTTTTGCATAGTAGTGTATATTTGTCTGTCATTAAATGTTTCGATGAATTGAATAGGCTACAAAGGACCCCAATGGAAACAAGCCATAGTACTTTCTTGGGTTTAAAATCCTATTAACAGACCTTGTATTGAACTGTGCTTGTCTTTGCAAAATGTTAATAAAGTATTCAATCAATCAATCCGAATGCAAGAGAGAGAGAGAGAGAGAGAGAGAGAAGGGGGGGGGGGATATGACGGTATGGTCAAAGACATAAACGTTTCAGTAGCCCCACCCCCCTCCCCAAATATTTTGGTTTATCAAATCCCAAATTCCAATATTGATAGATAGGTAGGATCGGCTTAATTAATGACAAAAAACAACAACAATAAACAACCATAATAAATTATTAATAATAACATCATTGTGGCCCCTTTAGTTGTTGTGGGGTGTTTCTGTCAAGTGGTACATTTGCACACACCTGAAACTCATTCCCTGCATTTACCCCATCCTAAAACTACACTACAGGGTGTCGCTTGTCAAAAGGAACCGCGACGACGCGTCTTTAACTCTGTTTAAATCTGTTCTTTTTGGCAATAAGCGACACACACCTTTGTACTACGGAGCATAAATTATAGTCGCAGCCAGCCGGGCTCACACATAGAGGTATAATATAACGGGCTCACACAGCGAGACAGAGATTGGAAAGGGGCGGAGCTAACATGTATCTGTATGTATGTGTGTGTGGTGGTGTGTGGCTGTAGTTCAGCGTGGAGAGAGGCTGACTGACTGAATGAATGAATGAAAGAAAGAATGACTGAGAGAGGGGGACGGGGAGATTGACCGAGCCAGCCAAGGATATGAACGCGGATTTCTGCGACGGGGAGAGCGAACCCTAATAGCCCATGAACCAAAGGGGGAAAGCCAAGGTAAAGCAGAGAGAGAGAGCGAGAGAAGAAAGAAAGACAGACAACGGGAGGCAGCTATAGCAGCGAGTCACCACTAGAGGCGCCAGGAGCAGCAGCAGGTCCACAGGGACGCACAGACTGCCTGGCTGCCAGCAGAACAGCACCACCAGCACACAGGAGCGTGGTGAAGAAGGTAAGGATGGATGCTCTGGTTACGTTGTTGTTGTTGTTGATTCATGATAAATAAATGCACCCTGTGTCAGACATACAGTCAGCAGGGGGGGAGGGGTGTGTGTGTGTGTGTGTGTGTGTGTGTGTGTGTGTGTGTGTGTGTGTGTGTGTGTGTGTGTGTGTGTGTGTGTGTGTGTGTGTGTGTGTGTGTGTGTGTGTGTGTGTGTGTGTGTGTGTGTGTGTGTGTGTGTGTGAGAGTCAACAGAGGAATCTCCTGAATGATGCCAGATGAAAAGACAGAATGCACATCAATGTTTATTTTCCTTCATGTATATGGCTTGCATATTTTTTTCTCATGGCATTTGGGCTTGTGTGCTTTACATGTTACATGATGAGCTTATATGATGTGCATCATGCACCTGCCAGCACTACTACTGTATGCAGCAAATACCAGTTCAGATGCTTGATCATGTACGTATTAGATGTACAGTGTTTTGATTAACACATGTAACTCCAGTCGTGGCATTCAACAAGTGCAGGCGAATGAATGTGAGTTAAATTAAAAATTCGAATCATGCGAATTGGATCGTGTGTGTCACTTAAAATCAAATTGTCTTTAGTTTCTAACAAGATTAATATGAATGACAGAATCACAGGTCTGTGACACTCTCAGAATCCTCTGTGACCTCCCACAGTGAGAGGTGGGCTGTATGAGGCTGGTCAGTGGTCATGCTTAAGTGCGGAGCAGCACAGAGCCTTGTTTTATGGAGGTGACACCATGAAGTGCACTGGAGGCTGAAGGTGGCTTTATAGCGTTGGCTGTTTTATTGGATGGCAGGACTGATGGAGGAGACAGAAATCGTATGCAGCAAAGGACCGGCATGGATCAAAGACCCAAGGCAGAAACTGAAACCTACAGTACACTGTAACATCATGAGTGTTCGTTTAACTCTGAGAGTATATTATAAATGGAACCAAATGGACCCAGATTGAAGATTTTATAGTTTGGGAGAGTTTCAAGTGTAAAAATGTACCCGAGTTAAATCAATCTGGGAACCCATTCATTTAATAAAAACAAAAACTTGTCCTTAAAAAACAACTCTTGAGAGATTTAGGGTTAGATTAATGCCAGATTTTCGGTTAGATTTTGTAGGATTCCCCATCACACCTGCTATCGTATGCTTCCTTTTCCCTCATCACCCTGCAATGCGTTTTGTGACAAATCATCACAATTCATAAACAATTACGGTGAGAAAATCGTGGTGACTTCTTAGAAATGATGCACAAATGCGTTTGATTTTGTGCTCGGACCGATCCATTCACACTCATCCAAGCTCACAAGGAACCTACCAGTGTTCTGCTCAATCTTTAGTTATGGCTGATAAGGTTGTCTACTCCACAAACCATCTGGGCAGTTTGCCAGCTATAATAGTCTGGAGGAGGCGCTGCTGTATGCTAGAAGCATCATAGTTGGCCACTAAAATACAGATTTGGCAGATGATTTATGACGATGTGCCAGATGGCGTGGTCCCCTGTGGTCACGAGCCAGAATGAATCTCTTAACGTCACAAATGGAGTGTAGTCTCCACTCTCCACACAGCCTGCTGCTTCTGAGGACCACGGGTAAAGGTGTTTTGAGGTAATGTTCCTCTAAGCCTAATTTATGCTCCGTAGTGCTCTTAGCCGGAAAATAAGTTATTTTTGGCAAGTGACACCGCCGTGCTATCGAGTATAAATTAAGCTTAAGCCTCTTATAGGCTGTCTGGCTTCTGACTTTTATGGTTTCTTTTTCATTTCTTTTCGCTTTCCATCACTGCATTTCTTTTATCCCTTTAGCCCACATGAAATCTATAATGAAATCCTACAAGTTTGGCTGCATCATAGTTAAAGTTCTGTTTGAATACATGGTTCTGCAGAATTGACATTTTTGTCTTTGAGATAGCATTTTGGTATTTTGAGATAAACTGAATTTTGGAAAGAGGAGCCTGGAATAGAGTGTAATTAGATCACTAATACCTATCTTCCTGGAGAGCCAGTCCTCTGCCGCTATTATGAAGAGTTCAAAGTAAAAACATTATACACATGAATTGTTATTGATGTTTCCATAGATTATCTGAAGACGTTTGTAGGGTACATGCTTGGCATGAAAACTGCCATATCCACACATTTTTAGTACAGGTCAGACCAGACATGTGGGTGGCACTGTGGGTGGTAGATGGTATCACAGTTAATATCACGCTCCAGCTCACACACACACACACACGGGTGGGGGGGGGGGGCACGGACACAGAGGCACAGTCGCATGCATACAGGTTAGTGGACAGATGGCAATGGCTGTGTGTGCACATGACCTTCCTCTTGTCTCTCTTTCCCCTGGGCTTGGTGTGGCAGAGAATGAGGCTGACAAAAGCCAAACAGGTGTTGTGTTGTTGCCTATATATCTGATCACACTGGCATTCTGTCAGTATGATCAAATACAGCATGACTTACTGCGTTGCACAATTTGCCTTTGTGATGCATCAACATGACAGAATATGACAAATAAGAAACGATCCACAATTGCCAACAATCCATCTTGAGGAACGCTATTAGAGCCCCTAGTCGCCTACTGCTTTCTTTTGTTTATTTTTACTGGGGAAACTCTGAGCCTATTTCCCTTGAATATAAGGGGGTGGGGTTCCTCACAATTAGAACTTTATTTCTCAGTGTTTTCCTCCAGATGCCTATGTCACATGTGTGAGGGGAAAATAATCTATTCACAATTGCGTGAAAATTAGACGAAAAAGGATGGAAAAATTAGAGGTGCGAAAGGGTAAAAACTGACAATATCTGTGTGAATGGAGTGGACCAGTCCTACTCCTTAGCCTCCTTTCCATCATTGGTGCGTTGTATTCTGTTCTATTCTAGACAGTCTAGTAATCTAATCCAGCATTGTGTTAATTGAAATCCTCAGCGATGCGCAGCGGTCCATAAGCCAGTGTGGTCTTTGGATCACGGAGACCAGATGACGCCGTGAGCATTCTCATATCCTTCACCATATGGTCAGTGTAAATCCAGGGTGTTCAGATGACAGCTTCACTGACGAGAGAGAGAGAGAGACCACTCTAAGCTTTTCTCAGCCTTGTGTAATTAGAGATGGAGAGTGTTGGAGGCAGGAGACGAAAGAGAGAGAGAGCATGGGGTTCATGAATACAGGTCAAGCGGCCAGCCAGGCAGGACCGCTAAATGTAAACATGGAGGGACAGAGAGAGGATTAGGAGAGAGAATGAAGCAAACGGCTAACAACGTAGTTGTTTCTTCACCTATAATAAACAGCAATGTTATTGGCTGACCCAAATTGTGTCAGTAGAGCATGACAGGAAGGAGGGAAACAGAAAAGAGAGAGTCGATGAAATGCTGTTAATTACTTAGCAAGAGTTATGTCTCACTGAGTTCATTATCCCACCCATAATGTGCTGTAGCATGCTAATGACCATAGTCTAATCTGTTTATACATAGCCTATGGGCCCTGTCTTGCCCCTTATGCCTAAACATTTTGGGCATTTTTTACTATTTAGAAAAACATTCTAAAATAGTGAAAATAGCTGATTTACATCGACACGTTGTGAGCTTGTAGATCAGCTATTTGAACTATTATAAAATGTTTGTATGAATAGTAATACAAAAAAAGAAGCCAATTTTAGGCATTAGGGGTAAGGCAAGATAGGGCCCATGTTTCTTTCACATCGTGCATCCGTCCAAATTCCGGAGTGCAAAATCTGTGACTTTCCATCGTAATGATACTGTGCCACCCCTATACATGTGGTGATGATGACATACACACTGTGGTTTGATTCTCGAGGAAGCATTTGATTCAGTTTATTTAGTATGAAAATAAACGTGCAATCTTAGCACAGTGTGACAGTTATTTTGGGTCCAAGTTATGTTATCGTTGTTATTCAGCACATATCGGAGCAGGCTAGATGTGTTTTTGTTTGAGTTGTTGCTGTGGGAGGCATCAAGGCAATGTGTGCCATCAATCAGCATTCTGAAGCACAGACGGATGGATCATAACTTGGCCATGGCTGCAACCTGGGCCACACACCAGCACAGCCATGTGCTTCAATATTTTATACTGGTTGTCAAGTCATCAACATGATGAGTCGACTTGCCGTTTTGGAGGTTGCCATTAAAGACGAGCCAAAATGAAAAACATGTTTTTCACACTTTTAGAGCATATCTGTGGTTAAAAGACAAAACAATTGATGCCAAAGAAATATATATATATTTTAAATATCAAACGTCCAATCTTAATTACTTCCTGTCAAACAAAAACGTAACGGACTAACTAAAATATCAAAATGTTTGACCAAACACCTCAATATCAATATTGTGATTATATTCTTTTCCCTTTTTTCTTTTTTTCAATCAATTTTTTTTTGCAAAAATAGCGATGTACAAGCTTCACGCCTAACATTTGACTGTACTGCCTGACCTGTACTGTTAACAATTGTGTTAATAAAGTATTCTATCAATCAAAAACAAGCTTGTGAGCTTGTAGATCACTATAGAAAGTGTAAAATAAGGTTTACGTGATTTAAAACCAAGAAAGGACAGCACTAATATGATATATTACTATATCCAAAATCTCGGACAATGTCTGGTCTCCTTTCACCGTATTGATATATCGATATACTGCCCAGCCCTTCCTGAATATGCCATTTGATGCCCTCGGCTGCGCTGTGGGCATAATGCAACTCTGAGTCCTCACCACAAGGTCACTGGTGGTCAGAAAAAGTCAGTTTTACATCTGTGCTGCAACCATTCATGTATAATGTATTCTAGGCTTTTATCCACATGAACCTGCAGTGAGTAATAGAGTCTCAGTGTACAGTTTGTCCAGGCACATGGACACACACTCTGGCTCTGAGTGTGTGACGTTTTAAATAAAACAGATGTAACCACTGTACCCACCAGGCCTCTCTCTACCATCCTAACGTATGGCTTTAGTGTGTATGGAGAAGATAAAGTGAAAGGTATCGTTCCTGTCCCACAGATTAAACATGTACGTCCTCGATCGGTTTATGTCGTGCGCTTACGTTTGTGTCTCTAGGTATAGTTGATGTTAATCTGCCAGGGAAAGGATGACTGTTGGATGACAGATCTGATTGCTCAGTCGCCACGGACACAAGGAGGAGATTTTCTACTGGTGGTGACCCCTCGCTATCAGCTGCTAAGCTCTTAAATCTGTTGATATTAGATAATGGGGTGGATACACTGTGTTAGAGTGTTTGTGTACAATACAGTACAGTGCAGTGCCTACCTTCACATAAAGTTTACAGTCTCCATCTCCAGCTTACACACACGCACGCACGCAGGCACACACGCATGCAACTGGTAACTCATTACTCTCCTGTAGTTATCCATGTGGTCGTGCTCCAAATGGCATATTGCCCCTCCACCCACACAGACAGCTGTTCCCAGAGCAGCTGCAACAACAGGTAAATGCACAACGGGTCACAAAAAATACAGCAAATGATCCAAAAATGTAGCTTCTAGATTATTCTATTAATTGAAAAAGTAATTGATACAATAATCTGTCAGTAAATAATCGATCGTTGCACTATAGTGAACAGGGAACGCTTAAATAGCCTTGAAGCTTTGAAATGTACTGTGTGGACTAAATAATACTGCATATCTGTTTCCTGACAGTGATCATGTGGTACTTGTAATTGATTTAGATTTGGATCTCTTTTATCTCCAGGGGGTAATCTTCCATTAGTTTAAAACAAAACATATTAAGAGAGAGAGATTAGAGTGAAGGTAAATTAATAACAATTATCTGCCCTTGTGCACTTATTTCCTTTTTTCTTTTTTGTATAATTTCTCTTTCATTGTTTTAACGTCAGGTGTCACGTGTTCATATACTGGTCATAAATCTGATTTGCTGTTCAATATGAATTATTTGTTTTTGTATTGATAATCAATCAAGACCACAATATAAATTTACATTTCTGTGCACATTGTCATTAGGAAGTCTTGTCTTCATCAATATGTTATTTACTGTGTAGATGATGATTTGTGTACGCTTTTACATTATATTGATTTTATATTTAAGGCGGCAACGCATTTGTCCTTAGTATTCAATATCCTGACCCGTATGACAAGACTATGAATGAAAGAAAATCCAATACAGTCAATCACTCTCATCTCTAATCCATGGCTTCTTCTTCTTCTTTTCCTTTCGGCTGTTCCCTTCAGGGGTCGCCACAGCGAATCATCTGCCTCCATCTCACCCTGTCCTCTGCCTCCTCTTCTCTCACACCAACTAACTTCATGTCCTCTTTCACTCCATCCATACATCTCCTCTTTGGTCTTCCTCTAGGCCTCCTGCTTGGCAGTTCCAACCTCAGCATCCTTCTACTGATATACTCACTATCCCTCCTCTGTACATTAACCACAGTCTGGCCTCTCTGGATTTATCTCCAAAACATCTTAAAATGCGCTGTCCCTCTGATGTACTCGTTCCTGATCCTATCCATCCTCCTTGTTACTCCCAGAGAGAACCTCAACCTTTTAGTCTCTGCTACCTCCAGCTCTGCTTCCTGTTTTTTCCTCAGTGCGACTGTCTCTAAACCATACAATATAGCCGGTCTCTCCACCGTCTTGTACACCTTTCCTTTCATTCTTTCTGATACGTCCATGGCTATTAACCACTATATACTTTGTCGTATGACCCATAGTGAGAATCGCCAATCTACAAGCTCGAAACGCATATTTTGGAAAAGTTATACACCTATATGACATGTCCAAAATAGGGACGCCAAGGTTATGGTTCATGTAATATAACAGTGTCAACAAACGTTCAGGGGTAGGCTCCTATTGGACAGAATGGTCAGGATTATCAGTCCCCACATTTTCAGCTTCTCGACACAAAACAATCTTTTTTTTAGATTAAAATCTGTGTCTCTTGCTTCAGCTGTGAGAGAAACCATTACCCATCTTTAATTATGTTGAGAGACTTCAGCAGTGTAAAGGCCTTATTTCTGCTATCTGTCGTTTGACAGTGTCGCTCCGAAAATAGCTGATCCACAAGCTCACAACACGTTGCATCCGCGACGTGTTGTGAGCTTGTGGATCAGCTATTTTTGCTGCACAGCACCGTCGTGTGAGGCTTCATGAGGCAGATTCATCACTGCCACTGGCTGGTTGACCAGTGACCTCTGAAATTGTAGATCCAGCTTTTAGTTCTTTAAATGAGGAATGATATCGTCTCTGTCGGTTGGAGATCTGTACATTTCTTTTACTATTTTAGAATGTGAAAATCTTATTAAAATGTTGACCATTTCTGAAGATTTATCCCAAATAGGGACACCAGGGTTATTGTGGTTAAGCAGCTATTGTAATATACACATGGGATGCATAGTAAGTGCTACCAGATTGTTTTAGAATTGCGTTATCAATATATAATTCTGTTCACTGTTTGTGTGTTTGTGCACAGCCTTGTCATAACCGAGGACAGGAGCAGCGGGAGGAGAGGAGTTGTCATCTTTGTCCCCCACCCCCATGTTCCTCCCATCTGGTCCCTTCAGCTCACTGTAAATGATTGAAGCCATGCCCATACTGTCTGCAAGCACAGGTAAAGTCAAACACCATGTCCAATCCAACGTTTGTTTAGCCTCTCTGCATTATAAATATGGGTGTATATACATGATTTATGTATTACAACAACAATCATGCATAATTGAGATGTTTCTAGACTGTGTGTATGATTAGTAATGAGTGTTTACAGTGGGCAGGAAATGTATATATGGCACCATCGAGGGAATGCTGCTTCCGTATGAGCTCCCGCTTTCAATTCTGTTGTTTTTTTCTGGCCATGTTGATATCTGACCTATTTTTCTGTTTCTTTGCTTTTGTATTTCTTTCCACATTTCTTGAAACTGCAAGTGAGTTGAGTGTCGAGTGTCGAGAAATTTGATGTCTCTCCGGGACTCAAAGTAGTGAAAATAGCTGATCTACAAGCTCACAATGCACATTGTGAGCATGGTGTTCACAATGTTCACAATTATATTTTTTATGAAATTCTTTGAAAAATTATATAATTTATTAAAAAAAAAAAAAAATAATAATGTAAAATTCTTTGTAGGACTCAAGGGTAAAGGGATATTTACTCGCAACCCATAAAAATGGGTCTGCGACCCACAAATGGGTCCTGACCCAAGCTTGCATTGTGAGTTTCTTAGTTAGCTTGGCCTCCATGAGCCTTCAGAACAGCTTCATTACACCTTGTCTTAAACTGTATACTGTCTCTGGTACTCTACCAGAGGGATGGAACATGCACCATTCTAACAAAAGATATTCCTTGAAGAGCGCTGTCTAGCGCACGTCTAACGTGTTTCTCAAACTTTTTCATATCAAGGACACTAGGACAGCCAAATGTATTTTTTGGGCCGCAGACCCCCATCTGAAAATATTTGTGCCAGGGATCCCCAGAAGAGAAGAATTATTTAAAAAAAATCTAATTCAAAGTGAAGGATGACTCATCTCCCTTTTTTTCCACATCTGTACACCATTGCCTAAGATTTTTCAGCAATGAACTCTCAAATATGCATCTGTCTTTGTAGTGAGGGGTTTATATGCAATGCTCTCTCTGGTTTGATCTCCCTTCCCACTTGCCCCCCCCCCCCCCCTTCTTCCTCACCCTCTTCTTACTATGGAAATAACGTTGCGATGGGAACGATGTACGAAAGCGAATTTCACCCACTTTTTTACCTTGTAAACATGTGATGTGACAATAAACCTGATTCTGATTCTGCCTGCAACCCTACTATAACATCCCTCTCTATGTAGTTGTTGATGGACTGTTCTTGCTGACACAGTCTGATCACGTCCCGCTTTGACATCCTCAGTCAACCAAGGAAGAGTTGCTCTTCTGTTTGTCCTTATCATACTAATGCACAAGCATCACGATCATTGAATGTGTGCTTTTGACCACAATTTCTATTTACTGATGTCTTTCCCACAGATCGAAATGCAGATGTCACTTTAGTCATTACTCCTATTGAACCGTCTTTGTGACTGAAGGCTGAAGCTCCTGCCATCCACGCCCCAATAATGAACCCGCATTCATACTCATTTAGATCATTTTCCTCTTGACAAGTTGATCCAAAAATCGAAGTCAACCAGGCCTGCTTAGCATTTTCATGCATGATAGGGCGACCACAGCTGAATGGGTAGAGAGGCCACCTGGGAAACGGAAGGTCCCAGGTTCGATTCCCCTGGGACCGGCAATGTGTTGAGGTGTCCCTGACCAAAACACTTTAACCCCTAACTGCTCCGTCCGTCCACTCAGTCTGACCACTTTAGAAGCAATCAGCTGGGTGAAGCTGAAAACTGAATTTCCCCCGTGGGATAAAATAGATACATTTTTTAGGATACTAATTGCTTAATTATATCATGTAGTCCACCTGTATGGAAGCACGTGTCATTCCTTATGTTTCCCCACTCTGTTATTCTTTTTTAACCTTTAATTTGTCACACGTCATTATATCCTAGTCGAATAGTGAGCTCAGAAAAGGAACTCAAGGATTAGTACAATGAGGTACTGCAAGTACAACTTTCAACATATGGCATCCCTATTTTTGCCGTGTGACTCAGCCAGGGCACTGGAGACAGACTGGGTGAACAAACAGACTGGTTCTGTGAGATCGTACCATGGGCGACCGGGCCTTATGCTCAGCTGCCCCTCGACTATGGAACGCCCTCCCTGACCACCTGAGAGCTCCACAGTCTGTTGACGCTTTTAAGAGAGGACTAAAGACTTTCCTTTTTAACCCATTAAAGGGATACTTCACTTTCACATAAAATAAACATTAAAAATATATATAAAAAAAAAATGAAAGAAGTTATGGCAAAATTAAGGCCCCCTCACACATTAGTAGGACACTCTAATGCGTGAGGGGGCCATGAATTTTCCATTACTTTTTGGGCGGTGAAACCGCCCCTATAAGTGAGATTTGGAAAAATGTACATTTTCCTGCGCTGTGATCCGGGCCCAGGAAATTTGTAGAATTATCCTGCGCTGTGATTGGCCAATCACAGTCTATTCAGGACTGTGATTGGCCAGTGTCACATGACACATGTGCATAGCCCTATATAAGTAACCATAACTTGAAAAAAACCAAATATTGGTTTTTTTCAAGTTATGGTTTCGTCCATCATAAAGAGTGTTTCAATAAATGTATTTATCTTTTGTACATGATTGGTTGACTCCATTCAGTATTGTGATTAGCTAGCAAGACACCGCCCACTTCACACAGGGTGTGATTTTTTCATTTATTTTTAATATATTTTTTAAATGTTTCCCCGACCCGAAAGTGAAGTATCCCTTTAAGGGGACGCATCTGTGTGCGGGGACGCATCTGTGTCATTTTTTTATTTCTTTGGCTATTTTTTTTTTATCGTGAATATTTGTGAAAATCTTTGAATATATATATATATATATATATATATATTTTTTTTTTTAAGTGAACATTTTGAATTCAAATCTTTGCTTCTGGGGGTCCCTGGAACAACATATTTTGAGATGGGGGGGGGGGGGGGGGTCGGCAGACAAATGCATATCATTTTGGGGGTCCTTCCTTGACATGAAAAGGTTTTGTTCCAGGGACCTCCCCAGAAGCGAAGATTTGAGTTAAAAATGTTATATGCCGCGCTATGAGCTTGTATATCTGCTATTTTTTAATAGCCAAAGAAATCTGAAAATGACACAGATGGGTTAACAAAGCATTCGTTTAGTGTTTTACCTCCTTTTTTCTCTCTCTTTAAACTTTTTTTTTAGATGTGTTGAGCACATTGAGATTTATTTTAAATGTAAAGTGCAATATAAATAAAATGTGTTATTATTATTATTATCGTAGGTCTTCATGAGACTCTGGCTCTGCTCACCTCTCAGCTGCACCCTGATGCTAACCACAAAGAGGACCTGGTCTTCCTCAAGGATGTCTTCAGTGAGAAGAGCCTCGGTTATCTCATGAAGGTCATTATATTGTCTGTCGGGCAGAAACATCTGTTTCATCTCCATGTTTCAACATTTTATGTTTGTCTTATTTGTCGTATTGAAAAAAGAAGATCTATTTAGATCTGGTCAATGGAATTTTTCTATTGACAATAACTGTAGAGGGCGCAGTGGAATAACTAAAAATGTTTTTCTTTCCGGTATTTTTTTTTACATTTTGGCCAAATGTGTATTTTAGACGTGAGGTGGGGGGCTCAGAGTGTTCCCACTTAGTAGAGTTGGCTTTCAACTCCAATTTTTTTTTTTACTGCAGACGAGAGGCTATGCAGCCTGTGTTGCGAGCGCAAATGCTCGAAAGTCCCATAGCCTTAAGGGGAACTCCTTCAAGAGCTAGGGTGGCTGGGACATACCACTAGGTTTAAATAGGCTATGAGCCATTTGGACTGCTCCACTCCTTGTACTCTCTGTTCAAAGATGACTTTCAGATGTTTGTCATTACAGACACAAACCTTAAGAAGATTTATACATAATGGAAAAAATCACAACCCATTGTCCTCAACATATGGTGCTTAATTTAAAATGTATGTGCAATGTCTATGCTTTAATGTACAATATATGGCTTGCATATGATATGAATATATATTTTCCTCATGGCATTTTGGCTTGTTTGCTTTACATGTTGACATAATATGATGTACGTGTGTGTGTGTGTGTGTGTGTGTGTGTGTGTGTGTGTGTGTGTGTGTGTGTGTGTGTGTGTGTGTGTGTGTGTGTGTGTGTGTGTGTGTGTGTGTGTGTGTGTGTGTGTGTGTGTGTGTGTGTGTGTGTGTGTGTGTGTGTGTGTGTGTGTTGCGCATGGTGTTGCATTGGGTCACAGATCCATGAGAAGCTAAAGCAGTATGAGAAGCAGAGTCCCACACCGGTTCTACACAGCGCCTCCTGCCTGGTGGAAGATGTAAGTGCAGTTCCAGGGCATGCTACATATTCTCGATTCTATAATAACAAAACATTCCATTTTATTTTAATGGAATTTGAGACGCGTTGATTGACATCGACACAAACATAATTTTACTGAATTATTTTACTATTTTAGAAAATCTGAATTTCATTAGAAAATGTGTTATGCTTATTGTATACACATGTACCATTTGTGTGATGCTGATGCTCCAACCACCAGCTGGCAGAGGAGCTCCAGAGTGGACCAATGGAAGATGATGAGAGAGAACTGCTGCTGCTGCTGAGTACACCTCACCTCAAGGTACTGCTCAGTACGGACACACATTAACACCAATGTGATGAAAAGAAAATGATCCTCCAAGTCAATCGTTCTCGAGCTTTTTGGGCTTCAACAGCCCCTCTCCCTGATTTCTGAATTCATTTTGCCTAGAAAACCATAACTAGCATAATGATGCTATGAATGAATGATAACTCACCTTTTGAAAAATATAACATTACAAATAAGAAATGGAGTGAAAGAGCAATTAGTGCCTCCTAAGCAGATTTAATTTCAAACTTTGGCCAAAAACATTTCAGTAAGCCCAGTTTTTCAAAATAAAACGGCATAATGGTGAATAATTATTGCTTGCTTTTGAGCAACAGTTGTGCTAATCAAGTGTTAAATTTTATTTGGTCGAACACTTTACAGATCAGGAGGTTCACACAACGTTTGTGATGGTTTGGAATCATTAAACATAAACCGTAAATTTTCCATGTTCCACTTTCTCTCATGTACCCCGTGTAGTACCTGCGCCTACCCCTAGGGGTACACGTACCCCATTTGAGAAACACTGTCATTATAATGAGAAACATTTTCAAAATAATGAGTTGATATCTCAAAATAATGAGTTAATAAATGTACTCAATTTGAGATATTAAGTCATTGTTTTTGAGAAAGTATCTGCAAATATCTAATTATTTTTATTATTTGCAAAAGCAGTAAAGTTGCTAGGCACCAACCTGCTCATTTTGGGCCAGTTACGGGTTAAGTGTCTTGCTCAAGGACACTTTGACACTAATCCAGGGGTAGCCAGGGATCGAACCGGGAACATTCCGATTCCCAAGCAGCCGCTTTTCATCACAAATGTCAGTCAATCAAAATGCATCACATTGCTGGCTTCCATAGTTCAGCACACACATGAAAGTGAAAGCTGCACACTCTCAAACACCACGTACACGTACACACACACACACACACACACACACACACACACACACACACACACACACACACACACACACACACACACACGTGTAGCACACTAACCAAATGTCACTATTCACACACAAATGCATAATGACCAATGCCACTTCCCATGGCTTTCTAATCAGACACCGCCACTCCATTCCGGTTGTTTGATCTCTTGAAAATCAGCGCATCTCCCTTTTCTAAGCCGGTGGGTCTTCCCTCCCTCTTTTAAGACGATCATCCATTACATAACACCAGCCAGCCGTGGTGCTGGGCTGTGTGTAAAGCCTCCACGGTCTGTCAGGGTGCAGACATTCCTCCCTAGTCCCTAATCATAGTTATCAAGTGATTATGCTCAGTTTAATGGTTTCTGGGCCTGACGGGTGGGAAGTGGATGCCAGTTTGTGACACTTACCACAGTCATTTCCTAATTAGGAATGCTCGTTTGTGAAAGTAGCCCCGGAGAATGTGTTCTTTCTCTTCGCTTTCCTTCATCTATTTCTCTCTTTTGTCCTTAGGATGGGTACTGTATGTCGGGTCGCTCGGTCCATCCACCCAACACTTTGGTCCCAAACAATATACTGTATCTCAAAAAATACTGGCTGGATTGCTGTATAATTGTCTATACACTTTCATGATGAACCCTACTGATCTTGGTGACCCCACTGCCTTTCCTCTAAGTGCCACCATCAGGCTAAAATTTCCATTTGCACACATTTTACAACCAAATAACATATCGATTTCCAACTATTCGGTTTTACATTAAACTGGACTTTTAGTATGTGATTCAGTATCATGGTCAGTATCATGTCAGTATCATGACAGTATCATGGTCAGTATCATGTCAGTATCATGGTCAGTATCATGGTCAGTATCATGTCAGTATCATGGTCAGTATCATGTCAGTATCATGGTCAGTATCATGGTCAGTATCATGTCAGTATCATGGTCAGTATCATGCTACTTTCATAACTACTGTCTGGATTGCTGTGGAATTTGCTGTTCACCTTTATGCTCTAGTCAAGTACCACCTGTAGGCCACAATTTCCAGTTGCACACATGATATCTGCAGATTGCCATGAAACCTTTGATTTATTTAGCAATTTAGAAAAAAACAATACAAAAACAGTACACAAAATATAGGAGGGAAAAGTGCCAGGGGGAGGCAATAGAATTACAATTGACATGATTGCATCATAAATCCAAAAATTGGCATGCTTATATAGAATTACAATTGAGATAATTGCATTATAATTTTAAAAATGGCAACATAGTTGAAATACATGATTATACCTGATTACCAATGACATGATTACTGGTAATAATAATTAGCCAACATATATGATTATACAGGGTGTGCCAACCTTAGGCCAAACCTTCCAACTTGCTGAGTGCATTCATGTTCCCTGGATGAACCCTGGCTATTTGAGTGACCCCATGAGCTGTCCTCTTGCTAGTGCCATCCTCAGGCCTTAATACCCACTTTTCACACGAGATATGTTCGAATCTAAATGGCATATCCCGGGATGATCCCTGCTGATTTTGGTAATCCCACGGCTTTTCCTCTAGCATCACAAACACATTTGTCTGTGTCTGTGCATGTGCTGACTGAGTTGTGTCTGTTTCTGTGCGCATTTGTACAGTATCAATTGTAGCATTTGTACATGTATCAATCAGTGGTAATCAAAGTATATACTCGAGTAAATACTCAAGTATTCAAAAGTACAAATTACTAAGTACATTTTCAGAAATTGACAAAAATAGTTAACATAGCAGATCTGTTGTGAGCTTGTAGATTGGCTATTTTCACTATATTTGAAATAATCATAATATATTCAAAAGTCAAAAACACAATATTTCTAAAATGTAGCGGAGTGAAAGTCATCAGCTTGCAAAAAAACTAAAACAACAAACAAATACAAAAAAGTACAGTACTAAAGTAAATGTACTTAGTTAGTGTCCACCACTGGTATCAACAATTTTTCTGTGCATATATTATGTGTGTGTGTATCTTTGTCCCCTTCAGGCAGTGCTGTCAGCTCATGACACGGTAGCCCAGAAGAACTTTGACCCCGTCCTGCCGCCACTGCCTGATGACCTAGATGATGATCTGGAGGAGGAGTCAGTGAAGATAGTCCGCCTGGTCAAGAATAAGGAGCCTTTGGTGAGACCCGAGAATATTAATTCACTGCCACACTGTTAGGGACAATCTGGATGAGCAAAGTGAAGGCTAGAGGTGTGTGTGTGTGTGTGTGTGTGTGTGTGTGTGTGTGTGTGTGTGTGTGTGTGTGTGTGTGTGTGTGTGTGTGTGTGTGTGTGTGTGTGTGTGTGTGTGTGTGTGTGTGTGTGTGTGTGTGTGTGTGTGTGTGTGTGTGTGTGTGTGTGTGTGTGTGTGTGTGTGTGTGTGTGTGTGTGTGCGCGCGCAGAACGGGGCTGAACTGCTTTACTGGTTTGTTTTTTATCTTCCAGGGGGCAACAATCCGAAGAGACGAGGTAACAGGCGCTGTGATTGTGGCCAGAATCATGAGGGGAGGGGCCGCTGACCGCAGTGGTGAGAGCAAAATTATTTTTGTTGTTATTGCTTAGTATAAAAGAACGAATGAAAATTATTCCAAATAACATTCTGAGCTACATACTTAATATTTGACAAAAGGCCTACAGTAGTTTAATCAAAGTCACGTCATAAATGACAGTGACACAAGACGTTTGTATGTGTGCGACTGCGACCTTACACCAGAGGTGAATTCATCTCTGCTCTTAGAGGCTGGATTTATTTCATTCTATGAAAGTGTAAACACTAGATTTGAGAAGGTGTGCTTCCTGCTACCCAAGAGGACTTGTTATCAATTACAGATGAAGTGATAGGAGAGACGACGCCGTGGCCTCCACTAAAATGGAAGTAGTTCACCACAACTGTCAACAGAGATGAAATCTTTAAGATTAGTGCGACGGGATTGCAACTTGTGAGATTACCAATCAAATGAGGCTTGTTCGAGCACGTTGCCATGGCAATAATATCCCCTTTATGGTGATGGAAAAAATATTTCTGTTTAGCTCATATCTGGGGCTTATGTTTGGAAAAGACATTCTGTGCTCTGGATAATGTGTGTGTGTGTGTGTGTGTGTGTGTGTGTGTGTGTGTGTGTGTGTGTGTGTGTGTGTGTGTGTGTGTGTGTGTGTGTGTGTGTGTGTGTGTGTGTGTGTGTGTGTGTGTGTGTGTGTGTGTGTGTGTGTGTGTGTGTGTGTGTGTGTGTGTGTGTGTGTGTGTGTGTTTTTCCAGGCCTGGTCCACGTCGGGGATGAACTTCGAGAGGTCAATGGAAATCTGATAATACACAAAAGACCCGATGAAATCAGTCAGATTCTGGTAAAGGCAGCATATAAATTGGTTAATTTGCATTGTAATATCAACCCTTTTTTCAATGCAATTATTCACTGATGGCCAGCTGATGACAGATGATGATATCTCTGTCTATTTCTTTTTACCAGTCCCAAGCCCAAGGCTCCATCACCCTCAAAATCATCCCAGCCATCATGGAGGAAGACAAACTAAAAGAAAGCTGGGTAACCACATTTTAATTCAAAGATAGCCAACCAAGCTCACAATGCATTTCGATGCAGCGTGAGAGTGACTATTTTCATATGTAGAGTACCAGTCATCCTGATGTCAAGTGTTGTTTCCCAATGAAAAACCCATAGATTTTAATCACGTAATATAAGAACTGTGGATTTTTTTTTACTGATGCTGAAAAAGTACTAATTTATCCAAAGAGTAAGAAAATAAAAGGCCTCCTGCAAATCTATTAGAAATGACCTAACGACTACATCTCCCATTACACATGCAGCCGCCTCATGGCGCCACCAGCACACATAATCAGCATCACATCGAGTGAATTTGAATTGTTTCATTGTGTAGGAGAGTAGCGTTGTCAGTTCTCAGTTGTTCCATCAAACAAACTAAATAATAAGCGTGACGTGCTTCAGTGGAAACAGTGATGTAGTTTTCCAACGATACTTCCGGATTCGCCGCCAAATTAGTCAAATTTTCTCCAAACACAGACTATACCTAATATA
Source organism: Gymnoscopelus braueri (assembly GCF_963280865.1). NCBI lineage: Eukaryota > Metazoa > Chordata > Actinopteri > Myctophiformes > Myctophidae > Gymnoscopelus > Gymnoscopelus braueri. The sequence continues at coordinate 20,150,833 of NC_137617.1, forward strand.
ATGAAATATAGACATGACACAATGCCAAAACTCTTTTTTTGTTTTGTTTTTGGAACACAGTTATATTATGTGATTTAAAGAAAAAGTCACAATAGGGCTTAAGTGGTTAATGGCTCATTCACATGCCATTGTAGAAATGCAGCCAATAAATCAGAATCTGTAACCATATAATTCTTCTCTCGCACAAATTAACCTTGGATCTAGGTTCTTACAGATGTCTTGTACCAACTGATGATCTCCTATGAGTAACAGCAGCTATTTGATCCTTATGTTTTTAGCTATAGCTGAGTAATTCTCTTCACATACCCCTCCAGGTTTACCTGCGGGCTTTGTTTGACTACACACCATTCGAGGACAAGGCCACGCCCTGTCAGGAGGCGGGACTTCCTTTCAAGAGGGGAGACGTCTTGCAGGTCGTGAGCCACGATGATGCCACATGGTGGCAGGCCAAGAGAGTGGGCGACTCCAACCTGCGCGCTGCTCTCATCCCTTCCACACAGTTCCAAGAGAGGTTAGAAAAGATCTACGGCAACGGCTGACGTCAGCGCAAATCGCTGTTGTTAGATCAGACCTGAGCTCAATCAGCGAGAGAGAAAGGGGGAGTGAGAGGGAGAAGGGAAGGGAGGGGGGTAGAGTGAGAGGGGAGGGAGAGGGAGTGAGAGAAGGTAAGAAAGCCGATTTGACCCACGCAATTAACCAGCCAGTGCTGGGTACCGAAACCTGAACACACTGATCATCATTGTAATAACACCGGTAAGGCAGGGCAAGCATTTTCAGTCAATAATGTTCAAGAATCATTTTCATTTCTGAGTTTGAGTGTTGTTCACATTTATGGAACTGTTGCGTTAAACTTCAGCCTTTCAAGTGGACAGTGGCGTAATATTGGCCATGAGGATGGCATCCCGAAAGCTCCCGGCTTCTGATAAAAAATAAATAATAATAATGTCTTGTCTTGTCTTTATGCTTTCATTCCTTTTATTTTTCCACAGGCGCCTGAGGTACAGAATGAAAATGGGGACTTTCCCAGCCCCTGTATCTCCAAAAACACCCACATGTAAGCTGTTTTCATCCTAGTAATTCACACTAACATTAGCAGTATTTTGGGTTATACCAAAATACCAATTATACCGTACTCCATAATGCATAGGTATGGATGTTCACAAAGCTGTTTACACATACCCCCAGCATAAGAAGAGATCAGGAAATGTGAAATTAATCCCTCAAATTTTATATATTCGCCTGGTACTTATGACTACTGTAATTTTAAGGTAAACAAATAGTGAGATAAACAATTCACCAGAACTTGACATGACTTGAGATAAATGATCAGTTGTACAGATTTTCTCCAGGATGTGAGGTTATATCTGGCTGGTTGGTTGGTCAGTTGGTTGAGTTTAGTTGAAGGGGGGAGATTGACTGGATTATTTGGCTTGTAAACCTGGTGGTCTCTTCATAGACGAAGGCAACCCCCCCCCCCCCCCCCCCCCCATGTGAGTAACCAAGAGTTAATAGAGAGAAGGACAGAGACAGGGCGGAGGAGGGATGGGAGTAGGTCCTGTCTGTATTTGTAGAACTTAAAATTGGCGTCTGGGGGGAGTTTAGCTCGGCATGAATGAGCGCAGTCCTTTCTCTGCCTGATGACAACATCATTATATACTTAATTGAATAAACTATACATTTTAAATAATTGCCAGAAAATCACAGTGCCTTCTGTCAATGTTTTGTAGCAGTTGGAGGTAAGGGTCATTCTGATTTTGAGACCCGCGGTTTGCATGTACACCTTTGTATTTCCATGAGTTAAACTCTTATGTTGAAGTTTAATGTTTTCTCTCATCTATCTATCTATCATAGCACACACCAAAGTTATTGTATATATTTTTTACATTACATTTTGTAATTGCTGTAATGATTTATAGTGCTTAATTCTCCAGCTCTGGGGTATAGAGCTGTTGAACGAATACACTGCTGTAGACGAAACGATGCATTATTAAATGCATGTGGTTTTGTTTTTAACATGATTGATGACTCACTACTGCAGCATAATGTTTGTCATACTCTGCTGTTCTTCATTACCTCCTTCACTGCTAACCTCAGATGATCGGACAGAGAGAGGTAGGTGGTCCTGAAGGTCTCAGCACACAGGTTGTGCTTTGATGGTTTAGAAAGTGAAACTCTGTTAACCACATTAGCCCTGGTGTCCCGATTTTGGACATATCAGTTATTAGGAGGAATCTTTCAAAACTTTTACAATATTTTCTTTTTTGACAATTTCAAGACTTTTCAAAAGTTTTCAAAACTGGCCGATCTACGAGCTAACAACACGTCACATAATAACACGTTGTAAGCTTCGTGAATCAGCTATTTTCTAACAGGCAAATTATAAAATAGGGCTTGAGTGGTTAAACCCCTTTCTGCTCTTTCTCTCTCTCCCACTCTCTCGCTCTCTCTATCTCTCTCTCTACACACACACACACACACACACACACACACACACACACACACACACACACACACACACACACACACACACACATACACACACTGACTACACACACACACACACACACACACACACACATACACACACTGACTACACACACACAACATTCCCATTGTTAATGCTCCCTTGACTTGCCTTCATATGCACTCCACTCCCCACACATCACGTGCCTGTTCCATTCTATCCTTCCCTCCTCCTCAGACCCGTGACTGACAGACCTCACTATGCATCCCTCCCTCCCTCCCTCCACCTCTTACCCTGTCTCTCTCTCCCTGCTTGCCTCCCTACAGAAGACTGTGACAGTGAGGGCTCTCTGAGTGGACAGGACATAGGTGAGGAGGCATGATGCAACGGCATTGTAGAACCATCGCCGGCCCAGCCACAGCTTAGCTCACCTCTACATCATGCCAACAATTCTACTGTGTGTATTATCGCTGCCGGGCAGAAACCTGGTGTCTAGATAGATGGCTAGACAGATAGACAGACCTTTTATAAAAATTCAATTCAGCTGTCATAGCAGCAGCACAATTTGGATGAAACAAAAATACATGTAAGGGTAGAGAGAAGTTGTAGCACTAGTAACGAAATGGGTAACAATATAATATAAAAGACAGTATAATATCTCCACATTTCATCTTTTTATGTTATATTATTATTTTCCCAACTATTGGAAATAAATCCTCAAAATAGGGATGCCAGGTTGGAGTTGGCCAAGTCTTTGTTGGTTTTATTGATATTTAACCAATGACAAATACTAAGAATAGCTTGTGATTAAATAATAACTACATTGGATCCATTGGAACTCAGGTTATTCTTTCATTTCCTGACAATCAAGGTTTCTGCCCAACAGTGACGGTAAGCAATACCTTGCTAAGTGGCTTAAGATTTTTGATTTGGTGAATTGTGGGCAATTGCTTTGGGCGGACTCATCTCAGCGGTTTTGTTTTATCCAAGTAGTGTTTTGTGTCGATTCAGTTTTGGACAGTAGGCCTTCTTGGTGTCAGTTGTCGGTCCTTTGAATCAACATGTCGCTTTCAATATCACTATAAAACCACTCTTTAAGTGTGGTTTTAAGGCCTGAATCAATGCAAGAGCAGCTACAGTATTTGCCTGTACCCCCTATTCTATTCAAAGGGCAATGCTGTGCATTCTGGGAGTTTCCTGTGACATCCCTTTGGTTGCATTTTAACGTTAAAATTTGAAACGTCAGTTGAATCAAAACTAAAAGGTATTATGTGGTTTGTAGCCCTTTCAGTTTTGGTAATAAATTACAGTGTGCTTGCTTGTTGGTGTGCTCTTTTTCAAAATAGTGTAACCCTTGAATTTCACTGCGCTGCTGTTCCTCATAGCAGCTCATTTACCTTTTGCTGTGCTTCACAATTGATCTTATCTTCATGCGACATGCTTTGTTTTCGGGCAAAGCGTTTCTTGCATTGCCGACGCAGCAATTTAACGCATGGCTACCAAGCTTACCTGCTTCTATTTGCTGGGATTTATTGAATTTACATTGGGCTGTTTGAATAAATGGTCTAATGCTAGTTGTAGTTTCTCCTAAGAGTAAGGCGGCCCGTGTCTCCTGTGCTTTCTCATGGGATTTTTACGCAGGTACCCTTACTGACTTCTATTGGTGTCATTCAGTGTGTTTGTGTTTTTTTCTCGTGGCTTTATTGTCTGGCAGGAGTTTTTTTTTAGGATTTATTCAAATTAATGTGTGCTCGAAAGTGTTTCCATTTATTTTGCTGACTTTTGAAATAAGTTGTTTTACTTTGGGGGTTCAAAGTGGACTTCTAGTAGGGTTGTCCAGAGGGTTTTATTCTGTCCATCTCACCTGTCTGTCTGTCTCTGTCTGTCTGTCTTGGATCATAGCTGGCCTGCGCAGGAGTTTCCGTCTCAAAAAAGACCGACAGGGTTCACCAGGAGAACCTGGCACTCCAGTCGCCACACAGACAGACTTCATGATCTATGAGGAAGTAACACGATATCAGCCGATAAGTCCGAATGACAGGCCCCGCCTCATAGTGTTGATAGGTTGGTCCAGCTTTGCTCATTACTTAACCCTTTAAGACCGGGGACAGATATACAAGCTCACAGCGTGGCACCGAGTGCCGCGCTATGAGCTTGTAGATCTGCTATTTTTGAAAAATCATGAAAATGTGTGCAAATCTTTGAATACGGTATATATATTTCTAAAGCATTTGTAACTCAAACCTTTGCTTCTGGGGGTCCCTGGAACAACATATTTTGAGATGGGCGTCGGCGGCCAAATACAGATTTAGAAGACATGTAGAATCGGCCTCAGGTCATAATGGGTTAAAACAAAATGTATGTCAAATGTTGGTTCTATGATGCATACCGTAACTTAACCACTTTCAACCTGGTGTCCCAATTTTGGGTGTGTCATTATTGGTGAGCATTTTCAAACAGTTCCAAAAATGTCTAAAATATCCTAAATGAATTAGGATGGCTGGCATCTCCCTTAGGGATAGGTTAAGAAGCTCCGTAGTCTGGGAGAGACTCAGACTAGAGCCACTGCTCCTTTACGCGGAAAGATGGTTTTTCTTATGTGCTTCCGCTATTCGTCATTCAAGTACATAGGACGTAAGTGGTTAACTGTATTAATATTTAAGATTATATGTTTTATTATGCTTATTTGTACTACCTGGTTACAAAATGCACTTCAGTCCAATACCATGTGCTGCCTCTCATTATATGAGTTGTGTGGGTGCGTGCGTGCATGTGCGTGTGCGTTTGTGTGTTTTTAATAGGTTCCCTAGGCGCCAGGCTCAATGAACTCAAACAGAAGGTGATCGCTGAGAACCCTCGACGATATGGAGTGGCTGTGCCTCGTGAGTCATGTCATTTTATTCTGCCTTGCTCTTTTAAAACAGCTCTCCATTGTGCTGTGAGCATACTGGTGTCACATAGCAGAGCTATTGGGTACATCTACGGTGTGATTGCTTTGAAGCCGACATTCCTTAATGTCGGCAGTATAATAAAAGACTGTACATACATATCTAGTACCGCCATGTTTTGCGTCAGCAATCAGAGGAGAGCTGATGTCAACTACGTTTGGGTAAAGTGGTTGTTCAGGCATTATATTGGTGTGGCCACGGTATGGATCTGGCTGGGGGGGGATTTATTAGCCAATGAGATTGTGTGATCTCAAGCTCTTTGATTCAGAGCTTGTTTTGGGTACCAGTTCAGGAGCCATGAGCTAATATAAATGTATGAGCCCTCTCATACGTACATAAACCAGCATGAACACAGCACAGCAATATGCAGGCATATGTTGTTATTGTCTGCCTTTCAAAATAGGAAAATTGTTTATTTTTCATTTTTAGAATGGCACATAGCACTGTTCAAATGACCTAAAAATGAGTTAACGACTTAACTTAGTTAAGTGAACATGGCCCACACTTACACATGGATCAAAAGTGCTTCCTGGAAATGTTGCTGTTTATGAGAAGGATGGATCAAAATGCACACCCAGGTTTATTTTTATTTTCTTTCGTTTTTTACAACAGTACCTACTCAGCAGGCATTATGCATTTGTGCACAAGAACAATGTACAGGCAATCATTCAACACATCCATGTAGAAACATTACATTGCGTAATTTGTTTCTCCTTAATTATTCCTCTCCATGTTTTGACCCACAGATACCACTCGGCCCAGGAAGAGTCACGAGAGAGAAGGAGTAGAGTATCACTTCATTACTAAAGCTGCCTTTGATGCAGACATCCACAGTAACAAGTGAGTCCTCAAATTGGATACGACGGGGATATTTAACCACATAAACCCCAACTCCCTAGTCTGGGCATGTCCTAATAGGCAAACATTCTGCGAAAATAGGCAAGCATTCAGCAAAACAGGCAAACAGTCCGCAAAAATAGTAGATCTACAAGCTCACAACACTGAGCTTGTTGATAGGTTCTTGATCGTTATCTTAAACCCCCTTGCTGTTGATCACACACAGATAAAGAAGACACGTGACACACGAGATCTCTTTTACTCGTACGAGGATTGTAAACGACCATGTACCTCACTGGACACGATCCCAACTTACAATGGCGCATCCTCCCCTCTACCAAGCACTTTATTATCACAAGACAGGGGAGAGGAGGAGACAGTGGAGTGGAATTCTACTAGCTGATAAGGACTGTCAGACATATTACACATTGGATTAATACATTGCAGGAATTCCATTAAATGAATACAAATCAAAGAAAGAACTTATATACACACATTATAATATATATCTCTGTACACAGATATTATAAACTGGTCCTAACATTCCCTCCTGTTGTTCATTTAATTAATACTTCTGAACATCACATTTCAAAATGAACATCATAACAGGATTTTTATTAATCAACCCAACAACTCAAACATTTGCCTCTTCGCTTCCAGTGGCCTTGGGACTAACTTTCTATGTCACTCTCAAATAGGGCTTGAAAGGAATACACACTCTCGTGTGGAGTGGAGCACTTGGGACAAATATCGTCATCAGTCTAAGACAACGCCGCATGTCTGCACGACCTTCTCATTGACCATACACTAATGGTCTTGCTTTGCGTCACTAACATTCTTGGAATTAATGTCATCTGACATAAAAAAACACCACATGTCCTTTTTATCAGAAACGCAGACCCCTCCACTCGCAGCAGTCAAAAGGTCAAGAGTCCATCTATTCTGGACGGCCATTAACGACGCTGACTCAAACTCACGGTTTTGGGCCTCTGGTCATTGTAGCATTGAGGAACAGGCTACGTCTATAGTTAATTGTCTCTACACGTAACATAAGCTTTCCCACTCCAAGATGGGGAAAGAGAGACAAACCAACCTTATTGGCACGGGATTACCAGTGAGATTGTATTTTTCTTACAACCTCCAATTCTTAGTTGATCTAAACAAACACGGGGGAGTCAGCATTAATGTCTGTTGACAATTTTGTTCGTTGATCTGACCCTTCTTCACAGAGCCAGCGTGGACATAACAAAGGTTAGGCTTCCGAGTGACATACAGGCTTAACAGTGCTATTTAGGGCGTATTTCAACTGATGGTACGGTTTCATGGCAAATAGCTGCTGTTAGTTCAAAGTCATTTTCTCCCAAGGCTCACCAGCGATATTGGATTTCGAGGCATGTCACTTCTCATGACCAGTTGTGTGAAACAGATATATTTATATGTGTGCAACCATAAACATTCACATTTTAGTCTTAGCGATTTGATTAGCGTAAAAATATACCCAGCATTTAGATTTAGACGGTGAGAAACATTTTCGTCAACACTCCTCGATTTACGAGTAACTTTAATAATACAAATATATAATACACTCATAGAAATTATAAAACTCACAAAAATACCAGGGGTGCTATTCTAGGTGTAATAGGAATGGGGACGGGGATTATTTTAATGGGAGTCTTCTCCAGGTTTGGGTCTGACCGTAGCGCTATCAGCTCGGCCCCACCCGCTGCTGGCTTTAGCACTCCTATTACTTAAATGTCTGATAATGTTCGAACCAATTTACAGTGGCCTTTTGTGGATCCAAATAACACGTTTCACAGCAATTGTGTTGGTGACCAGGACTCGGAACGGACCCTCTCAGCGCAGAGTTGGTCCTGGTCCTTTGGCTTGATGATCTTTATCACGGCATGCAGATCACCAGTGCTTCAGTCCCTGTAGGGAGAGAGAAAAGACTAGACAGATAATTTGCACTTTGGACTTTATTCGCTTTTAAATAAAGTAAACCTCCAGTTTCCAGTCACTATTTTCATGTATGGCTCCACTAATGTGATGCATTATGGCTATGGCCGTTTTCACACATCTGTACTTCAATCTAGTTTTACAGTAACATCACTTTTCAAGAAGTGGAAATAATAGTCTTACATATGGCCTTTCGTTACCTTTTCATTGTCTAAAAACATGTACAAAACTGTTTAGCATAATTTTGAAAATTATAAGTGTGAAAATGCTGCTTAATTATATATTATATGTGTACCATCCCTCCTGTTTGAGATATGACCTATGGTCATGACTCAACTTCAGATCCTAAGTGTGAAATGGTCTGTGTCACTGGTGGCAGACATAACAAATAAAAACTCCCAATGTGAAGCGCGACTAGGTTCCTTTTTATCTTATCTACATAAGCGTTTCCCAGGCGTAAAAGTGCCTCTGCTAGTCTACTGTGCAGCAAAAAATAAACAAAGTAGAAAATGCATCTTGGCTATTATTGTAGAGTCAGACATTTAACATCGATGCCCTTAGCGGCCTTGGGGTTCAAAAATACCACAACGAACTTTAGTGAGATGAGGTTGAGTACATATCAAAAATTTACACAGGTTCCAGGTCTTAATGGGTTAAGAGACATTTGAAGTAAAAACCTAGAGGCCTTAATATCTTTCAGTTTGGACAAAGGACTTAGTATAATCAGGAAGGGCCAACACAGAGACCAAAATGTGTATCATCTGTCTTAACTTAACAAAAACGTCTTCTACCAACGCAATTCAAACTATATGGGGCATACTGCAGGGAGCTCTCTCTTATTCTTGGGTTTTGGTGCTTGTATCTAAGCTGCTCTTCTATCTGAATGTAAACAGTGGCCTGCTACTCTTCCCCCATACTTACACATGTGGGAGATTCTACTACTAAATCAACACACGAGATAACGTGAGACGAAACCTGACAACGTGGCCTTAACATTTAGCTATTTCCCTTGAGAAACTGGCTGGACTATTCACAAACTCTTGCTGATACTTAAATGACTAGAAATACTTAAACAATGAGTACAGATACTTTAAAGTTCCCAAACTGAGTAAAAATACTTTAAATTTTCGTTTGGGTCAGTCCCTCCTTTTCTCTTTCTTGGCTGGACTTCACACGCACACTCACACACACACACACACGCACACGCACACAGAGCCAGGCTCACTGAATTGCTCTCACTCTCTTATTCTCTCTCTCTCTCTCTCACTCATGCATGCGAGCACACACACATACTCACACGCGCGCACACACTCACTCTCCAGTACTCAGTCTCTGTCTCTCTGTCTCTCTCTCTCTCACGCACACATGTGAACACACACACACATGCAGACAGTCAGACAGACACACCCACTCCTCTCACACACACAGTACCTGACACTCTCCAACGTAAGTGACGTCATTCCACATGCTTCAAACACACACAGTCTTTTCGGTACATGAACCTACACACATGCACGTATACAAGCACACACGCACGTCATAACCCATTTTTTCACACTACTGTTGCTACCCTACACACTTTACATATAGTACATATGTATTACACCCAAACACCACATTCACTCACATTCATGTGCACTAACGCCTGAACACACACGCACACTCTCTCTCCTTTCATGCAGGACATAATTTAATCATGTAGGTGGACTGTACTTCCATGTACTGTATTCTCATGTTCTTACTAAATAAAAGTACATTCCTCCACACACACCCATACACATACAAATTCACTCTTTCTTCCTCTTCTCTCTCACCCATTTAAACATCACTCCTTTACATGTCGTTGTGCACCACGACATGGAAATTTGAAATGTTTAAATGATTACTGCATCTATTTGGGGCATTTCATACAGATCACAAAAAATGCACATTCCACTCTCTCATTTACACATCTTTTAGACAAAACAAAACATGTTCTTCTTACTACAATACTCTCTAGCTTTCGCTCTAATGCGCACAGCCTCCTAGCTTCTTCTCTTTCTCTCTTCTCTAATCATCCCAGCCTGACATATTGCATGACTCGCAAAGAGCCAGTCCGAAGAGAAGATGGCCCTTACGACCACATATACAACATGAGTTGGGGGCCCTTGTTTGGCCTTTCTCTTTCCTCGTATCATCCCATCCATGTACTGTTGTGCTTGATATACAATCAGCCACAAAATGGCCTAAACGACCACACCTAAAACATGAGTTGGGGGCCCTTGGCTGGCCTCTCTTCTTGCCCTGCTTTGGCTTATTTCCTTCGTTGGTAACATCGACTACAATCACTTGTTTCACAGGAGCACCTGTATCTTCTTTTTCCTTCTCCATATTAGCAGTCAATTACTATTATGTGGGTGAAAACTTAAATATGTGTGGTTATTATAATGTTCTGTTCAATGTGTAGAAATTATTTTAATCACTGTAAATATCTTGTTCTTATCCTAACTAAGTGTATTTCAACGTTTCTAGGCACTGCTGTATACTGGTCAAAAACTGTATCACACCCAAATATTCACCAGTTCACCACGTGTGGACTAGCCCAGGGGATCAGCTAACTTATCACATTCAAACCACACACCGTACACCCCTGAGAATGATATGGGGGTTATAAGATATATAGACTAAACATAGACAAAAGGATCTGCCCTGGAGGGTCCACTACGTGTCGACTTGCCCCAGAGGATAAATCACTAAATCCTCCGGAGGGAGCTATCAGACTCTTTATCTTTTAACTACCGTGACTCTCTCTTGAACTCACAAAACTCGTTCTCAGTATAACTCTTGCAGCTAATAAAATGCAGTGGCCCCCGCCACTACAACACAACTATAACTGTAGTTGCTTATCTATGCACAACTACAACACACTTGTCAATATTACACCTTAGTAATAACAACAATATGTCCACACAAGGACCACACTTACATGTTTCTTATAGGCGTGTGATCACGTTCAGATTTCGGCAGTCGTTCGTCGAAGAGAAGATTTCGGACTGGTGAACACCGGCCTGGTTTACACCCCAGGGCTTGCAGGACCCTCTTAGATCTCTGGCTATCGATAGACTTGCGATGCGTCCTCTTCTCCTCTTCCAAAAACGACGTAGAAATCCGACACGAAGGACCAGTGAAATGATAGGTTCTTGATCGTTATCTTAAACCCCCTTGCTGTTGATCACACACAGATAAAGAAGACACGTGACACACGAGATCTCTTTTACTCGTACGAGGATTGTAAACGACCATGTACCTCACTGGACACGATCCCAACTTACAATGGCGCATCCTCCCCTCTACCAAGCACTTTATTATCACAAGACAGGGGAGAGGAGGAGACAGTGGAGTGGAATTCTACTAGCTGATAAGGACTGTCAGACATATTACACATTGGATTAATACATTGCAGGAATTCCATTAAATGAATACAAATCAAAGAAAGAACTTATATACACACATTATAATATATATCTCTGTACACAGATATTATAAACTGGTCCTAACACTTGTAAAATGTCTATTTTTGCTATTTGTCTCATCTTTCTAATCTATATTTTTTAAATTTGAGGAGAGATGGAGTACATGGGCTGTTATCAGTGCTTGTAGTGTGGATATTAAAAAGAGCTTGAAATAATCTGAAAAGTTAAAACATTTTACGTTCTCATGAAGATTGGTGATTTCTTGTTTTCTGTAGATTCATTGAGTATGGGGAATATAAGGAAAACCTGTACGGCACCAGTCTGGATTCCATCCGCAGTGTTTTAGATCGAAACAAGGTGTGTCTGGTGGACGTGCAGCCAGAGGTGAGTATCATGTAACAACACCCACATTTATACGCTGTAAATTGTTGTTGTCAGGTGGAAACCTTGCATGTCCAAAACAGCTCCTTTTTTCATCATTTAAAAAAAAAATAGCAAATCTACAAGCTCACAACGCATCACATCGCGATGCATTGTGAGCTTGTAGATCTGCTATTTTCACTACGTTTGTGTGACACTCTTGATGTAAAGTAGGGCATTCATTTACGAAAAAACATAAAACGTTGAAATATGGAGATACAAGGTTTCTGCCGGACAGCAACGAAATCAGAATCATCATATTTGCCAAGTTCAGCAGGAAGCTAGCTGAGGCAGTTAAAAGTTTTATCTTAAAGGGGAACTAAACCATAAGACACTGCTGCCATGCAAAGTAAAAGTAACATCAAGCTAAAATAATCTAAAGGGCTAGCCTGACTTTGGCACACTTCGATGTAAGCATAGTAAACAACACAACTGCAGCTAATAAAACCTGTATTAGATTGACTTTAGGTGTGCCAATGTGCTAGTTTATTAGTATTATCAATACTAATTTAGCATTGACAATACAAATAAACTAATAGTCAACTGGCTTTTGGGTCATATTGGCAGTGCACACCTGACTCTAAAACACCCATTATTCAAATCATTAGCTGCAGCTGTCTTGCTTACATGATGAACCAAAGTTAGCCTAGGCCATTATAATGATTTTAACCTGCCAAATAGGTGTTTTTTTCCCATAATCTTTAAAACTCGTATTGTGTACAACAGATATGATATAACTCCATTTCTAAGAGAGGGATTATTAACGACTTTCACTCTGGCATCCCTATTTTGGGCATGTCATTATAACCTTACATTTTCCAATAGTGAAAATAGCCCATGTACAAGCTCAAGCTGTCGCGATGTGACGCATTGTGGGCTGTTAGATATGCCATTTTTGCCATAATGATGGCTATTTTCTCCTCTAAACAGGCGTTAAAGACACTACGTACTGCTGAGTTCAAACCATACGTTATCTTTGTGAAGCCTCGGTTCCAGGAAAGCCATTGCAGAAAGGCCGGTTCGTCCTCTTCACTTAGTTCTTCCATCACGGTAAGTTAGAACAGGGGTATTATGCTATTGTTTTTATTTAGTCACATGTTCTTGTTAATACTTTTCATTGGTTAAATATTTATAAAAACCAACAGGCAGACTTAACCGCTTTAAACAGCAGCAAAGAGACTACTAGAGTGAATAACATGTATCCCATTAAAACCCATTAAAACCAGGAAAGGATCAGTGTCATTTTAGATTTTAGCATCAGATATTCAAAAATAGCAGATCTATAAGCTCACAGCGCGTCACTTCATGCCGCACTGCAAGCTTGTACATCTGCTATTTTTGAACATGTTTTTTTAATCTTGAAAGTGTGAGAACTACTGATTCAGAAGGCATAGCCTTTTGGAACAGTATTCCAATTTCAATATGTTTCTACAGGGGGAGGACTTCCAGGAGATGAGACAGTCAGCGGAGCAGATGGACGAGCGCTACGGCCACTGGGTGGACCGCATCCTGGTCAAGGAGGACCCAGTCAGTGCCTTAGCTGAACTCCAGGCCATGCTGGAGAGAGTGGAAGCCGGGCCCCAGTGGGTGCCCGTCTCTTGGGTCAGGACCTAGATTCATGATGAACTTGAGCTGGACTGGTTCAAGGCCCAACTAGTAGCACCGCTGTGGGGCCTTGTGAGGGACAAAGAGGTGAAGTGTTGAGGTTCCTGTCAGGAACCTCACAGATGATTTGGACCATCTAGTGTTCACTGCCATACTACTACACCCATTCCCTGAATGAACGTCTGTGTGATGTTTGGACTAGTGGAGGTTAGTACCACAAAGCAGTGGTTCTCCCCAGGAGCAAAATTTGTTATAACATCAAGAACAGTTTAAACACTTTTAACCCTATATCTATTTTCAAAAAAGATCTCGAAACTTTTTGAAACATTTTAACACAAATCTTGTATTGGGCTCCCTGGCACAAAATCTTTTCAGATAGGGGTCCGCAGGATAATTGACATTAATTTGAGAACCACTGCCATAAAGGAACACTTGAGCTGGACTTCTGAGTAAATCGTTTTTGTCCATTTCAGTTTAAGTAAGGATACATACACATTGTAAATGCTACAGTAAATGTATCTAAAACGTTAACAGTCGTATCCGGCAATGTAACCAGTCTGAAAGGGCATGTAATACCTGCATGCAGGCCAAAGCTAAAAAAGGGCTTTACTGAAAGAAATTCTGTCGCCTATTTGAAAATGTATATCTAGTATAATATAATACTGGAACATCAGTGTGTGCTGTGTCAAAGTAAGAATATGAACATTTCACATGATAGATCTGTTAAGAAACTGTAAAGTGAATAAAATGTGCATACAGTGTTCCATGCTAGGAAATGTTGTGCTTATGTGAATCTGTATCATCACAACTGATTCAGCAATGTCTCACAAATAAAAAGAGAACAAGAAAACTAAATTTCAATTTGTCATTGGCCTGCCGAACACCATTAGACAGGGCACAAGCTATAACAACCTGATTAACGGGTGTATCTAACTTCTCTCAGTTGTTCCTAATATGATTTTTAACGTAGAATCCATTTCTGCTTGGGCCATTTTTGTATTGTGCATAGTTAATGAGATCATTTGCATATTTGATTAAACTAGCAGAAATAACGAGTAGAGGTCATCCAACTTGTGTTTTGGTGGTTTTCTGGTCAAATAATGAACATTTGATCTCATTCAGGTGTAAGGACCTTTACAGTGTAACCATTGGGTATGTTTATGGTAGCTAATTAGCATATATTATGCGTATGTAACGACTCAAAGCAAACTCATGGTCATTTTCTGTTCAGTGTTACTCCAAGTACTATTTTTTTTTACAAATATTATTCCTGTACATCTGACCACTACTGAAGCAGTAAATGTCCCAATAAACTGCTCTTTGTTCATGATCAAGCTAATTATGGCCATACAAATAGGTTCTATATATCAATTATTATGACTTTTAAACCATATTTCTGGAAAACAATGGTCACATACCAAACTTTTCACAGTTGATCCCAAGGTAATTAGTCCTGTAGAATCCATGTCTGCTTAGGACATTTTTGGATTGTGCATATGTAATTAGATAATTTGCATATTTTAGCAAATTAGTGGAAATGAGCATAATAAGGGTGTAGGTAAACCAATATAAGTGGTATTTAGGGCACAAAATATTCAAATTGTTATCAGATATGAAATGCTTAAATACAAATTTTAAAAAATTATGAGATATTGCAGATTTTGTATGCAGATTAGGTCAATCTTTACATTTATTCTTAAAATATGAGTTCCTTTTCATAAGAATATCATAGCAAAGCAAATTATTTGACTAAATTAGCCTAAATAGTGTAGCGTCCAAGAGTGTGCACTGGGTTAAGGGGGGGCATGCCATAAAGCTGTACTTTCTGTAAAACTAAGACACATCAAGATACACTAGAACGAACATGTAGGACTGCGTGTAGGATACATTGTTGTCTTTGACCAAAAGTGCCCCTGTAGATCACGCAGGGAACTGTCCAGCTGATCCAACTCTGAATCTGGTTGTGGACCACATCACTGTCCTGCTCTCATTTGTATTAGCCTCGCGTAGCCAGACTATATCACTGCGTGGATATGAGTCTGGTGCTTCTATGAGGACGTTTTTTTTCCAAGGGGGCGGGATCAAAACAATGGCTCTGGACGCAATTGGTTAGACCTACAAACCAACTACCAATCACAGTCTCCCATATTTGAGTACTGGGGGGCAATTTATTTTTGCACTGGCAGATTCGTCAGGGGTTCAGGGGCAGCGGGGCTTTTGTGGTTCCCATTGGTCACTGTAACAGTGCTGTTATGGAGATGGCCTGCTTGATGGTGCACCTCGAAATCGGGTCATCTGTCCTTCTGTACTTTAGTAATCAGTTAAGAGATGTGATGGTTGAAAACGTACAGGTGGAAATGCTTCACAGCCTGCACCACCACCAACAGCTCTGGTCGGGTCAGGCAGAAGTTCCTCAACTTTATCTTGGCACAGTTCAGGGAACAGCTTACCGAACCATTATTTCTCTGCTCTCTTCCTCCTGAGACAGCACAGTGCAGGCCCCCATCACTGGCATCTTTCACCATGATATATTATTATTTGGGTCAGGATATACTCGGACTGAGGTTCTAATGAGTACCTTCCATAGCTGATGCAAGGCACCAGTGTTGCATGCCTCGTCCCAATGTGTCAGCCTGTTTAAGGAGCTGGTGTTGACTGCAAATTTCCGCACAAACAGGTGATAATATACCAGGGGCCTATTACACGAAAGGAGAATTAAATAAGCCTGGATTTAAGTCAAATCCAGGTTTGACAAAGTCTGGTCCGTACTGACCAGGCTGAAAAGGAGCGACTTTGTCGAGCTAGACCTTGTCAAGCCAGGCTGTGTCGAGCCAGGATGGTAAAGCCAGGCTTCACATATTCCTATAAAAGACCATGAAAGTCGATAGCAGAATCCTTGAACTTGACCAATCATGGAGCCCAAAACCAGAGCGGCGTTCTTCTCTGTGGCTGAACAGCAGCACTGCAGCAGCTCATGGAACAGTGGCGTTCCCAGGAATTACATTTAGGGCAGGCGAGGTCCCCGAGGGGGGTACTCTGGAAAAAATCTCTGGGGAAACAACAACAACACTACACTGACTACAAAACTGAAAAACGTTAATAAAAACAACATGCAAGTATAATCAATCAATCAATTAATTCTTCAGCGGTGGTCTCTTCATGTTGTAGTTTAGTAATGAATGGCTCAAGCTGCTCTCAGAGCCCCTTTTATGCCAGGTGAGTACAGGTGATGGCCCAGACCCCCACCCCTGGCACTCCTGGTACCCCATGAAGACAAAGGCATACATTTGCATCACTATATAGGCGAGGGTCGCTCTGCTGAATGGATACGGTGGTGATTAGCTGCCTGCCCGCGTGAATGGACGAGGAGGCGGGTTAATGGTCCGATGGCCACTATTCTGTTATGATTGGATTTTTTTCACTGCCTGTTTTCAGTCAGTCTTTTACTTCATTTTCTAGGGGAGGCGAGATTTTAGTTCCTGCCTCTGCGGTGGGTACGCCACTGATAGCGTCACAATCATTTTTAACCACTTAGCTTTGGCTATTCAAAAATAGCAGATCTACAAGCTATGAGCTTGTAGATCTGCTATTTTTGAAAAATCTTGAAAATGAGTGCATCTTTGAAATATATATACATTTTTAAAGCAAACATTTTTAACTCAAATCTTTGCTTCTTGGGGTCCCTGGCACAAAACATTTTCAGATGGGGGTCCGCGGCCAAATGTATATCAATTTAGGGGTCCTTGGCATGAAAAAGGTTGAAAACCACTGTTCTAAATGGCAGTGGTTCACAAACCTTTTAGCTCAAGAGTCTTGAGGCTTGGGTCCCGGCTCCCGGGAGACATCAAATTTCTCTTTTGGGTCTTGAGTCCCAAGACTCAAGACCCAAAAGAGTCTTGAGTCAAGACCCAGGCTCCTGGGGAGACATCAAATTTCTCTTTTGGGTCTTGAGTCCCAAGACTCAATTTTATGTCTCCCCGGGAGCCGGGGTCTTGACTCAAGACCCAAAAGCGAAATTTGATGTCTCCCCGGAATCATACGAGGAAGTAAAATGTATAATAAGCAAGAAAGGAAACGCGGCCGCAATAAATGGATCCAGGGAGAAAGCGTGGCAAAGTATTCCCGACAAATTAAATGCACAAAAAAAATATACAATATACAAAAGTCCATGAATATATAATTCAGTTAGGCTTAAACATGAGGAGTGTATAGTGAATATTGGAATTATCGCCTACTAATCTACAATGCGATAGCCTATTATATGCGCCATGCATCCAACCAATATGTCTGTGTCTGTGCTCAGGAATGTGTCAAAAACAAAAAAAAATCTCCATGAATTCAAGGCTTCATGGAGTGTGTAATTGATAGAAAATAAGTATTTTTGGGGTGAACTATTCTTTTAAATGTCTTGTTCAGGGACACTTTGACATATTGCTCAGGCCTGGGATCGAACCTGGGATTTATGGCTTGACAGGCAGGCTCTCTAACCATTCAGCTATTGCCACATCAGTTGTACTCTGTAACAGTAAAGGGGTTTCAGGGGAAACCAGCAAAATGAGGAATAATATAATAAAAGACTGTCTTGCTAATAAAGCGTCATGTCTCTCATTTTCTACAATGTATTTGATATTACCTTTATATTATTTAATAAATTATGCATTTCATCCTCTATATATTGTCCAGCAACCTTTATGATAAAGGCGAAAAAAGATAGTAGGCCCGTAGGAGCCAGATTGCTCAGAAGCCAAGGATTCTTTGCTGGGATTCGATCCCATGACCTTGTGGTCTGAAGTCAAGAGCTCTTCCAACAGAGCTAACCAAGCACACTGACCTTTGTACATTGACATTACATGAACGTGATGGGTCATTCCACCAAATCAATTAAAGGCATTTGGCTCATGCACTTTACAAGTGGGCTTATTGTCAGCAACAGCCAAGAACACTGGAGTCTATCCTTATTACAGCACTAGACCCCAGGGAGACAGACACGTGCTGATTTGCCATTTCCAGGATTTGATTTCCAGGATTTGAGTCTTGAGTCCCAAGACTCAAGACCCAAAAGAGTCTTGAGTCGAACCAATTACTCCCACGGAGACATCAAATTTCTCTTTTGGGCCTTGAGTCCCAAGACTCAAGGCCCAAAAGAGAAATTTGATGTCTCCGTGGGAGTAATTGGTTCGACTCAAGACCCAAAAGAGAAATTTGATGTCTCCCCGGAATCATACGAGGAAGTAAAATGTATAATAAGCAAGAAAGGAAACATGGCCGCAATAAATGGATCCAGGGAGAAAGCGTGGCAAAGTATTGCCGACAAATTAAATGCACAAGTCGTCCAAAAATATATACAATTTATATGCAAGTTCATAAATATATAATTCAGTTAGGCTTAAACATGAGGAATGTATAGTGAATATTGGAATTATCGCCTACTAATCTACAATGCGATAGCCTATTATTATCTCCATGAATTCAAGGCTTCATGGAGTGTGTAATTGATAGAAAATAGGTATTTTTGGGGTGAATTATTCTTTAAAGTGTCTTGTTCATGGACACTTTGACACATTGCTGAGGCCTGGGAACGAACCTGGGATTTATGGCTTGACAGGCAGGCGCTCTTACCATTCAGCTATGGCCATCAGCAGAGATTCTAAGGCAGTTGTATTATAATTTGTTGTAATATATTATCAAACATCTAACAACAATATGAACTATAGTGTTAACAGAGTGACAATGACATATGACATGAGTCATTGTGAAACAATTATGATTCATGGTCACATTCTATTTCAGCAATCTATTTCGATTTGCTGTGTTCTTATGAAGAACTCATGCATTAATAATAAATGTAAAGATTGATCTAATTTGCATAATTGTTCTGCAATATCTTATCTAAAAACAAATGTTATATACACATTATATTTGTTAACAATCTTAATATCTGGTGCCCTAAAGACGTGTCTCCTACACCCACATAATCAACATAATTATCTCATTTAAACATGCACAATGCAAAATGTCCTAAGCAGAAATGGATTCTACAGGAGAAATTACCCATAGAAACTGAGAAACATTTGGTAGTGACCATTGTTTTCCAGAAATATGGTCTAGAAGTCATAATAATTGATATACAGAAACTATTTTTATGGTCAAATTAGCTTATTACATGAACAAAGAGCAGTTTATTGGGATATTTACTGCTTCAGTAGTGGTCAGATGTACAGGAATAATAATTTGTAAAAATTAGTACTTGGAGTAACACTGAACAGGAAATGACCATGCGTTTGCTTTGAGTCGTTACATATGCATAATATAAGCTAATTAGCTACCATAAACATACCCAATGGTTACACTGTAAAGGTCCTTACACCTGAATGAGATCAAATGTTCATTATTTTACCAGAAAACCACCAAAACACAAGTTGGATGACCTCTACTCGTTATTTCTGCTAGTTTAATCAAATATGCAAATGATCTCATTAACTATGCGCACGACAAAAATGGCCCAAGCAAAAATTGATTCTACGCAAAAAATCGTATTAGGAACAACTGAGAGAAGTTAGATACACCCGTTAATCAGGTTGTTATAGCTTTTGCCCTGTCTACAAGTTAATATAAAAGAAAACTCCAGCCACCCACGATCTTAGTTGGAGACAACATTTATTTAGAATGACTTTTCGGTAACAATTACAAACCAAATCTTAAACAAAAAGAATAACAATATACATGTGTGTTTGCATGGGAAGTGTCTGCAGTGTCTGCACTGGGAGGGGTTCAGTAATAACAAGGGACGTTACTTCCACAGCTTCTTGATGGACATGTTCTTCTCGCTGTCCTTCTGCATCACCTGGTGAAAACCACATTCAAATATACCAGTTTAGAAACGTTACGGTACAGACACCTTCATTGGCATCAGTAATATGGTATTCAGAGCAATAAGCATTGTCAGGTCCCCTAACAAATGTGTTGATATCTAAAAGTATTAGGTTTGCTGGAGGACACTGAATGTATGGTTAAAACCATACATTCAGTGTGTAAGCTTATTTAATTCATTAAATGTCGTTCTTGATCCGACAATGATGGTGCTCACTGCCTGCTCTCAACCAAAGTAGAGTAATCGTTTGTGTTGGATCCTGTGGGAAACCAAATCTGATGCAGTCAGAGTCCTATAATGGTTTAAAGTATTTGTGTGTTGTTAACAAACCTTTGCCACGGCCATCTCAAAGTCCTCCTGTGTGACGTGCACTCTCCTCTCTCTCAGAGCGTACATCCCTGACTCCGTGCACACACCCTGTCAACACAGAAAACCCACCATGTAAACAATGAACTTCTGCAGAGTCAAATATGTAACATTTTTATGAGACTGAATAATAAAAAATAAAAAAATGTTTTTTTTACAGAACCTAAATTTAGGTTTTTCGGTCTTCGATCTACAAGCTCACTATCTGCTATTTTCGGCTAATGTTCCCCCAGAATATGGACGCTGGGGTTCAAGTGGTTAAACAGTGTCTTGGCCCCCATACCGTACCTTGACCTCAGCTCCAGAGGCTCCAGGCATGAGCTCGGCGATCTTCCTCAGATTAATGCCACGTGTCAGATTCATCTTCCTCGAGTGAATCTTCAGGATGTCCAAACGGGCCTGAAGGGGTGAGGGGGCAATGAAATGAGACACGGTCAAAAGCAGAATACACGAGATATGTATGGGGGTGCACAAACATGGGAGTATAACTACAGGAATTCTAAGTGCCTGGGTGGTACGAACCTCCTCATTGGGAGGGGGAAACTCAATCTTCCTGTCAATCCTGCCTGGCCTCAGCAGAGCAGAGTCCAGGATGTCAATACGGTTGGTAGCCATGATGACCTTGAAGAGATAAAAAGGGGTAAGTTAAGAATTAACACTTAGATGCAGGAGTTTCAAAGTAAAAGAAAAAAAGTCTACAAATATTTATCACTGATGGAGATAATTCCACTAATTTTGAGTCTGGTACTATGTCCTCCATGCTTGAAAGGAAAACCAAATTATACAGAGAGTCAGGTCTTCCTTGTGAACAGAATGCGTCACTTTCAGCTGATAGCTCTGTTTTGCCACTGCCAAGTTTAGTTTACACACGCCATTACACATGAATGAGAGCATGCATTAGGATAGCGGCTAATAGAAACCAAAAGCAATGACCACTCCTGTGCTTCATAATATGTTAGATTTTAGACAACTGTTATTGCATGAATCTCCGGCCGCATCTACAGTATCTTCCTGTTGACCATCCCCTCTGACCGTCCCTTTCACCTCACGTCTCTCGGTGCCTCCCCTCCAATGCTCTGGCACCTCACACTTTAAAAACCCCAGCTTTAGATCATGACTTTAGAACATAAAGTGCGTGTTCTACCTTAATGTTTTTGGTGGCCTCGAAGCCGTCCAGTTGATTGAGCAGCTCCAACATTGTCCTCTGCACCTCGCTGTCTCCTCCAGAGCCGCCTTCCAGGCGCGATGAGCCGATGGAGTCGATCTCGTCCATGAAGATGATTGAAGGAGCGTGCTCCCTGGCCATGACGAACAGCTCGCGCACCATACGGGCACCTGGAACGAGAACGTTTGCTCAGATTTTTTTCTAGAGCAGGGGTCTTCAACATTTTTCAGGCCAAAGACCCCTTAGCTCAGAGAGAGATGAAGCAGGGACCCCCACTACATTGTATACAATTGTGTTAGATAGTTGGTTTGCTTCTTTTTCCTTCTACACCAAACCTTTTCTGGTAAAATAGCTGATCTATAAGCCTTGCAGACCGTAGATCTGCTATTTTCGGCTAATGTTCAGAATAGGGATGCTAGGGTTCAAGTGGTTAATGTAAAAAAAAGAAAAGGTTCCTATCACATAGATTTGGCAGCTCCCCTGTAGTAACTCTGAGGACCCATTATCTAGAGGCCAGGTTTGATTTTAGAATTAAATGAGCCACCGTGTGGAACTCACCCTCTCCGATGAACTTCTGAACCAATTCAGAGCCAGAGACCCTGATGAAGGTGCAGTCGGTGTGGTGGGCCACAGCTCTGGCCAGCAGGGTCTTTCCTGTGCCTGGAGGCCCATACAGCAACACACCCTGGTCACAAGGAGTTAGACAGACTAATCAGAACCATTTACAATGTAGCAGAAATACAGTACATTGTGCAAAAACATTTCATGACCCAATCAAGTTCACCTAATAGATGGCTAATGTTTATCTTATTTCTTTTAGGTGAATTGTCAATGTATTACTCCTAGTCCTAGAACTGGTTTGAAATGACCGGCCCGGACGGCTGGCGTAGTGGTCCGGGCACCTAGGCTGCTAATACAGTGTATCGCGGGTTCAAATCGACCTTTGCTGCGTGTCACTCCCCATTTCCTGTCAGTCTACTGTATCTATCAATAAAGGCAGAAAAAAACCCAAAAAATATATTTTACAAAAACAAACTGGTTTAAAATGAAGGTACAGGAGCCAAAATTCAGATGCCTTTTATACAAATTATGTTCATGCGGCATCCTCCAAGCAGCAACTATGAATTGCTGCCTTCAGGAAGGCGATACACGGTAGTGCAGCTTTGCACAAATCCTGATTATGAGACGGGCCGAAAGGCATGGCAGGAGTGTATGTTTTGCACCCTGTCCATCCGTCCGTCCGTTGTGAAACTGTGCACACACAATCCCTGGATGCCAATTCAGAACCTCTGACCCAAATTTTCACATGGGCCTGTTATAGCGCCACCAGGAGGCTGATTTGTGCAAAACCCTTTTTTTGATATTACCCCCACAGATTTTATGCAAACGTCATGCAAATCGGTACACAGTATCTATATAGTCATGTGATCAACACGGATCTGTCCGATTTCCCATATTCCATCCTCATTGGCTAAGGTTGGCTTCCAAAGAATAAATGGCACCCTTTTCACATTGGCCTATTATAGCACCACCAGGAGGCCACAATAACGTACCTGGCGGAGACCTGTGCTCCGAGGAGCATTTTTTCTAGTTTATCTTTTGTGCCTGCTAGCGTAGCACTCATGAACCGAATGGGAGTGTGATTGTTGCATTACTAAGTACGCATCATTTAACTCTGAAATCATCAGTTTGCTAATTTAAGAATTATGATGGCTTGTGAGGCTATGCTACTACATAGCCAGAATGTATTTTCCATTAACAATATTACCTCTTTGATGACATGACTTAGCACATTACCGCTGACTGTCTTTGGGTGCACTTGTTTAAAGACACCTGATCCCCTCCCTGTCGGTTTGCATGAGTTTACTCATTTGATTGGTCCTGACCGCTCTTCGGATTGATGCAATTCATTGGGATGTCATAATTTGTATATAAAAAAAGCTAATTTCACAGAAAGGCGGAGGGTCTGTTTTATGTGTTGTGGGTAACGTACCTTGGGCTGTGCAATGCCCAGAGCTTCAAAGAGCTCTGGGTGCTTGACAGGCAATTCAATCACTTCTTTGATCTCCTTGATCTGCTTGTCCAGGCCACCAATCATTTCGTAGGTGGAGTCCGGCACCTTCTCCACCATCATGAGGGACACCAGAGGGTCCACCTTGTTGGGAAGGATCTTATGCAGGGTATAGCTATCGTTGCGCAGAGCCACGCGGCAATTGGGAGTCACCTAGTAAGAGATTGAAGAATTTGGTTGGTGACGATAGTGACAAAACAATTGTCCAGTTTATCTGTGCTAAATACTAACATTAAAAAGAAACTATTCATACATTTGTAATAAGAACGAAATAATAAACAAAGAAGGCTTCAGTACTAACATCATTGATGTCGATGTTCTTGTCAACATCCACAACAAATTTGCCCTCTGGGTGCACCTGAAAATGACAAGAGCAGCAGTTTAGACCACCATCTAGTGGATGATAATAGTATGCTACCTCTGCATCAGTATTGTCAAACAGAACTCAGGTATACACAATACACATACCTTTACAAGCACTTTCTTTTTGTCCATAGCTCTAACCACTTCCCCCACATACGATCCCTGTTCCTGAAGCAACTGCAACTCCTCGCGAAGAAGACGCACTAAAAGAGAGCAGAGGTTGCATTTAAATTTACAGTTTGTTATTCCACTCTTTCAAATTGCTCATAGGAATGGTCTGAAATATTATTAGAATAAAAGTTGATAACTTGGTTGTTGGCAAGTAATGATGCACCTTTAGCATTGAGTTCATTCCTCTGTGCCTGAAGGCGTCTGAGATTCTGGCTTTTGTCATTCACTGTCAACTGTAGAGGGAATAAATAAAACATTGAAGTTCGACTGGCGAGGAAGCAGTGCAGTCACACATCGAAAGAACAATCGAGGAGTTAAATGATCTTCTCTCACCTGTAACTCTTCTATTTTGGACAGGTAATACTGCCTAAGGCCAGAGCCTCCTTTACTGTCCCCAATTTCCATCTGTTGAGACAAAACACATTTAATGAGTAAGAATTAGGGCTGCATTATTTCAGGATCAACATCACAATGTATGTGTGTATTTCAACAGCAACATTGCAAAGGATGCACTTGTATGTTGCTCTGGCCCATTTAGACCTGAGGCCGATTCTAAAAACGGCTTCTAAATCCTGACCTAAGTTTTCTGAAAAACGTAATATTTATTCAAAGATTACAACAAATGTATGTTGCTATATACTGTACATGGCAACAAGAACGCCAAAAGGGGTTCCCGTCCTGAAAGGTATAGTTACAAAAAGGGGTTCCCGCCCCAAATGTGTTAAGACAAGAGTATCTGCTAAATGCCTTAAAGGGATACTTCACTTTCACATAAAATAAACATTTAAAAAATATATTAAAAATAAATGAAAAAAGTAATGGAAAAATCACGGCCCCCTCACGCATTAGAGTGTCCTACTAATGTGTGAGGGGGCCTTTATTTTGCCATAACTTCTTTAATTTTTTTTAAATATTTATTTTTAATGTTTATTTTATGTGAAAGTGAAGTATCCCTTTAATTGTAATTGTAAAGGGAAAGCCAAAGCAAATTGTACAAAAAAAAACGTATACTTCTTGAAGCTGACAAGGTTTGCATCTTTACCAAACTAATCAATACGAAAAACAGTATAGTCCATCTGATAAATAAAACAATGACTGAATGCCTATTCTGCGTTCACTTAATGGTCGGGTAATTGGTTAAAATAAGTGTTAATTAGCTCTATTCTGATAGTACTCATTGCTATAATATAGAGTGGTCAGTAACAGGAGTCTCCATGTCTCTCCAGCTCTTTATTAAACAGAGAGTACATTTTCAGGTCAGGATACCAATTTTATCCAATAAGTATAGAGAACTCAGACAGGATACAGATTACACAAGTGAAAATTGGAAGTAATGGCACAAAGAAATGAGCAGACAAAATTGGAACTGGGTACTCTCCTTCCACCTGAAAATGTATTATCTGTTATCTGTTATTAATATCCGTTTATCAAAGAGCTGGAGAAATGGTGAGAGAGAAATGTTATTGAGTTAACAGTCTCTATAGCAATGAATACTATCAGAATATAGTGATTTAACCTTTTAGCAAAAAAATTGTTTTGACCAAAACATATAAAATGTTTCCCTCTTCAAAATCACCCTAATCATTGCAAGAGAGATGATTCATTTCCAGGTATTGAAGTTGAGATATAAGCAGATCTGCATTATGCAGATTATATGCTTATATCTCAACTTCAATACCTGAAAATAACTGATGTCTACCAGACTGCATTGTTTGTTTGTTTTAATTGCCAACTAATTTCCCATTTCATCCACTTAGATTAATGTCAGTGCTAGTTAATGATCATATTTTCAGTTCAGTGTAAATTAACAAACACCTCGACAGAGAGAAGTTCAGAGGACTATAATGTTTGACAGATGGTGAACTTTAGCAAGCCTCCATGACGTTAGCTTGTTAGCTTCTAGCTACAATGAGACAGCAAACCGGTACGAGTCATTGTTTGGTATTGACTGAGTTGACATTAATGACGTTATATTTTCACAAACGTCCTGCGACTCGTTTCGTTCTGACGGCGGCCCGTCCACCTGAAGCCTGAAACACAACGTTTTATTCACACTGTGACGTTTAAAACACAGAGAAGAGTAGAAATCTGCACTTACATGATCCATGGCGTCCGTCTCCATCTTGGAAAACCCCATCAGTGTTGCCAGATTACGCGAGAGAAATAAGGAGCTAGGTCTATGAAAACAAGCCCAAAAGAAGCATTCGGCTATTTGAAAATAGCAGATCTACAAGCTTGTAGATCTGCTATTTTCAAGAAAATCTTGAAGAAATTGTGAAATCATTTTTTACATTTTAACACAAATCTTGTATGGGGCCCTAAATATTTTCAGATGGGGGTCCGTGAACAAATGCATATTAATTTGGGGGTCCTTGACATGAAAATATTTGAGAACCACCGCTTTAAACAACATTTAGGAAACAAGCCAAAAATAAGCAACCTGCCCCAAAAACCGCAACACCAATATTTTCATTTTTTCTGTGCAACTTTACAGAAAAACAGGCCAAAAGTCGCTTATAATGAGCGGACATGGCAACCCTGAAACACACACTTCCGTCAGATGATGCAAGACTTCCGGCAAGGTGCTCACAGCGCCCCCTATATGACTACTAGATCACAGTCTATGGACTGAATGTGTAAATACACTTTTTTATATTTCAGTGGTGTAAAAAGTACTCACATTTCTTACTTAAGTAAAAGTATCAATATTGTATTGTAGAAATACTCAGTTACAAGTAAAAGTAAGGAATTCACAATTTACTTGAGTAAAATGACAAAAGTATTGGTATCAAAATGTACAAATACTTTATTAACAAAATGATTAACAGTACAGGTAGTATAGTGAAAGATTATGCTAAAAGGATAACACAAAAAGCCCCAGGGGCTTGTTTCCATTGCACTCAATTCATCAGAAATACATACTTTAAAAGAACAAGAGTAAACACGGTTTAACATAAGTTTCATGCTTTTATACATTTATAGAAAGGGTGAAATGTTTGTATGCTACCAATAGTGTAGGCTAGGGTAATATACAGCAATGTTGGTAGGCAGATCATATGTCTCCAGTAAGAATTGAACGGAGACAATGAAAGGCTTTTATTCCTGGTGGGGAAAACATGTTTTCTGGGAAGTTTAAAGTGTTTTAACTGGTGCAGTATCAAATAGGTTACTTTATTTAAAACAGAAATAACATTTTGCACCCACTCACGCATGGAATGACCTGATTACAATTATATTTTAAAAGTATTCAACTCCATTTAGTGCTTTGGAATCAATGCAACATTAGGCGTAATGTGTGCAACACCGCCACCTTCTGTCCATAATAATGTACTACAATAATTAACTACCTGACTTGTGCACAAATGTTCAAAATTAACACCATCCTAAAAGGTCAAGTTTGCAGTTTGCAAAAAGTACAGAGGTACAGTTATACAATAATGCTAAAAGAATAACACAAAACGCCCTGAGGACTTGTTTCCATTGTGGTCCTATGTATTCAATTAATCAAGACATAAAGACATACAATGTCTGAGTTGTATACGGATTGGAATGATGCTTCTTTAAAAGTGCATGAGAAGATATCAAAAGACGGTTTACATTGCTTCAAAATTACAACAACTATTTAAACATTTAGCAGACGCTCTCATGCAGAGAAATTTACAATAAGCAAGGTGCAGAGACAGTAGTACAAATGCAGAGACAAATGCAGAGACAGTAGTGCCTCAGTAAACGAGCATCACAGGTAAACCAAGATCCTAGCATCAGCCTAAACACTATAGTAACACAAATGATAATCTGTACAATGAAAGTATGTGATACCAGGTAAACAATGAACCTAGTTTAAATAACCTTCATTTAAATTACATTCTTAACATTGTCAAGAAAAACAAGCCTAAGTAACAAAAACATGAGAACGAATAACCAAGATATGTCTGTATGGTAGCAATATCTAGGTCAATCGCTAGAATCAATCAAGGCAGAAGGTGGCAGGAAGGGGTAAAGGTAGAGTTCAAGTGCTAGGGGGTGAGGTCGGTGAAAATTTGGGAGTGAGTCTGTGTTCCACAGTTTGGGAGTCTGGGATGTGTGGAGTGTTGTCCCGGGGTGTTTTAGGGAAGGTTCAGACAGCTTTCCTGCTTTAGCTGATCTGAGTGAGCAGGAGGGGTTGTAGGGGTGGACCAGGCTTTGAAGGTGTAGGGGTGCCATGCCTTTGGTTGCCTTGTAGGCCCGACATCAGTGTTGAAGAAATCCATCTGAAAACAAAGAATTGAGTATCACTTCTTTCTTCCTGTTCAGTTTAGCATGGAGACCTGACAGCAGCTGGAGGGAACAAACGCACAACATCAGATTAAGGTGGTGGAGTGTGGGTGATGCCACTAGCTCAGCTCCCTCACAGGGCATTATTTACAGCAGAATAATTACTACAGTGAGTGATTGCTAATAAATCTACTTTGTGATTGATTGCACACCCGCTCCTGTATGGTCTGACGAGAGAAAAGCATTGCTCCTGGAAAAGTCTCATTGCTTTCTCATTGCTGCTGTGTCGAGGCGCATAAAGTCAACACATTGGATAGTTGCTGCCTTGGATTTAATTCAATCTTTTTTTCTCTACATCTACACACCATGCCATACAGCTGGGGGATGCCCATTTACACCTTTTTTGTTTTTCTTACAGCTGTGCACACTGTTACAGAAAAAAAAAAAAAACATTAAGGCCTGTTAAAGCTATATGTTATTATACCTTTCAATCCGGAACAGCATCTGTGTCACATTAGTTGTTACCATATATATAGCAATATAATTTTTTTTCTTCAGAAAACGTAGGTTAGGCCTCAGGTCTAAATCATTGTTTGTCTAAACCAAGTAAAAAAGGTAAAATTAACCATTCTATAATCGATGGTTGTCATCAAGGGAAAACTCCATGTTTGTAGCAAGAAATCTGCTTTAATTGGCCTGCTGTTCCATTCAAATACCAAGCTTTTAGGCCCAGAGGACAGAAAGAATTGCTGTAGTGTTCATAACATACTGCAACTCCTACTAATCTTTTGGATCATTTTACACTGGTTGACGCCACTTAACGGCCTCTTTCTTCTCTGCAACCCAGTCAGTTAAATCTACGGTGCTAAAAAGCCATGGGCGGCTGCCCACTCCTCACCTGATCAGCGGTGCTGTAGGGCAGGCAACAGCTTCTCCTGGGTGGAGGTCAGGGAGATCTTTTTGTCTCCTCCAGGGCCTTGTTGCTCTCCTCTAGCCTGTAGAGTGAACAGAAAACCAGGACATTTACTCATTTTAGTTTACAATGCAAGTCCTGCATTGTCCCTCCCACCACGCCTCTGGTTTAATGGTTTTATCTACTGTACTTCCTTTTGGACTGTAAGGTGGTGCAGAAAATAAACCATGACAATTCAAGCAAAGAATCTGGCTTAGGGGTTCCCTAAGCCAGTGGTTCTCAAAGTGTGGTTCAGGGACCCCCAGGGATCCTTGAGGGCGTTCAAGGTGGTCCCCAGCTAAATGAGTAAATATAGCATCACAAACAGTTCAATCACTTTAACCCTAAATACATCAGCTATTTGAAATCAGGCGATCTACAAGCTCACAAGTTCTGAGCTTGTAGATCTGCTTGTAGAATCTTGAGAAAAATACATTTTTGAATAGTTTTTAAACATGAATCTTGTATGGGGGACGCAGTCCTTGGCAGTTGGCACAATATATTTTCAGATGGGAGTCCGTGGCCAAATTTATATTAATTTGGGGTTCCTTGAAATGAAAATGTTTGAGAACCAGTGACATAAGCCCTTGGCTCAGAAAAGTACATCCTGTTGGGTCTCTGGTTATCAAAGTGGGGTCCAGGTACCCAGAGGGGTCCTTGTGGGGGGGTACCAGGGGGTCTGAGGAAGAAATTATATGGCTGCTTATACAGTATCTAACCTTTATATATTACCATCACTTATAATACTTCTACAATACATTATGATATTTGACAGCTTGTAAGAGCCTAAATGTCTCCACTAGGCTATTGTTTTGTTATGGTTCAGTTTGTCCTTCAGGCAGCTACAGTATAACTATGATCTCTGCCCTGTGCTCGAGGCAGAACTACAGTACCACTGACATGAGTTTTACTTTTACTTCTTGTACTTCTGACCATGATATCATGTACCAGCACTTATAATACTTCATAAACCTTGTTGTAAGTTGTTATAATTATAAACATTTATAACGAGTGTTATGAAGCCTTTTAAGTGAATGCATTATAGACCCGGCCTTTAAGTAAAGTGTTACCTCAGTTATCCTTCACAGCAGAGCTCTGTTCTGAAAGCACCATCAACAATAAGGGAATATTGGCATAATGAGTCATATAACAGTTTATACAATAGTTCTTACATACCAGGCTCCATCTCTGATGGTTTCTTTTGGGTCCAGGAGATTCCATTTCATGCCCAAACCTTCCCAGGAGGGGCGTCTACCTTGCAGAGGAGTTGTCGTGGCTGGTATCACCTGCCTGGAATGCTTTGGTTTCTTGTGCTGATTTCTGTAACGTGTTTGTTTTAACTATGGGTTGTCCTTAGTCTGATCCCTTACCCTTTGAGCTGCCCAGCATGGTGGCACCTGCCAGGGGCGTAGCTCTCTGGGTCACTGGGATAACACAAGCTCCTCTACCACGTCAAGGTGACAACCCATGAGAGGAGATCCCAATTTAGTCATCGCCAATTCCCAATTGTCCCCAAGTGTCCTTCAGTCGCTGTTGCTGGCACCACCACCTCCACAGCTGGGGAGGTATAAACTACGGTGTGCATCCTCCCATACACACAGTAACTTCTATAGTGCAGCAAAAAGGACGGTCACTAGATCCATCACCAGATTAAGTTACCACCCGTAAACACGGCCAATTGTGTTTGATGGAGCGCCAGGCCAAACTGGAGGCACCGCTTTTGCTGCTGGCCCTGGGTGTTGAACCAAGCTTTCTGCTGCGGTGGTGGGAGAGTTTTTTTGTTTTACCTCTACCACACCCAGACGCCCCATAGACAGACAGACAGACAGAGACAGACAGACAGACAGACAGACAGACGCCGCTAACGCTCAGGCGCAAGACGCTACCTAGAGCCTGGCCCCGCAAGTCGCCAAGGCCAGTGATCATAGCGGTGAAGGGCGGCTCAAGCTAGCCTGCCAGACGCGAGGCCAACTGACTGGTGAAGATAAAACCTACCGCTGAGTAGCACAGAGGACAGACAAAAGAGGCTGCAAGAAACCAGTAAACATACATACGATAGATAGACAGACAGACATATATTCTATTTATGTTTCTTTTTAGTTTTTTTGTAGTTTTTGTAGTTTTTTTGTGCATTTTTTAGTTATTTAAAGTTAAAAGCCTATAAAGTAGTCGGCCAACAGAAAAAAAGTGAGAAGTTTCTCTGGGAGGGCTAATGCATGCAGAGGAACATGTAAACCTTCCCAGATTCACTTCCTGCTGAACAGGTGCCCAACCAACCTGTAGGAAGACAGAGATCACCCTCCCCTACTTACCTTAACTCTGCCACACACAGATGCCCCATAATGAATTAGATAAGATAGACAGACATTTGTTTTGTTGTATTTTTGTTGTATTTTTCCTTAACAACTATTTCTCTTGTGTTATCCTTTTAGCCTTAATGACTGACTGTACCTCGTTTACATTTCTGACTAATCAACCACCACCCCTTAATCCATTAAGACAGGGAACTCATCAGTGTCATTTTAAGATTTCTTTGGGCTATTCAAAAATAGCAGATCTACAAGCTCATAGGAGCTTGTAGATCGGCTGTTTTTGAAAAATAAAGTTGTGAAGATGTGTGCAAATCTTTGAATATATATACATTTTTAACTTTAACTTTGCTTCTGGGGGTCCCTGGAACAACATATTTTGAGATGGGGGTGGGGTGGGGGGGGGGTCCGCGGACAAATACATATCATTTTGGGGGTCCTTGACATGAAAACTGTTTGAGAACCACTAATATTATAGCAACATAAGTAAAAAAAAAAAAAAAGGATTTAGAAGACATATGTAGAATCCCCCAGAAGCAAAGATTTGAGTTAAAATGTATGTATGTATTTTCAAGATTTAAAAAAAATGTAACAATATTACTTACCTATTACTAACCCTATGATTCCAGATTTATCCAGGGGTGGTACAACAGGTCCGGTAATGTCGCCCTGGATGCTGGATCTTTGACGAGACAGTGGTTCAAAAAGTCCTGGCCACCTGAAAAGATTGAACTAAAAGTTAGTGAAACGGTGTGTGTGTGTGTGTGCGCGCGCGCGCGTGCGTGCGTGTGCGTGTGCGACTGCGCGTGTACTGTGGGTGAGAGAGAATGACAAAGAGACTGTGTGAAAGCAAGCATGTTTGCAAACATCCATACGCAGTCTAAATGTGTTAGAGTGTAAAAGTGGGTGAGTGCGGGTCCATTTGTACAATCATTCATAGTTTATTTTATTTTATTGAATACTTTACGAGTTAGAAATGTAAACAGTATGTGGTGCAGTAAGACGTTAAAGCTTAAGTTAGGATAAGTAAAAATAAATAAAAGGAAGTATTTTTTTCTTACATTGGGACAGCTGCTCCGGGTTCATCTGTGGCTCTTGGAGGGTGTCGTCATCGAACGAGTCGAAGGGAAGGCATCCAAACAACATGGTGTACATCACCACTCCAAGTTGCCACACGGTGTAGGGGACTGCCATGTAGCTCCCAACTCCAAAGAACTCTGGAGGGAAGTAATCCAAGGTTCCTAGAATCCACACAGAGAGAAAGAAAGGGTAAGAGCAAGTGAGAACTACCAAACACGCCATAACATAAGGCATAACCTTATGTTATGCCCATACAATGTCCAGAGCAGACAGAGGCACAAATGGTCAAACAAGAATATTGTGGGAGGGAAGCCAATCAGTGTTTTTTGTCACTGCACTAGCAACTCCTACAGGTTGATAAAGGACGCCTGTCAGCAGGCATGTTGAACTGTGAGGAATAGGGCGGTTCCTCCACACACACTACGTCCTCAGGTGAAGCTTCTCACTGGCACATGAAAAGAAGCGGCAGGTAGTTCCATGTGTATAGAAGGAGGTGTTATATCATCCCTGGGACCAACCCAGTCCAACAACCAACCAGTAGGGGTCAGCAGTGACAAGATTACACACATGTAAGTGTTGCCATAAGTGGCAGATAATGGGGAAAGTTGGCACACAAAAAAGAAAAAGACAAAACATTATTGTACCAGCCATGTCAGTATATTCCTCATCTGTCTGGGCGCAGCTACAGCCAAAGTCTATGATCCTGACTACTGGACCCTGAGAGCCTGTCTGCACTAGTATGTTCTCCGGCTTGATGTCCCTGTGAACAACACCTTTCTGATGGAACTCTATCAGTGCGTCCACTAGCTGCTCTGTTATGGTCTGAGAGAGAGAGAGTCAGGGCCAGGGGATATGACAGAGAAAGACATGTTATGAGACTGTTGGACTACTGTCATGACCTTGATGGATCTATTTAATGGACATAGTACCACACACACACACACACACACACACACACACACAGTTTTTTTTTTATCTGATTGTTTCCATCAATCCTTCCATCCTCTTACCTTAGCCTCATGCTCCGGCAGGCTGCCTCCTCTTTCCATGACGTAGTCAAACAGGTCCATGGAGGGGACTGGTCTCTCCATGACCAGGACCACCTGCTGACCCAGGTCAACCCAGTCCAGAAGGGTGACGGCTGCAGACTCACCAACCGAGGTCCCTGCTACCTGTCTCTGCAGCAACACCTCTGTGGGAATCCTGAGCAGGTTCCCGTTCACAGTCTGAAGTCACAGTAACAAAGACTCTATTACATAATGATCTACTAGTATATTTTACATATTTTACTGGTGCATTGACTGACAATGGTCATGACAGTGACTGGTTTAAGATAAATGTATTGCCCCACATAATATGGAGAGAGACACAGACACTATATTCTAGAGAGAAGAACTGGTGAACATTTCAAACAACTAAAAACAACTCACCACTTCTGTGTAGGCCACCTTCTCCTTAGGAATGTATTTGATCGCCACCTTGAGGAGAGAGACACAAATATATCATTCATGGCTTCATCAATGATAGGTAAATAAATAAGGTGTTTGTATGTGCGTGCGTGCGTGCGTGTGTGTGTGTGATCCTTACAGGCAGGTTGTCAGCTCTACGGTAGCCTCCAAAGACAGTCCCATTGCCTCCTGTCCCCAAAGGCTCTTGTTGGACATATACGTCGTCTAAAAGAGCTAAACAGACAAAAAAGAAAAAAGTTTAATCAATCAATCTATCTTATTAGGGCTACCTGCCTCTATCAATTATTTTCTTAGCAATTATTCTATCCACTACTCTCGATTAATCAAATCGTGTTTTTTTGTGCATAAAAGTGAAAATAGTGAAAATAACAGATCTACAAGCTCATAACACATCACAATGAGACATGTTACGAGCTTGTAGATTGAAACTTTTTATTATATCCAAATAATTTTGATCTTGATCTTTGAAACGTTTAACCTTAAGTACATGCCCAAAATAGGGATAGATTATTAATAGATTATTTTATCAAAGTATCCATTATCGATTTTTTATACAAGCGATTACTTGGATTAAGTGTTACGCCCTTACATTCTACTGCATAGCTTACCTTTCTTATACATGTAGGTAAAGTTCTTCTTAGCCATCTCTACCAAGGCCAAATGGACACCACTGGAGTCAGGGCTGTGGGAAGATGAGGAACAGGATGCTGATGAAGAGGATGCTGATGAAGATGGTGATGAGGACAATGACCTGTAGCCTTGGGAGAAGGACTGTGACGATGTCCAGGACAATGATGAAGATGAGGATGAAGATGAGGACGATGTCCTCTTCCTCTTACACTTCCTCCTCTCTGTCTCCTCCACAACATCAACAGTGTTACTCCCTAAATGATAAGAAACATGAAACCATGATGAGCTTCTACTGCATTTGAAAACTAACAACAATATAACAATGTGTTGAATATCTATCTATCTATAGAGATGTACTGCTTTTAGTTTTTCCTTCCCAATACCGATGCGTATCGGTCGATACTGAGTACCGATCCGATACCAGCGTGTAATAAATAAATGAAATCTAGGATCTGAGAATCAAACTGAGATCTGGGGACTCTTACAGGTCTGTAACTCTGAGAGTGTACAAATGGAACCAAATGGACCTGTAGGGTCCTTGGAATTAAATATGTTTGAGAACCACGGATCAAGGAATACATAGAAATTCTAATTCTAATTGTTAAATTGCAGCTATAAGTTAGAAAATAATAACGGAAAGAGTACAGTAAGAGTATAAAACAGTAGTGCAACATCAACTGAAACATTCAAAATATTACAATATCATCATTACGTGGTATGGGAATGGCATAGACTGGCATATTCGCCGATACCAGCATTTTATGCAGTATCGGCAGCTTTTCCGATACTGGTATCGGAACAACTCTATCTATCTATCTATCTATCTATCCATCCATCTATCTACTGCATAGCATAGCTTACCTTTCTTGTCACAGTAAGGGGATGAAGATGAGGATGAGGATGGTGACACTGACCACTTCCAACTCTCTGTCTTCTCCTCCAGGAGAACATCAACGCTGTGACTCCCTACAGAGTGAGAAACCATAATAAAACCATGAGTTTCCAGCTTACAAGAATGCTGCATACATCTCTATCTGTCCGTCTGTCTGGCAGTCTACTTTAGTGGTTCTCAACCTGTTGGTCGGGACCCCCAGGGGGGTCCTCACATGATTTTGGGGGGGTCCCTTGAGGACAATGAAGTGACAATTTAAGGACTTTTAATACCTACCTTTTTAATACCTAAACAATAGACCGCCGAAGTCTGACGTCTTTTACACATCCTTTGTTTGTCTACCTGGTTTGCAGTTTTCCACCCCCGTTCTGAATCCCATAGACGTATTGAATATCGCGTCAAATAAGAACTGTGTTCCAAAAATAAACACATGACCCCGGCGGGTTGACTCTTATGGATATGAAGCATCAACTGACGGTGAGAAAACGCTAATGTTACTTCCGCCGAATTAGTTACATTTTCGCCAGAAACAGACTGTATCAAATATAAGTGACTGACTATCATAAACGATACAGAACCCCCTCCCTGACAATAACGCCGACACGCGGTGTTTATTTTTGGACCACAATTCTTATATGAGACGATTCTAAGATGACCCAATGTTATTCTCCATAGAGAAATTACTTCCGCAAACCTGGGGATGAACGAGTCACGTCAGGACTTCGGTGCTCTATTGTCAAATAATATAAGAAAGACGCAAATATTGTGAAAATAGCCAACCGTTGCGAGGCGTTGTGAGCTTGTAGATCTGCTATTTTTGCAATATTTATCTGTGGAACCGAGGCAAACTACATGTAATGCCTCAACTCCTACAATTCCAAGTGCTTGTCAGGGTTCAAATATGATTATGTTGGGGGGGGGGGGGTTCCCAGTTCAAATATGAAAAGGTTGAGAACCAAAATCGGTGCGGTGGAGAGCTGCCTTTAGTTGAAATGTTTGTTAAATTCCAAATTGGATTAAAATATTTTGTAGATCTAGTGAGGAGCTAAACGTCAAACAGCAGAAATGTATTAGAGTAATTCATTATTGGTCAAATAATAGAGTAACTTACGACCAGAGGAAGACGACTCGTTGATCATCTTGGTGAGATACAGCTCCATCCTGCTCTGTGGAGGGAGAGAGAGAGAGAGAGAGAGAGAGAGAGAGAGAGAGAGAGAGAGACAGACAGACAGACAAAGAGCTGAGAGGGAGAGAGCTGAGACACCTGTGAAGGGAGAAAGACAGAGAGATATATGTCAGTTAATTATGTCAGTGGTGGAAAGTAACTAAACAGATACCAACTGTAGCCAATAATTAAGTACAATTTTGAGGTAGGCTACAGTACTATAGTAACATGGAAGTAAAAATGTAAATACTCTATATACTCTATGGAGTATTTACATTTTTCAATACATCTCATTAGATGCATACATTCTAGACAAGACAATACATAAATATACACCACAATAAAAACACCCAGCAAAGTACTTTCTATAAAAGGTAAGCCAATTCTAAATGTAAAATGGTCTTTAAAAGAAAGCAATGTCTTCTCCATACTTGTGTAATGGCCATAATGTTTACCTCTCATTACAATACATTAGTTACAGTGTAGATTTACTTTGATAATTACAAAACATTAACCAATTCAGCCCCAATTGTTACTATTCAAAAATAGCCAATCTACAAGCTCATAATGCATCATAATGCTACACATTGTGAGCTTGTATATCTGCTATTTTTGAAATGTAGATACTTATTAACCAATTAAACCACATTTGTAACTGCATCTATTGGAAAACACCAATCTACAAGCTTGCAATGCATCGCAACGTGATACATTTGAGCTTGTAGATCAGCAATTTTTGAAATATTAGGACATATTTCAAAAAATTTGGGCCAAATCCATTTATAATAATGAGTACTGTTACTTTGGTAGGCTACTTCGAGGACTTTTACATGCAACAGACTATTTTCTACATTGTGGTATTACTACTTTTACTTAAAGGGGAAGACCACCCATTTTCAATATTTAACTATGTCATTAATATAGCATAAAGGAGTTGTGTGGAAATAAGAAAAATTTTAAATGTTAAAAATTTTAAATGTTAAACCCAAATTGATTTTGGGTTTAACATTGCAAATTACACCATGATGAGTCATCACGGTGTAATTTGCAATGTTAAACCCAAAATCAATTTGGGTTTAACATTTAAAATTTTTAACATTTAAAAATTTTCTTATTTCCACACAACTCCTTTATGCTATATTAATGACATAGTTAAATATTGAAAATGGGTGGTCTTCCCCTTTAAGTACCCTAAATACAATCGTCTGAGTGGGCCTACTTGACTTCTTCCACTAAATTGTGTAAAATTGTGTAAAATGAGCCTAACGGCTCCGCTCCCATGCAGGCATGGCCTGGCTGCTTTGTACCACAGTACGACGGTATTGTTTGGCAAAAAAAACAGATCTACAAGCTGACAATGCCCCACAAATTGATGCTACAGGTTAAAAGCTAAGCTTGTAGATCTGTTCTGATTTGAACGACAAACGACAGTTTGATTCAAACGTAGCCCTGAAACATGACTGTCATACCAATTCAAACGTAAGCCACAATAAGACGTTA
Organism: Gymnoscopelus braueri; assembly: GCF_963280865.1. NCBI lineage: Eukaryota > Metazoa > Chordata > Actinopteri > Myctophiformes > Myctophidae > Gymnoscopelus > Gymnoscopelus braueri. The sequence goes on from NC_137617.1 coordinate 20,189,773, forward strand.
TAATGCAACTCTTTTAAACCCAGTACAACCAATATTACAATGACATTTACCCCTTTAATCCTGATCAGAACGATTTGAAAATCAACAACCCAGCTAACATAACAGAAGTTACAGATCTCTTAACGATAAACTAGCTAGCTGAGCTAGCTAGTTTATCGTTAATACATGACAAGATGACAGCAGCAACGGCAACGGAAGAGACGTTATCGTTTGCCAAAAAAGAACAGATCTACAAGCTAACGACGCCCCACGATGCAACAGGTTGTTTTGTTAGCTTGTAGATCTGTTCTTTTTACACACGACAGCGGTCGTTGTCTGATTCATATGTCGAGAAGTTATAATGTAACTCCTTAAACCCAGTAGAACCAGTAGCCTGTTAGTGTTAAAACGACAGTTTCCCCTTTAATCCTCGTTAAGAACGTTTAAACGTTTGAAAATAAACAACAAACCTAACATAAGTTAGATAACAGACGTTACACATCTATTAATGATAACCATGCTAGCTGACATTGTCAGCTAGCTTGTTTATCGTTAAAGATGACAGCGGTAACGGAAGAGAAGTTATCCACACTGACTTACTGACACAGCTTCTAAACTGTAGACATAACTCGACGCTAAAATCAAACATATCAATAAATAGGCATTTCCCCCCCAAACCCCAAGGAAATCAATCAAAACTCACCGGTTAGTTGACAGTTGTAGCCTATTTGAAACAAATAGACTACAACTTCTGGAAGAAAAGCTGGTTAAAAAGCAACAAATATGAAAGCAAAACGTTGATCAAAAGCCTTGGCTCTGATGACAACAATGTGTAGAGATTCCGCTGGTGATGTATCCTCCGTCCGTTGGTGATAATATTGCTGTAAAGCAGGTTCAATCGCTGTAAAGCAGGTGAATGCGTCCGATACCGAGACAGTCTCTGAGCATTCTAATCAGCACCGGTCCTGCAGAACCTTTTTATACCTGCAGCATCCCGCCAGGGTTGCCAGATCTGCTTATTATAAGTTCCCCACAAGATTTTATTTGAAAATAGCCGATCTACAAGCTCGGTGTGAGCTTGTAGATCTGCTATTTTTAAATAGCTGATGTATATGTTAAAGTGCTCATGTGGCCCATAGTTGCTTCTTTTGGGCTGGTTTTCCTAGACCTGGTTGCTTGTTTCTTTCACAGAATCTGGCAATACTGGATCCCGTCCGAGCTGTGGAAGTTCTGTTCGCTGGTTGGTCAGCTGGTCGCTGGCCCTGAGCGTTGATTGGTCCGCGGTCGCGATTTGTATAAAGCTAGTCCAAATGATGACGTCATCGCCTAACATAACGTAAACGAATTGGTTTTGCGAGTTTTTTGTTTTAATTAAGTGACTCGTAAGTTTAGAGGAGAAAATATTAACCATTGAACTAAAACAATGCATGGTGTAAAGTAATTAAGTACATTTACTCAAGTACTACTTACTTTATTTTTAGGTATTTTTACTTTACTGGAGTACTTCCAGTTTTCAGTACTTTTACTTCTACTCCACTACATTTCGGAGGAAAAAATATTACACCTCCATAATGCGTCACATGGTGACGCATTATGAGCTTAATTGTAGATCTGCTATTTTCTGCTATATTTTATACATTAGAAAACTTGTGAAATGGGACATTCTGCATAATGAGTACTTTTAATTTTGGTACTTTAAGTACATTTTTATATATACATATTTATTTTGCAATTATTATTATTTTTGTTTTAATTTTCGTAGGTGCGCAAAAGACTTGCTTTGTTTTAATTAAGTGACACATATCAAAATATACTTAAAGTACTTTGTAGAATATCCGGTTTTACAAGGTATAAAATAATAATATAGATTAGGGTCCCAGGCCAGAGATAAAACAAAATTGTTTAAAATGGGGGTCTGTGGCCTAATAATGCACATCAAACTGGGGGTCCTTGAAATGAAAAGGTTTGATAAACACTGCACCAAGGTCAAGGATTGGGACTCCATCCACCTGCAGTGGTTGGAGGTGGTCTCTCTGGAGACATGGAGACCCTGGTGTCTGGTTAAGACACCTACTGGTTGACAGGTAGCACTGTCTGTGAGGCTCACAGGGATTCTTGAAAGAATGGTAGACAGTCTCCCACACAGGAGACCAGAGTACGAATCCCGGGTAGGACATGAACCCTACGCATTGCAGCTCTAACAATACTGGTTTTGAAAAATAAATAAATGTAATTTTCACTTTGAATGGTGATCATTTGTCATTTGTTCATGCTCTGTCTGGGATGTCTATAAAATGTGCATCATGCAGTGCGACCCATTAAAGCAGTATTTGAATAAATTATGAATTGCAGACATGTGTGTGTTTGAATGATGTTTTACTGTGAGTGTTACATGTTTTCTTGTGGCAGCAGTTTAATCAGTTGAACCCCAGCATCCCTATTCTGGGGGGGAAAGTTCACCAAAAATACCAGATCTACAAGCTCACAACATGTCGCGTTGTGAGCTGGTAGATTGACTACTTTGGCAAAGAGATATGGTGTAGAGTGAAAAAGGCGCACGAAGTACAGTTGCAACTCAGGTCCATTTTACTAAGTAAGAGGTTTAAGTGATATTTTGTTAGAAAACAAAATAACAAAGACCATTATCAGACTATTTCTTTGTTCCATCACTTCCACTTTTTTATCCTGTATGAGTTATCTCTCCTGATTAGTGGTGTGAAGTAAAGTACGTGGCAAAGCACAGGGGCATTCAAGGTATCATTACATTTCTGTGAGTACTATTCCTTTCCAGAAGTTCTCTAGCCTAGATTAATGTGTTGAATATGTTTTTCAGGACATGGATCAGCAGCATCTGATGCAGGCCATGGCATCTGAGGTGGGTGAATGGGGGCAGCTCTACCCATCACTCAGAAAGCTGGCTGCCATTGGTCTTACCATCCGAGTTTCCAGTGTCAACTGTGAAAGAGATTTCTCAACATTGAACAGGGTAGATATTTGAACTCTTTTTTCAACTCTCACCCCCATGAGACCCACTTCCACCCATCTTGATTGATTATTTGTATTCACAGGTGAAGACTGACCTCAGAAACCGGCTACAAGGGGAACACCTTGTCACCTGTATGCACTTGAGCATTAATGGACCCCCAACAAGAGAGTTGCATTTTCAGATAGCATTAGAGCCATTTTTTGTAAAAGAACGAAAGACCAGATGCTCTCAGGTAGGATGTCATCTGTGCCATCACTAGTTGTTGATGTGTGACTGGTACTTTTGTCTAATAAAAGTATATTTTCCTAAATCTGGAGACAATTCATATGTAAACTATACAGATATGTTCCTGCTCATTACTGTGCACATGTACTATATAAGATATAAGTCTTAGTGGTATAAGTCTTCGGGTTCTTGTGAGCTTGTAGATTTTTTAATAAATGTTTACACGTATGATAAGTTGTGAAATGGGACATTCTACATAATGAGTAGTTTTACTTTTGTTACTTAAAGTATATTTTGATGCCAATACTTTTGTACTTTTACTCAAGTAAATTTTGATACCCGGACTTTTACTTAAAGAGTATTTCTTCATTGCAGTATTGATACTTTTAAGTAAAAAAGTACTTTTTCCACCACTGGTGGTTAATAGGTCCTCTGTAATCTATCAATAATCATGAATAGGATTTAGATTGTTAGGGCACGCTCCCACCGCACTTTTATTTTACCTCTGGGGCGCAATCTGCCAATACTTTGTCAATGCAAAGGCGTGGATTCATGGTCTTGCACATTTTTTCCAAGAATCCACGCATTTGCAATGACAAAGCATTGGCAGATTCCGCCCCAGAGGTAAAACAAAAGTGCGGTGGGGCTGTGCCCTTACTGCTTTAAATTTAAAAGGGACACATGTGTTTCCATACTAGCTGAATTGCTGTAATGATGTAGGTATAATGTGAAGTTTTTTTTTGTATTTCATAGAGAGTTGAGAGAAACAGGAGAGAGCCAAGAAACACTGTTTATTCCATGCAATCATCATGGAATACACACTATATCTTAATCACAATTAAACCAACAGGTTAATGTACCTTCTCACAACTGTCTAAAACAGTAATTATAAATGGTCCAAACTTGCTTATGTGCTTACTAGTGGCACAATGGCAGTTATACAAATTGAATTGTATATGTTCCCATAGTCCAAGGTTTGAGCTCTCTCATGATATGATTTTGACATTTTGGTGGTGTTATTTTCATTAATTTTATACTAGGCCTACTGCTGTCTGCCCTTCTTAGTACATGGATGGAGAGTCCAGCGAACTGTCCACAGACTTTTGACTCATGTGTACTGGAATCATACTCAGAGCGTACCAACCCCATTAAAAACAGAACTTCTCAAGGATAAATCACACAGACAGGTACACATGGACAGAAGAAAATGACTTCTATGCAGACCTCTGCTTTGGGTTAAATGATGACCGAAATAAACGAAACTAAACACTGCCACGTGTTGTGAGAAATGTTAACCCAAATCTTGTATGGGGGTCCCTGCTGGCACCAAATATTTTCAGGTGGTGGTCCGTGGTCAAATACATTAATTTGGGGGTCATTGCTGTGAAAAACTTTGAGAATCACTGCTGTCCATCTTTCTGTCTACCAGCCTGCCTGCTTGTCCATTGCTTTGCCTGCCTGCCTGCCTGCCTGCCTGCCTGCCTGCCTGCCTGCCTGCCTGCCTGCCTGCCTGCCTGCCTGTGTTGTACATGCATCTTACAGGAAGTATTATGGTTGTCCCAGCTGGCTGTTCTCTATTAGAACAGAAATGTCATTTTGGAAATGATTATAGCAGAGAGTGATTGAAGCAAAAAACAGAAAATACAATGCTGAGCTGGTCAAGGTTACCAGAGATCAGATATAAATTGTCTCTATCTTAAATTAAATCTGTAATAAATGTAGATTATTATGCTGAAACCTTCATATCATAACATCCTCACTAGTGGTAGAACAGTGAATCATAACTTGACGTTTTTAGCCAAGAAGTTAAGCCTGGAAGTTCTATTAAAATAACAGCACAGTGATTGCTTGTCCCTTAGATCTACATATTATGTTGGGATATTAATTAATGTGAATAAATTCACTATGACTCCAGAATCTTAGTTATATATTTAATAAAGAGAAAGGCAAAAATACATTTTAAAACTATATACAATATATATCAATCAAACTTTATTAAGGACACATGGTCCATACCAACATAAAATATCATACAAAAACAAACAAGGCGAACAGAGTCCACATAAAATCATACACAGGCTTACACGCCAATGGTTCCACTCTTAAAAAGAAAAAGACCAACTGTTACGATGCCACGATTTAAAGCCAGGAGTAACACAATGAGACAGAAACACACATACGCACACACACGCACACGCACACACACACACACACACACACACACACACACACGCACACACACACACACACACACACACACACACACACACACACACACACACTTTGTGTCAAATCAAAAACAAATCAAGCACTAACATGCACAACACCACAAATCAAATCATGCACATACATTACAGGTAGCTGTTCAGATTATTAGATCATGTGTCATTAAGCACAATGCCATGGAAGAGGCATTACTTGGGGCCCACGCTATGGTCCCACACTGACACACAGTGTCAGGAGGCCACAGTGAAGGAACGTCTTCAATACACACAGAAAGAAAGAAAACAAAACATTTACGTCACCTCTTGTACAGTTTGACGTTACTATTTCTTGTACAATCTGGCACATTTGACTTAAGAGGGAAAACTAAGGGCTGGCTTGGCTTTGTGCTAAAAAGCTGTACAGTGAACTTGCATCCAAAACTCGCATCCAAAAATCTCGTGAGAGTGATGCACCCTAAACCAGATGTAAACTTGAACTCTGAGATCATAATTATCTATTCATTGGAAGGGGGGGGGGAGAACAGACTGAGCCCGATCCCACCATGACCTACAGTTCATCACTGCTGCTCTACAATGGACACCCTGTGATGTACAGTATATTACCAGCAAACTACATTTATCACACATCACTTACTTTGAGCACATTTTCTGAATTTAATCCAGCCTTAAACCCTATCCCATAAACACAAGCTACAGTACCTAAACATAGTAGGCAGATAAGACTCCTTTTTACTCTAGCTAAGGAATTGATGAAAGATTATAGCCATTTACGCAACATAAAGTAAAATGTTAGAATATCTTGATATAACGTTTTTTTGTAATAATGTATAATGTTTTTAGTTTTTTTTAAATTATGCTGTTTGCAGAATCTGACAGCCTACACATACATTTGAAGTTCTGCAGCACAGCGGAGCAGGTGGGTACACCAATACTGATATATATACAATATATACATAAACAAAATTGATAAAAAATTCACTGATTCACATGACAATAGAACTTTGTTGGAGGCGTGCAACAGTTAATCGAACGGTATACGTAAGAGTGGGCACCTAAACCTTGTGGGCACCTCAATGTTAAATCGGCTATTTTTTTGTAAATGAAAAAAATACAGAACTTGGAAAATGATCTGAAGTAATGTAAACTATACAGTATTTGAACATGCATGGCACACCATTAAGAGACCTAAATTTACCCTTCAACTACTTTTTATACGTTTATGCCCCTACTGACTGGCTGATCAGAGGTTTTGTAGCAATTTGTTGCAAGTGTAGAAGTATTAGGCCTTAAATGTTCAAGCATGTTCATATCATGTATACTTACTTAATTACTTCAGATTATTTTCCAAATTCTTTATATTTTCACATTTTGCAAAGAATAGCCAATTTAACAATGAGGTGCCCACAATGATTAGGTGCCCACTCTTCAGCACAGTATTGCAACCTTTGTGAGGTCTGATCTTGGGTGGACAGTCACTGGCCAATCTCCACCAGGTGCCAGCGTTGAGTGGCTGTCCACCAGGATACAGGCAACATCTGTCGTAAATGTGTACAAGCCTCCACCATCTACACTGACCGTGTCGGCCCTACCGCTTGTCCAGGCACCTGCCATCTATGCAGGGGACTTTAACTGCCAGCACACTGACTGGGGATACTCCCACACGACACCAGACGGAGAGACGCTGTGTGAGTGGGCCTCCAACGCTAATGCTCAGCTCCTGTTCGACCCCAAAGAGCCACCAAGTTTCCAATTCCGGAGAGACAGGTCATCGATAGGTTCCCCCGGTCACACCACCGACCGTCTATCATCAAAGTCCCCTCACTGGTGCAGCCGGTAGGGGGTAAACCTGTCCGTAGGTGGAACTTCCGGGAGGCCAACTGGCAGGCATTCACCGCAGAGACAGAGAGAACATCGGCCTGCCTCCCGGACCCAGACAATGCTGATGTGGACTCAGCATATGCAGTGCTCCTACGTGCAGCAAAGAAAACAATCCCTCGCGGCTACAACCCGCGCTAGGAGGAAGAGTGCAACCACCTCCTGCGTGCAAATCAGCAGGCTGGCTCAAGGGAGGATGTGGACGCGACTGCAACGGCACTACTCCACAAGCTGGACGCCACCTGAAGGGCCAGAAACCGTTGAGTCAATCAATTTCACCCAGTCTAGCCGTAAGGCGTGGCAGATTATCAACCAGCTCACTGGCAGGAAAACAACACCCCCCAAGTGCTCTGTGACAGCAGATGCCATTGCAGCCCAGCTCCTGAAGAACAGCCAATTCCAAGGTGCAGACAAGAACTTCGCCCGCTTTACACAGCGCAAGGTATCTTCCCTCCTCTCTAGGGCACCCAGTGTCGATGCTGCTGACATCTCTGGAGAATTTATATCAGCTTAGGGCGGCCATCGGCAACCATTAGGCAAGGCAAGTCCCCGGGGCATGATAACATCCACCCGGAGTTCGTGACCCACCAGAGTGAGACATCTGCCTGGCTCTGCTCCTTTTTCTCATCCTGCTTCCAGAGGTCCAAACTCCTGGGCTCCGTCGGGCGTCTCGCGGCTCTCGCCACTCCATGAGGTCCGCAGGGCGCTTACGTCACACTGGGGCGTCAGCAGGTTCTCTTCAGGTGTACTGAAGTACGTTGAGCCTACAGAGATGAGTGGGACAGTAGCGTCAGTCTAGGATCATTTGCAGTATTATGTTGAACCTCCAATTCAGTGGTTCTGAAAGTGGGGTACGGGGACCCACAGGGGGTTCCCCAGCTAAATGTGTTAATATAGAATAGAAAGATGTTCAACCACTATACATTGGCTATTTGAAAATAGCTGATCTACAAGGTCAAAAAGGTACAAAAACTTGTAGATTGGCTATTTTCAAAATAAATCTTGAAAAGATGTGAAACATTTTGAATATTTTTGAAACATTTTAACAACGCAAATCTTGTACGGGAGTCCCAGGTACACAAATATTTTCAGATGGGGTCTGTGGCCAAATACATATTCATGTGAGGATCCTTGACATTAAAAGTTTGAGAACCACTGCTATAATTCCACCAAATTTAGTTCTTTATGGATACTCACTCTTGGACTCGCTTCCCTTCCTCAGGAAAGCCGGGCTGAAGTCTTAGTCTTCGGTGGGGCGGAAACTGGTGGTGCTCTCCTGAGTGGCATAGAAATGACAAATGAAAGATGAAGGATTTTATGAAGTACAATGGATCCAGACATTACACTTTTCTTAGTAGTGTTTGTTGTGTGAAAAGAGCCCTGCAGATGTTAAACAAGTGCAATATCATGTTAATTCTGTAAATTTCGCCGTTCCATGAGGTCTGGAGGGCGCTTATATCACACTGGGGCGTCAGCAGATTCTCTTCAGACGTACTGAAGTACAGTAGGTCAGTCTAGGATCATTTGCAGCATTATGTTGAACCTCTAATTCAGTGGTTCTCAAAAGCGTCCTTAAGGGGCTTCCAGGGGATTCCCAGCAAAACGTGTTAATATAGCATTAAAATCTTTAAATATAATACATTGGCTATTTGAAAATAGCCGATCTGCAATCACAACGTGCCGCGATGTGAAACGTTGTGAGCTTGTAGATTGTCTATCATTTTTTTTATCTTCAAAAGATGTGAAAAATGTGGAATAGCCGTTAGAGTTTTTTATAGATACTCACTCTTGGACTCTTGTTGAAATCTCGTTGGCGCTGAAACTGCTGCTGGCACTGAAACTGCTGCTGCTGCCACTGCTCATCCAGCTCAGACCAAAGGGGAGCAGAATGGGCAATCTCCTGAATGGCATAGAAATGACAAATGAAAGATGAAGGATTCTACTCTAATCTCTGGGTCTACAATAGATCCAGAGATTACACTTGTGTTAGTTGTGTAAAAAAGAGCCCTGCAGATGTTATACAAGTGCAATATGTTCATTCGGTGCATTTTTCAGTTAGTACCTGGTGGCTCACACAGCTGGTGCATGCCCTGTGAAGGACAAGGATCCGAGTTCGAATCCAAGTTGCAAGTCTCTTTCTCCATCCTAGGGGCCTCTCGTCTTTCAACATGGCTGGAACCTTCTCCATAAGGAATTGCGGTAACACACCTATCAGCACAAGGGAAGTCATTGATTAGTTGATCGGCACATATTAATCAAACTAACTGTTAGTAATCAAAAGTGTATCAAAGGGATGTATTATGTAAGCAATTCTAATATGCACTACAACTTTACCAAATGCTTGTCTTTCTATAGAATGAAAATGTGTTTTTGTGGGTAAACATTTAACATTCCAGTACAGAGCCAGCCTCTGCCTAATGACTAAAAGTCTAACATCACCCTCTGGTGGAGACAATTAGTTTATTTTATACAAATAACAGGTGATAATCATTCAATTACAACCATGGCCAATAAGCTGTGGCCTTACTGTCCTTGCCATAATAGCATTATACATTCAATAATATTTGACAAAAATAGCATCTACAGCTTGTAGATCGGATATTTGTAGTGATGAGATTTGGTCACTTAAGTTTTTTTACTTAAGTAAAAGTATCAATACTGCAATGTAGAAGTACTCTGTTACAAGTAAATGTCTGGAATTCAAAGTTTTCAAATAATTGTAAAAGTACAATATTTGCCTCTGAGATGTAGTGGAGTAGAAGTAAAAGTACAGAAAATTGGAAATTCTCCAGTAAAGTAAAAAATCACACCCTGTGTGAAGTGGGCGGTGTCTTGCTAGCTAATCACAATACTGAATGGAGTCAACCAATCATGTACAAAATATAAATACATTTATTGAAACACTCTTTATGATGGACGAAACCATAACTTGAAAAAACCAATTAATGTTTTTTTCAAGTTATGGTTTCTTATATAGGGCTATGCACATGTGTCATGTGACACTGGCCAATCACAGTCCTGAATAGACTGTGATTGGCCAATCACAGCGCAGGATAATTGTACAAATTTCCAAACCTCACTTATAGGGGCGGTTTCACAGCGCAGGATAATTGTACAAATTTCCAAACCTCACTTAGGGGCGGTTTCACCGCCCAAAAAAACCCCCCTCAAAATTGTACTTAAGTACAGTACTTGAGTAAATGTACTTCAGTTACTTTACACCACTGGATTTGGTGTAGAGGGGAAAATATGGGGACCAAGTACAGATCCCTGGGGGACCCCGGTCAATGAAGTATAAAGGGTTTAAGTGGTTACCTGTCATTTTGTTGTCAAAATGTATGGCATAGATTAGAAATGAACTGTGGTGTCTAGAGTCTTACCGAAGTCCTGAGCGTTCTCAATGAAGCATTGAATGACTGCTCTCTGCAGCTTCAGGCGTTTCTCTGTGGCGTCCATGTTCTTAGTTCCCTCTCCAGATGGAAGGAAGTTTGGGGTGAAGACCACAGACAGGTTACTGCTGTCCATCTTGTTCTTTGCACTCCTAGGGTAGAAACAAACAGCAATCATAGAGTACAATTACAATCAGAATCTTTTTATTGGCCAGGGAATTAGACTTGGTGCATTGATCTCACATAGTAGAAAACACATAATAAGCATAAATCTGGAAGAACAGTACAGTATAAAAAGTGTATATATATTTTTTAAATTTACATTTGTCTTTATTTGATCTGCCCTCCTTCTTTAAGAACAGAAAACAGGTCAGACAAATGAAACATTATCAAATAAAGATTATGGAGCTGGAAATAAAATAATTCATTAACCACTTAAATCCCAGCATCAGTATTGTGGGGAAAGCTTTCCCCACAATACCAGAAAACAGAAAAGACACTACAGTAGTAGTGAGCCCTGAGGGAATATGGGGTTTAAGTGGTTAATCTAAAAAGCTGGTGAACACACTTACCTCTTGGACACCTTGTGGAGGAAGTCAAAAACGTAGCGCAGCACGCTGTGGTTTCTGTCAGGCAGAATGCAGGACAGCAGCAGTGTGGCGGCGGTGCGTTCCTCCTCGTTGTTCAGCTGCTGGGCCTTCAGGAAGGCATCATGCAACTCGTCGGGCAGGACCGGTTCCGGCAGCTCCCTGAAAAACTCCTTCACCAGGCAGGCCACATTGTAGGGATCTGCTGTGGACAGACACTCCTCGCCCGCATCCAACTTGACCTGATATAAAAAATGCAAACAAGTTGTGTTTAGACTTCATTTATACTTCAACAGTGTCAGGAGGGCTCTCACGATCATGCATCTTACTTGTCGGTTAATTGTCATTTAAATAATTACAATTAATGATTTAATTGTGTTTTTGGCATTGAACATTGGTACATATAAAAAGTAATTGCATTTCTGTTTGCCTTTTAGGCTTCGTGAGCAAAGATTCCACAGGGCAGATATGAAAAATAACTTAAATATACAAAGAAATGACAAACATATTTAATAACTTTATACTTTCAAAAGTATATAAAAATAATGCAGAAATAGCCGATCTACAAGCTAAAGCGATACATTGTGTGCTTGTAGATCAGCTTTTTAAATTCTTTTTTTATTGTGTAAATGATTATGATGATAATGCAAAAACAATTATCGCAATTAGGCGATTATGTAAATGAAATGAAAGCAAGGTCAACTAGAGCCAAAAACTCACCCTGAGTGCTTTCCGACGAGCAATGGAACCTGTCTTTCTGAACAGGCCCTCTTTGTCTGCGTGCTCCAGCAGCATTGAACATGCATCCACCACAAACCTGAGAAAGCAGAAATGAAATTAGCAAAGAAATAAACACCTTTTGAACGGGAACATGACATTAACTGACATTATTTGCTTATTTGTTTTCTCCACTTAGGCACTTACCTTGGTACACTCCCATGTTCAGTATCATACTGAGGTAGACTCTCCAGCCGTACACCGAAAACCTTCACCTAACAAATAACAAAAACAAAAAATATATTAGAACAGCATTTTAGATTTCACAAAACAAATGGAGAAATTATTATCAATCAAATAGATTGAATGTGCCTTATAAGACTCAAGCACAAACATGTGATCTTTAATCTGGGATGGGATGAGTGAGTGTGCTTGGAGTTCTAAAGATACAAGAGATTTTATTCGTCACATGTATTGCTCATACAAGACTCAGTGAGAAAATGACACATTCAAGTAAATGACAATGCATGTTAGTAAGGTTTGTTTATCCATAGACTCACCGTGTTGGTAGATGGTGACTTTGATGTTTGTTTGGTTTTGTAGAACCCCTTGTTGATCTTTATGCCGTATGCGGCTCTCAGCTGCTGCACAGCCATCAACCGCTGCAGGCTGGTCATGCTGTTGATATTGATGTTTTTATTAACAAAAATGCATATAGATGACCATATATTATTTGTACATATCTGTCAAAAGCAGTGGTTGTCAAACTTTTTTAATTTCAAAGAGCCTCAGTTTGGTGTGCACTGTGCATGAGTCGACCAAGATAACGCTGAGTATGTACAAATGGATTTGTTACAGATCTGTCAACCCCCTCAATGACCCCTGGGGGTCCCCGAACCCCACTTTGAGAACCACTGGTCAAAAGGATAAAACACAAAAAAGCTGGAGAGCTTATTTACCTGGCATCCACGTCCTTCTTCAGGCCGGTGGAGTTCTGAGGTACTGGCAAGTCGTCCAACTCTCCGATCCCACTGTCTTCTGACAGGAAGTCGTCCAACTCCCCGATCCTACGGCCTTCTGACATGGTACCTGAGAGGGGGGGGGGGGAGAGAGAGACAGAGACAGAGAGAGAGAGAGAGAGAGAGAGAGAGAGAGAGAGAGAGAGAGAGAGAGAGAGAGAGAGAGAGAGAGAGAGAGAGCAATAAACATGTAGTTCAAACAAGATGATAAAAGCCAATGGTGGAAAAAGTACTCACATTTTTTACTTAAGTAAAAGTATCATTACTGCAATGTAGAAGTACTGTTACAAGTAAAAGTCCAGAATTCAAAATGTACTTGAGTAAAAGTATAGTAAGTATTGGTATCGAAATGTACTCAAAGTACCAAAAGTAGAAAGTACTCATTATGCAGAATGTCCCATCTCACAAGTTTTCAAATGTATAATTAATAATATCTAAAAAAAAATGAAAATAGCAGATCTACAAGCTCACAATGCATCGCGACGCATTGTGAGCTTGTAGATCGGCTATTTTCAAATGGCCAAAGTGGTTAATGTATGTTTTGTAATAATCAAAATCTACAAAGTAACTAGTAACCAAAGTCTTAAAATAATTGTAAAAGTACAATATTTGCCTGTAGTGGATTAGAAGTAAAAGTATTTACTTTACTGGAAATACCCCAGTAAAGTAAAAAAAAAATACCTCGAAATTGTACTTAAGTATATAGTACTTGAGTAAATGTACTTAGTTACTTTAGTTTACACCAGTGGTTCTCAAACTTTTTCACATCAAGGACCCCCAAATTGATAAATATTTGGCCGCGGACCCCCATCTGAAAATGTGTTGTGCCAGGGACCCCCAGAAGCAAGGATTTGTGTTAAAAATGTTCAAGGTTTTTGAAAAATAGCAGATCTGCAAGCTCATAGTGCGGCACTCGGTGCCGCGCTATGTAAAAAAGTAGCTATGTTAGCTACTTTTGCTGAGGACCCCCTGGAACCCCCCCCAAGGAACCCCTTGGGGTCCCGGCCGGACCCCACTTTGAGAACCAATGCTTTACACCACTGACAAAAACGTGTGCGTGTGTGTGTGTGTGTGTGTGTGTGTGTGTGTGTGTGTGTGTGTGTGTGTGTAACTCCTCTCCTCCACGGCCGTTGAACCTCTTCATACCCCGCAGTACGACGGTGTCGCTTGTCAAAATAGAACAGATCTACAAGCTAACAACAAGCTAACGTTGACAGATCTGTTCTGTTTTGACATGATGTGACGACATATGGTGATTAATGTGAGCGATGACGATGACAACCGGCCTTCCCTCATATTCGCTAATCTGTTGTAACGTTTTTTTTAAACTTTTTTTTTTATCAACAACACAACTACGTCTATGTTTGACAAGCTATGATGACAACGGTAAAAGCATTGGTTCTCAAAGTGGGGTCCGGGGACCCCCAGGGGCCCTGGGGGGGGGGGGGGGGGTCACATCCAGCTAGGGGGTCCCCAGTAAAAGTAGCTAACATAGCATCACAATCATTTGAACCACTTTAACCTTTCATACGTTGGCTATTCAAAAATAGCAGATATACAAGCTCATATATAGGCGCAGCACCGAGTGCTATTTTTCAAAAATCTTGAACATTTTTAACACAAATCTTTGCTTCTGGGGGTCCCTGGCACAACACATTTTCAGATGGGATCCGCGGCCAAATATTTATTAATTTGGGGGTCCTTGACGTGAAAACGTTTGAGAACCACTGTTCTAAAGACGTTACCTCAAGCTATATGAGATAAAACATTTTAAATGCTAACTCATTTCAACCTATTAGGTTCAACCTACTAACGGTCACCGGCATCCACAATAACTTGTTGTAGCTTCTAATTTAGAAGCTCTTTAGAAGTTCTACAGACATATTAACTAATAAACGCTCCAATCAAACACACAATAAGGCATTTAAAAATAAATAAATAGCAAAACAACGACATTTTCCCCTAACCCCAACGGCCCGAGCATCATCAAACTTGACTCACCTAGTTGGATGTTGAAGAAGCTGGTAAAAAAAAAAGCAAGAAAATAGAAGAAAAACCGTCAAAACTGTAGATTCTGTGGCCGTTGATGATGATAAATCCTCTGGTTTAGCAGACTAGCAAGTCCTTTGATGATGCTGATGTGAATCAGTCAGTGTTAACGACAGCTAGTTGAGATACGTCTGGTCCAAATCAATGTTGCAGGGCATCTGACGATGTTCCCGCTGTTGAAGCATTTAAACCTGAAGTCCTGCACGAGTGAGCGATACCTTCTCGTTCATTGGTCAGATTTGGTTTACTCTCTGCGCAGCCGCAGTTTGTTCAACGCCAGGTGGCTGCTGGCAGTGATGATGACGTCACATCATCAACACAACGATTTGCGTTGATAAAACACTTCAAACGTCACGGAAAACATGTTTCCCCACCTCAGGAATAAAAGCCTTATTAATATTACCCTTACCCATCACATTTTGTTCAAGCCCGTCACTGACAGAATGTAATATATATATATAATAATATAATACTATAATAATAACATATTATATTTATTATATTATTTCACTTTTACGTCAACTCCACTACATTTCGGAGGAAAAAATATTATACCACCACATGCGACGCATTGTCAGCTTAATTGTAGATCCGCTATTTTCTGCTATATTTTATACATAAAAAAACTTGTGAAATGGGACATTCTGCACAATGAGTACTTTTAATTTTGGTACTTTAAGTACATTTTAATAACGATTGAATCCCGGACTTTTACTTGTAACAGAGTATTTCTACATTGCAGTATTGATACTTTTACTTAAGTAAAACAAATCCACCACTGTCATTGTGTAATGTAACAAATTGGTTTCATGTGTTTATTTTTTTATTGCAATTATTATTATTTTGTTTTAATTTTCGTAGGTGTGCAAAAGACTTGCTTTGTTTTAATTAAGTGACACATATCAAAATATACTTAAAGTAGGAAAAGTAAAAGTACTTTGCAGAATGTCCGGTTTTACAAGGTATCATAATGTATAACAATTATTACAATCTTTTTGCGATGCCACGCATTGTGAGCTTGTAGATCTGCTATTTTTAAATGGGCTGAAGTGTATGTTTTGTAATAATAATCAAAATCTACAAAGTTACTAGTAAATAAAGTTTTCAAATAATTGTAGTGGAGTAAAAGCACAATATTTGCCTCTGAGATGTAGTGGAGTAAAAGTACTGAAAATGTGAAATACTCCAGTAAAGTAAAAGTACCTTTTTACTTAAGTACAGTACTTTACACCGCATTGCCCTCTGCCACCAACACCACCACAAGGTTAGTTATAAAATGTTCATTTGTTTTGTACAGTGGTGGAAAAAGTACTACATGTCTTTACCTAAGTAAAAGTATCAATACTGCAATGTCACTCTGTTACAAGTAAAACTTCCGCTAATCAAAATTTACCTTTAAGTTAACTATAGGCCTAATAACCCTGCAACACCTCCTCTTCCTCCTACAGTGGTGAACATGAAGGCACCAGAGACAGCACAACAGTCATGGAACGTCCTTCCATCACCAGGACCAACATTTGTTCCACAACCTGTTTACCAGACCAACCAACCTGAGCTTCTTCTGCCACAACGTAAGTTTTCAAATGTTAATTTGTTTTTATTTTTATTTCATTTTGACTTCATGTTTTCCATTTCAGTTTTAATATTTTTTTAAGCTGATTTGCTAGTTTAGTTTTTAGTTTTTCAAAAGGCTTAGTTTGAGTTGCGGTTTTTATTAGTTTGAGTGTTACGTTTATGTTTTGTATTACAATATATGGGGTACTAGTCAGTCACATTCAAAAAGCTCAGAAAAATGTGAAAATAGCAGATCTACAAGCTCACAACGTATCGCATTGTGCCACGTTGTGAGCTTGTAGATTGCCTATTTTCGCAATGTTTTAAGAAGAAGAATATTGGACAAAAACTAAAACTAACTAAGGATATTTTATGTATTTAGTTAGTTTTGTAAACAAGCTTTACAGTGTCAGTTAGCTAATGTTTTTGTGTAAAGCCTCATGTTTTGGGGTTCTAGTTGTTATTTTGACCGTTTTAGTTAACCCTACAACTCCACCTCTTCCTCTTCCTCCTACAGTGATGAAGGCCCCAGAGACAGCACAGTCTCAACAGTCATGGAACGTCCTTCCATCATCAGGACCAACATCTGTTCCACAAACGGTTTACCAGACCATCCAACCTAGGCTTCCACCCACTTACATCGCTCTTGACGTCAACACTATTGGTGGCATGCAACTACTGCGTGTGATACCACCCAACAACCAGATGACGCTGCCAGCAGAACCTGTTGCCACAGCAGACATGTCTGCCTATGGACAGTGCAACCCCGGCGCAAGCGCTCAGAAGTCCACCACGCGCAGGTCCCGACAGCCTGCCATGGACGCCTCATGCAAGAGGGAACTGCGTTTACAAAAGAACAAGGAACATGCCAAAATATCACGGCAAAAGAAAAAGGACTTTATGGATTCCCTCAAGAATCGTGTTGAGCAGCTGGAGGCCGAGAACAAGCAGCTGAGTGCCAGGGTGCAGTACCTGGAGGTCATCTGCTCTCTGTGTGGGTGTGATGACCCGTGAATGTTTATAGACTGGCCATGCTCAGAGACATGGCTTATTTACCCATGCACTCAGTAATTCAATCATTTATTGTAAATATACTCTTTTATGTAATTCTGTAAATAATAATAAATATTGATTATTATGAACATGTTAACTGTGTAAATATAGTTTATTATTAACATGTTAACTGTGATTTTAACACTATACACAAACATGCTTTGGATCTGGTCTATAAAAAACTAAGGAAACAGACACAACTCATTTTATCTTTTTAACTAAAACAACCACAGCAGTAGCTCTTAAAGCCCTTTCTATACTCAAGGGATCAAAAAAGGCCTCATCACACATACATGGTGGTTAAAGGTCCAATTATGAATATCTACTGGGGATGAAAATATGTTTCAGTGATATGAATTTCACTGATCAAGTCTTACAGAAACAGCAACTTTCATACAATACAATTGACAGGAGAAAATACAGATCTGTGTGTATCCATAAATATCACAAGGTACAGTATTATGAGCTAGTGTCCATAATTTGGCCAAACACTATGAGGTACAGAGTAGTAAGGGGAAGATTCTGATCTAATTTACACTATCAAAACAAAAAGTGGATGTTAAATGTATTGGGATGGAATAGAGAAATGTGAATTATATAAATATTGGGGGGGGGGATTTAAATGTATAGTAACAGATGATACACAAACATTTGAGTTAGCAATTAACTGGAACATGATGTCTAATTGGACTGTAAAACTTTGCAATTACCCAGGACAGTATTTCTTTTTTAAGTATAACATTTGAACCAAAGTTTGTCTTTGAGTGTCTGTAGCTCTGGTTAAACTATACTTAAAGTAGTTATCTGGCCATCAACCTTTTATCAACATGCCATGATGTTTCCAAATGACTCCCCATATGATATATACCACTGGCAAAGTTTTTAACACTGATCATATAAGAATCTTTTAAACATCTACTAAAGTGTTAAATTTGATTGTTCCCGGTGTAAACAAATGTAAGAAGAAAAAAATATCTAACAGCAAATAAAACCTCAGAGGTTAACCTCTGTGGTATGAAGAATACAACATTATTTTAACCAATCTGCATGCTATACAGTAGTATGTATATGTTAATACAATATAACTAACACCCTGGTTTTGGGTAGGACACCTACAGTACTTCCATCTTGGCTGTAGTTTGGACATTGTTGATATTACGTCTCTCCGTCAGCACCAGGGAGACAATTACATAAAACGTACGGGTTGTAGCTTTAAGAACACTTTTAAATGGATTGTTTGTTAGTGTCTCATATTAGAGTCCTTTAATAAAATCTGAACATCATTATGTCTACGTCGACATACATTCAAAGCCCACATTTTCTCAATAGTGTACTCAAATATTAGTTGATAACACCACGCTTCTTGATTTGGAGACCATCTCGGGGTTAATGGGGTTACCCTGGGTATTGAGTCCTACTTGACATCATGCCACTGAGCAGGTCACGAATCTGGGTGCTATCATGGTCTACAGATGATTCAGTCTGACTCTGGCCCCTGGCAGAAGGTTGTGGAGAAGCTCCCTGGACAGACACGAAACAACTGATTAGTAACATGTATTCTAAAGTCCCATTCACTTTTCAAGAGATATGGTGGTGTATGTGGTTCGGTTCAGTGTGGTTTAATTGTTATGTCTCTTGGTGCTGGTCATTTATCCTCTCCTCTCTCTCTCTCTCTCTCTCTCTTTCTACCCACACAAGTGTTTTTTTTTTTCTCACTGTCTTGTTACAAAAGTTGTAAAATATAGATAGTGCCCAACTCCAATATGGAGTTTTTGCTCAAACTACTGACGACAGCACCCTCTAGAGATGGTGAGGGAGGTTTGTGTCAAATGACAGGAGCCAGCCTCACACATACAGTATGGAGTGTCTGCAGACTTGGAGCAGGCAGACACGAGACCGGAAATAACCATATCATCTACACATTAATAATCCTGTGTTTATAGACATTGACTGAGTGGTTTTGTATACTTAGTGTTACATATAAATGCTATATTGGGGTGGTTTGCAAATAAAAAAATGTTATATTAATATAGTAATGGAAAAGGCAGGGAGGAGCTAATCACCGTTCATCATCCACATCATATTTTTCTCAAACAACCCCACAGATTTGTTCCCCATCTTACTGTAACAGAGATAACGATGATGCATATGGTCATCATATTATCATATTTCTGTCAGGACAAATCATAAATAGAAAAAGACAATCATGAAGGATAAGATATATTTATTGAATATAAAATTAGCAATATATTTATTATGGTTTGGCGATGAATTGGATCTGCTTTTAGGTACTCTGATAAAGCGCATTTCCCAACCATAGGGACTCAGAATCCCCCGTACATAACAGCAGATCCAAAAACAACAGGTGGTAGCATGGGGTGGTGGAGGGTGAGCAGCAATTTTAGCAACAGCAATGAACAGCAGCGCAGCAGCAGTAACGGTGTGTGTGCAGCAAAAGCAAGCAGAATGAGAAGTGCAACCTTCCAGCTTAAATAGAGCGGTCTGAGAATGAAATGAGTGTGAGTGGATGAGTGGATGTGTACGTGGATTCTGATGTGGTCCAATAGTAGGCCATCCTCACTGCACTGAGTTCCCTGACAGAACTTGCTCTGCGCATGTCTGTGACAGGCGCGACGCTCATTGATTGTTTTTTTGCATAGGTGGTATAATGTTATGAGAAATTATTTTATTGATTTGGGGATTGCACTTATTAGAGTTTCAGGAAATGCATCCAAACAATTGATGATATATATTAACTATTTAGGTTGCTTGTTTACACAGATATAATGAACACATTGTCTATTTTTATCAAACAATCGACAAAGAGGGAGAGAGGGGGGGGGGGGGGCACTGAGGATTTTACAGAGTAGATTAGGGTCCCAGAGATAAAACAACATTGTTTAAAATGGGGGTCTGTGACCTAATGCACATCAAACTGGGGGTCCTTGAAATGAAAAGGTTTGATAAACACTGCACCAAGGTCTAAGATTGGGACTCCATCCACCTGCAGTGGTTGGAGGTGGTCTCTCTGGAGACATGGAGACCCTGGTGTCTGGTTAGGACACCTACTGGTTGACAGGTAGCACTGCCTGAGGGCTGAGGCTCACTGGGATTCTTGAAAGAATGGTAGAAATTTGGAGACCAGGGTTCAAATCCCGGGTAGGACATGAACCCTACGCATTGCAGCTTTAATCATGTACTGGTTTGGAGAAAAAAAACATGTAATTTTCACTGTGAATGGGTGATCATTTGTCATTTGTTCATGCTCTGTCTGGGATGTCTATAAAATGTGCATCATGCAGTGCGACCCATTAACAACACATTCACTGCCAGAGTTCTTTTAGAACAGACTGCCCCACTGCCAGGCATTTTGCCCATTCTGACTCATCTTTGAGGGCCCCCAGATATGTTGTGCTATGACTATGAACACATGGAATATCTCAAAACAAAGACTTTCATCTGGAAAAAAAGTGAGTTGATAGCATGTTCCGTTTTTTAGCTAGAGGTAATTGAATACAGCTTGGTTTTCACCAAAAACAGACCTTTTGCCAATAAATGCTTGTGGATCGGGTGTTTTCACACGGTCTGTGCGCGCGCGCGCGTGTGTGTGTGTGTGTGTGTGTGTGTGTGTGTGTGTGTGTGTGTGTGTGTGTGTGTGTGTGTGTGTGTGTGTGTGCGCGCGCGCTTGTATGTTGCGGCGGGTGGGCGCGCACGCGCTTGTCTATTGCGGCAGGCGGGCGCGCGCACCCACGCACACGCACACACACACACACACACACACACACACACACACACACACACACACACACACACACACAGACAGACAGACAGACAGACGCGAGCGAGCGAGTACCTTCAGTAGTCTTCTCCAATCCGCATGGCACACGACAATAAAACTCCATGCACGGACTCATAACGACGCGCAACTTCACGATCGGTGGACCGCCTATCCTGCCTGTGGTGTGTAACAACCGGTCGTCGCCCGCGCGCGCGTGCACACGCGTGCACGAGCGGGGACACGCTTGTCTTGGCTGCCGATCTGGGTAAACTAACTTTATAGTCCATGGGCCAGACGAGATGTCGGTACCCGAAAGGTGGCAAAGGTTACTTATCATTTTTGAGAAGCTATGTCTGTAGATAACATTTTGGTATAACCCTTCCTGAGTCACAGCTAAATTGGTGTTATCAGCTGCTGCAGTTACCCTCCCCCATTGAAAAAAGCCATTTTAGATGCAGGTGCATATCTTGGTATTGGCTCCTGTTGAGTACATATTTCAATATTTTTCACTATAGTGTTTGGTATCATTTTTAAGGGGACACTTTAAGCTTTCATTCAAGCCCCTTTGTGTATATGTAGGACAAGTACAGTGGTTACTGGAGCTCTTCAAACTTCGAATAAAACATTTTTTACACAATATTTGCCTAAATCATATATTTTCTTTTAGTCCTGTGCCATCAAGAAACATCAGTGGCACAAAACACAAAATCTGGAATGCTGACATGACCCTAAGGATTCAGGAAATGTATAATTTATCCATATTATTTCATTCTGAGGGACAGATTTTCAGCCTTATATTAAACAAGCAGTTTTAATGCGAAACTAATCGGACTATAGTCAGTTACAACACAGACTCGTTTTAAGTATTTGTTCAATAGTAGCATTTTATAATAAAGCAGTTCATGAGTCACAGTAGTAGTCAGATCAACATGAAAGTATGTGCATGAAATTATGTGTCATTTTATCTACATATACTGTATATCAGCAGTAACAACAGTGTAGTAACATCAACAGTATATAGATATAGTCTATAATGTGCAACATTGGGTTGATCGCACTATTCAAGAGACTTCAGTCCCTTGTGCCAACCCACTTTATTTTTTGTTCCGTTTTTTCTTTGTATGGCTTATTCTTTATTAGCTTTTTTCTCTTTTTTCCTTATGTCCTTGTTCATGGTTTAGCTGCCGGGTAGATGTTTTTTACAAGCCTAGGGCCATGTCACACATTAAAACTGGTCATCAATTTCTTCATCTGACTCCCCAAGTTCAAATTCTGGTTGTGGATCATCTGCCTGTTTTTGGTTGCTGCAGGTCTGCAACCTGCACATGTCGGTGCAGGTCAGTCCATTTGACAGGCACGTGCAATCTGGCAGTTTGCACGAACGCACACACTTGCAGGACAACGGCTCCAAGACCACATCTGGTGCAGATGGGGAACGCATCCAGTGAATGGCCAGCTTGCCATCATTGTCAGTCCATCCATGGAGAATAGGGCTTGGCACAACAGGAGATGCTTGTAGACAGCAGTTCTAGATTTCTGCCTGGTAGTTTGCCCGTTCAATAACACGTTTCTTCGCAGGTCATGTACAGGACTTTGCCTTGTGGTGTACTCTGGGAGTTTCCACTCGACTAGAAATTTCACTCGACCGGAAATTTGATTAGGCTTCTCTTAATTTTCGCCACTGCCTTACATAGTGTCCACCAACAAGGTGCTTGTGCTCGAGTGTTGTGTCTGCACCCCGGTTGACTCGTTCTGCATCCTTGATGGAAGTCCTGCGGTAGACATCGAATACAGCATCAATACGTTCACTTTGTGCGCCTTCCTGGAGGACCCGGTTCAAAACTGACTTTGCCCCTTGTTTAAATGTTACGTTTTCACCATTCAGTTTTTGAACTAGGCTCATTCCGTTGATGATGCAAGTAGATGGAGTTGGGACTTGGGATGTGTTTTGCTGTAGACACATTCTTTTCCAGTTCTCTGGCAAGTGCATCCTTGTTGGTTTTCCGTGAAGTCCCATCAGCATTTGCCAGTGCCCATGGCAATGGGCCAAGTGGGTGAGCAAGAACATCCTTCATATTGACCTTCCTACTTTCAGCCACCAGGATCATGTGACTGAACAGGTTCCTATCAGCCTTTAGAACAACATTCTGACCACTCTTTCCATGAGATCTTTTTGTGTAGATATTGGAGAATGTTTTTAGGCTTTGCTTGGTCATCTTGTCATGGAATTTAACAGTTGGTGGGCCTTGTTTGTCTGAATACCTGGTAGGCCTCTTCGCCTATCTCAGGAGCTCTCAAGAGATCCCTGGTCACATCAGGCGGAGCAATGGAGCCAGTGGAGAGGCCAACCAGATCAATGCCATTTGGAGCCACAGGATTGAGCCTGTTATTCTCCATAAGGTCAATGAAAGCCTTGATATCCTCATCATCTCTTTTGATCCTTGGACCCTGTAGATCTGGATGCATGGGACAGCTTGGAACTGCCTTGACCTATCGAGTCTCTCAGATGTCTGAGGAACACGGTTCTGTACTCGGCTGTAAGGTAATATTCAGTCACAGTTCCTGGCTTCAAGCTGAATCTCTTTGTCCCTCCAGCTGTCTGGGTGTCTTTGTTCACCGTTTCTTCTATGGCTTGGTCAACAGGGATTCGGGCAAAGGGATTGGTGGAGCCCATTTGAACTGAGAAACCCCCTTCCATGAATTAACAGGTGCAACTAACCCATGCCTA
The DNA here is from genome assembly GCF_963280865.1 of Gymnoscopelus braueri. Lineage (NCBI taxonomy): Eukaryota > Metazoa > Chordata > Actinopteri > Myctophiformes > Myctophidae > Gymnoscopelus > Gymnoscopelus braueri. The sequence goes on from NC_137617.1 coordinate 20,213,937, forward strand.
AAAGTTATTTAATCATATTTACTCTATTACCCCTTTTAAAATGTTTGTGACAGGACTTTAACACTTTTTAATTGTTTGCTGTTCTGTTTTCATGGGACTTAGTTATTTGTAATTTATGAATTACCATATTTATACCTGGATGAGTTAGAAATACATTAATTTATATTATAAATTATATAAATAAATTCAATCAAATTAAATGATATCACTGTGTCACACATTCATGTGTCAAAATGAAATGTGACCTTTGGTCTGTTTAGCTTCTTAAAATTGTTTGATAATATAAGGCTGAAAATCACCCCCGCAGAATGACATATTATAGGCAAATTATACATTTCCTGAATCCTTAGGGTCATGTCAGTATTCCAGGTTTTGTGTTTTGTGCCACTGATGTTTATTGGTGGCACAGGACTAAAAGAAAATATATGATTTAGGCAGATATTGTGTATGTTGTATTCGAAGTTTGAATAGCTCCAGTAACCACTGTACTTGTCCTACATATACACAAAAGGGCTTGAATGAAAGCTTAAAGTTAAAAAAATATCCCCTTAAAAATGATACCAAACACTACAGTGAAAAATATTGAGATATGTACTCAACAGGAGCCAATACCAAGATATGCACCTGCATCTAAAATGGCTTTTTTCAATGGGGGAGGGTAACTACAGCAGCTGATAACACCAATTTAGCTGTGACTCAGGAAGGGTTATCATACCAAAATGTTATCTACAGACATAGAGCTTCTCAAAAATGATAAGTAACCTTTGCCACCTTTCGGGTACCGACGTCTCGTCTGGCCCATGGACTAATAATGTGTTTTTATATCTTATGATGTTGTGTAATGTGTGTTATTTCAGGAGATTAAGGAACAAAAGGAAAGAGCTGATGAGCAGGAGGCACTTCGGTTGGCAGAACAGGAGCAGGCTCTCGAGATACAGAGAGAGTTGGAGGCAGAGAAGAATAAAGCCTGGTATCAAAGCGGTGTGGATGCAATCGTAGGTTTATGGAATGGGAAATGGAAACCAACCAAACTCAAAAGGTTATTCAATTGGTTCAAGTCTGACGAGGATGATGATGACAAGGATGATGATGTCAATACTGATTGATTTTGATTGTGGGTGTTGTATCTTTCTTTCTATGTGTGTGAGAGGATTGAAATGTCACACAGTGATACAGAATTAGGAAGCAGCTGAGCAAGAGATAAGACCAGTCTGAATGCTATGCAATATACAAGAGCTTTCCATTTTGGTCAATTTATCATATTAAACGGTTTATTATGAATTAATCAAGTAGTTGGATAATCATGATGTATTATTACTATGCAGTCATCAATTCAATGTTGGGGGAAAATCAATCATCTGGGACTGGGAGTGATTTAAAATGTAATCTTTTACAAATGTAATCTGTAAAATTGTATTTGTGGAACTTGGAGGAGCCAGAGTTGATGCACATTGATATGATTGGACCAACCTAGAATGTTAGGGCAGACAAATCCTGGAAATAGAGAAGTGAGGGGATTCTTCATCAGGATTCCACAACATCCATCCAAGATATTACTGCAATCTCTCAAGACTTATCGAGACAGTGTCAAGGTCAGCTAATGGAGATTATAGTAAAATGCTGTAAGTCTGCTCTGGTTCCCTCATAGCAATACGTTGTTTTTTATTTTGTTTCGTTTTTTACCATACTGAAGATGGATTTTTTTTTTTTATTCTTTACTTCTTTTATTAATTTGGTTTGATTATTGCTATATATTCAATGCATAAGCACCTGCTATATACCTACAATAAAAGCATATCTAAAAAAAATTGTATTGCCTTTGTCAACATTATTCTCATGTAGGTTCTTCATATCTCTAGTGGATAAATGTTACTCCTGTTGAACAGTAAAATATGTGTTTCTATCAGTGTTAGGGGTAAAGCGTTACCTTGTTAAAGTAGATTACTTTTTCGTGTTACAAGTAACAAAAGGTTTTGGTTTTGCAATTCAAATAATCAGTTACTTATGTTTTCAAATAAGCAATAATTTTTCTTTCAAATATATATTTATGTTCCTTTTGTTGAGGCAAATAAAACATAAAATCCTGACGCATTCGCGCTGTTTCCCTGTACTGTAGGTATATCAGTGCACATTATGAGATTGTAGATCGGCTATTTTTGCCTCTTTGAGTTTATTTTACTCACTAGGGTATAACGGTTCATAAAATTCAATGGTTCAATGCAGTTCAGAGGTGTCATGGTTCAGCTAATTTTTTGATACAACCAAAAAGTAGAAATGCAAGAGATATTTTGTTACTTTTGCTTTATCGGACTTGGGAGAGCCGACAGCAGCTAATGTATATGTTAGCCCATCTACAGTATTTAGGAAGAGCTCATTGTAACAGCCACTGGGATACGCAATAATACGTTTTAAACAGACACAAACAATGTGATGGTGGCTCCCTCTGCTGGGACAGACCTGTGTACTGTAGGTATGAATATCTATTATTATCAATATCTATAATCATTTGCCATTACAGTTGCTTGAGCTTTAACCCAGTCTGCAGATGTTTTTTAATCTTTTGGCTTGATAAGGATAATTCCTTTTAACAGGACGTTCATGAAAGTCCTTGCGGGCTTGTTTCCAATGAGGGCCAGTGAGCAATTAGGGGTTAAGAGTCTTGCTCAGGGACAAATTTCATTTCATCGACACATATGCTGGCGTGGCCTGGAATCGTACCTGGGGCAACCAGGGCCTCTGGCTCCCTAGGCGGGCTCACTAACCACTCAGCTATGGCCGCCACCCTTCATCCTGCGAGTGGTGGAAACTAACTGAGTACATTTACTTAAGTACTGTACTTAAGTAAAATTTGGAGGTATTTGTACTTTATTTGAGTATTTTCAATTTCCAATACTTTTACTTCTACTCCACTACATCTCAGAGGCAATGATATTATGAAACATACATTAACCACTTTAGCCCTATTTTATACATAGGCTACTATCCTCCAGTGCTTTCCCCTAAATCTTCTCACCTAAATGGGCCCCTCAATGCAACAATCACAAGACTCCTAAATATCTGCTATGGCTAAACAACAACATATTTGTATTATATTGTTAGCAAATAATTTAGATGCCAGGAAGCTACCAATCCCTGACCACCAATAGTCAATATAATATGTCAATACTAATGTCAATGCAACAACAGTAAAATAGATGTCAACAGCAACTTCAACATAATATGTAATCTTATGTAACATTAAACAGCTACAAGAGACTAGTACAGCTATTATGTTTGTGCTGGGATATAACGGTACCACAATAAACCACAGAAAGAAACTGCTTGTATAGTAGCCTATAAAGGAATAATAGTGATAATTAGTGAAACATTAAATACATTAGTTTATTTAGTTAAATGTGTTCATTAGTAAATAGTGACTAATGGAATAATGCAACCAAGCTTTGACAGTAAGAAGTAGTTGTTATTATTACAGATATATATATAGAAGAGCCATGTACTGTGGTAGATTATCACCTGGTGTTCATGTTATGTTAACAAGCTAAAGTCTGTAGTACATTTCTCACTTGCCCTTGTATTCATATTGCCTATTTGAATGAGTATCTCCCCTTTATTGCACAATAACCAAATATCCTTCTCAGAAATAGTGAAATGTTTGCATTTTGGTCAGTGATTCCCAACTCACATATAGAGAGTGTACACAACCAAAAGGACCTAACTATTGATCTTATTATTAATATCTATCATTAATATGAATGGTTCCTAATTATTAATCGTTTAGTAGTCCTCAAGGACCCATGAGCCATTGTTCTATGTAACTTAGTTGCTAACAGCAGCAATGTTTTTTTTTTTACCTTATGCCGGGGGCTGTGAATACTGAAACATTTGGCTGCATGGACCTTTCTTTTCTTGTCTCTCTCCCTTTCAGCTCCACCTAAACTGGAAATGTGTTTTTTCTCCATTGATATTGATCACGTAACCTGCTAAGCCTCACATACTCCTCCTCTTCCTCACAGATCACTTCTGTTTACAACATAGCTGGCTCTGGGGGCAGGCAGAGAGTGAAACAAACCATTCTGACATTTTGAGCAATCGCTATTCATGACAACTAACAAGTGCCTGTTCTTTCTCTGACAGCGGGCGCGTTCTCTCATGAAAACAAATCATTTTGAATGATTTCTATTTTATGTTTGAGAGACAGGCCGCCTCCAGGCCACACAGGCAGGCATGCTATTGGGAATTGTCCCGAATCTCCTGACAGCCAGTCCAGGCCTGGTTAAATACACTACTGTAGGTAAGAGGTGAATGTCACTCAATGCACAATGCACTTAAGAAGTGAATGTCACTCAATGACAGAATATTTAGCTCATACTAACTTCATGAGACACCAGTTGGTTCGGTGTCTATAGAGTGAGGGGGCGTGGGGCCCAAACTAAATCACGTTTAGAGCCCCCAAAAGTCCAGGACCGGCCCTGCTGAGGACCACCTTCAGTCCCAGACTCATTGTCCAAGAGAGAGTTAACTTTGTCAGTCCTTTGTGCATATCAAGCTCCACAATCAAGCCCCCATATTGTCTGTTCTTCTCATGGATATCCAGTATGCACATGGATGGACTACTACCATCCCCCTGAATGACACAAACACCAAAGTCCTCAACAAACAACAATGTACAAAAGCTCTCACCAGTACCTGCTCCAGAGATCATGTCACACCAGTCCTCTACGTCAGTGTTTCTGAACCTGGGGGGTGAAAAGACCACAGGGGGGGTGAGGCCTTGTCTTTTTGGAGGTAGTCCAACATTTTCAACATGATGTCATAACTTACTTTTTATAGGGACACTACTTTCAACTTGGCATACCTATTTTAGGCGTGTCATTATGTCGTCAAATATAATGACACGCCTACAGTTTTTCAAAAAAGTTTCAAAAATAGCAAAAATCAACAAACCCACGACACGTTTTCAGCTTGCAGATCGTCTATTTTTTGATAGTCGTCATACGAGAAGTACATGGGGCTAAAGTGGTTAGGATGTCTGAAAAACACAAGTGTATCTGCTGCATGAGTGGGTGTGTGCACCCATGCGGGGGGGTCTCCGATTTTGTCATAGTAAGAAGTCTCCAAGGAAAATAGGCTGCGAACCACTTCTTTACGCTTACATCCTTCAGTGGCTGTCAAACACAGAATAGACTTCAACATTCTACTCAGCACCTACAAGGGCCTCAACAACCCCCCCCCCCCCATCCTCTGCCTATACCTCCCATTCCCTCTGGTCTGGCCAACCTCCTGGTGGTCCAAATGCTGAACCAGGGATGACAAGGCCTTCTCATTTGCCCCCCCCCCCCCCCCTCTGTCTAAACCACATCAAAGCGGCCCCCCTCCCTCTCTCATTTAGAAACCGCTCTCAAAACCCATCTCTTCAGACTCTCCTTCCTCATGCAGCTGATTCTGTTTTTCACCTCTATTTTTACTGTTTTTAGTCCTCTTCTCTCCTATTTCTTTTGATTATTTCGACACATTCTTTATTTAAGTAAGTTACTTGTTTTGCTTTGTAAAGCGTTAGGGTTAGGGTTAGTATCTAGAAATACCTATATATTTTCATTATTTTCACAGTTGATAGACTCTACTATCCATATACTCACCATTGAAGGCGGCTGACACTATATGCACACACACTAATGACCTGATTTATTTCTACATTTTAAGGACCTTTACCAAGTGTCTTAATGCGTAGCTAGCTTGTGAGCTTGTAGATGGGCACCTGTGACCCTTTAAGTAACACCCAGTGCTGTTCAAACTAGAGCCCGCCACCCAGTGTCCAAAAGTAATTATGCCAACTAACAAATAATATACTACCATCAAAATGGCTCCTACAGACACAATCAAAATTCATTACAGATTGATAAGAGTACTAAAACTAATGAACTGAGTTAAGGACCATTGCTCTGAACTGACCAAATGATGGCATGGAGCTGATTTTTAAAGACTTTTGAAGCTCATTCCAAGACGTTGGGCCACTGACAGAGAAAGCTGCCTTTCCCAGCTCTGTCTGAGCATTAGGAACCGAACCTTGAGCATTAAAGAATCACTGGAGCGGGTCTGGTAGTAGGCGCTATTGTTCTGTTCCAGCATGGAACAAATATAAGCAGGGAGCATTCCAGCAATGGCTTCAAATAAAAACAGGTACCAGTGTTTATCCCGCCTCTCAGTCAGAGAGGATAAACCTGGGTTCTCATAAAGTGCACAGTGGTGGGTACCATAATTATCACCAGTAATCCACCGTGTACTGGGGAACACATGATTTATTTCTATAAAGGAAATCAAAACATTTCTCAGTTTAGAGACGAGATGTAGCTCAAAATCAGATGGGGGTCAGCGGCCAAATGAATTTGGGGGTCCTTGACATGAAAAGGTTTGAGAACCACTGGAGTAGCAGACCACCTGCACCTTGTGTCAACCACCTAGACTTGGAATTGTCGTACCGGACTTTCCCCAGTAGATGTCACCCATGCACTGCAGACAAACGTGTGTCTGGGACGGTTGCTTTCTGGGTTAGCAGCAGCAGCTGCCGCCTGTTGGTGATCTGCTGGCGGGGCATGTGCGTGCGTGCGTGCGTGCGTGCGTGCGTGCGTGCGTGCGTGCGTGCGTGCGTGCGTGCGTGCGTGTGCGTGTGCGTGTGTGTGTCAGTGTTGCCAAAGACTTGGCCCAAGTCTGCTTATTATAAGCGACTTAGGGCTAGTTTTTCTGCAAAGTTGCTTGTAAATATTGGTTAGTTGCGGGTTGCGTTTTTTTTTTTTTTTGCTTGTTTCTAGTGTTAGTTTATTTGGGTTTCATGTGAAGGACCCCCAGATGAATATGTATTTGTCCGCGGAACACCATTTGAAAGGGAGGCACACGTATTGTTAGCTTGTAGATCTGTTCTTTTTTTAATAATACACTAGTAATTATAATAATAAAAGTTTAAAAAAAAAAACTTTCCCAAATATATCTATCTATCTATCTATCTAACTGCCTGTCTATTTTATTTTATACATACACAGACACACACAATACACAGACACTCGCACCCACACATTGAACTGCACTCAAGGTATTTGTGTTTGTCATGTCTTATGTTTGATTATTATGTTTAACTTGATTATTTTTGTTTAACTACTTGTTTATTATTTTTTAGGTGAGAACCTTTATAAGCCCTTTATGGGTTTCCTTTTCTCACCTGCACTTATTTCTGTGTTGTTTTAATGATGTTACTTTTGTTCTGTTTTTATTGTGCGAATAAATAAATCAAATAATAATGTACTGAAACAAGCCATGAAATCTCAATCATGTCCCTTTAAATGACAGATTGCTATGTTGATCTACTCTACTCGCCCCAGTCTCCACTAGGTGGCAGCAGAGCCTTTTTCATAGGAGGGCTTTTAGTACACAGTAGAAACGTGTCAATGATAGTGGTTCTCAAAGTGGGGTCCAGGGGTCCCCCCTCCCTCCGGGGGTTGTTAGGGCCGGTGCTAGGCAATTTGGCGCCCTAGGCAATATTTTTTCTGCCCCCCCCCCCCCCCCCCCCCCTGCCACAGCGCCACCTAGAGCCTGCAAGTATGGGTCATGGGTCATGGGTGAATGTAAATGCACATTGTAAAGGACTTTGGATAAAGGCTAAACATGTGCACATGTTATAATGTCTTCTCTTTTTTTTCTCCTTTATTTAACCAGTAAAAAACACATTGAGACTGAAGGTTCTTTTACGAGTGTGAACTGGCCAAGAGAAGAGGCATATAAATGTTGCACAGCTCTGCCAGTAACAATACATACAGGACAATAACAGACATATAAGGCTCCAGACATCCCAAAACAAACTGGTCAGGACTCAGGCCACTGCTTGGCCTCACTCCTACAACTCATCTAACCCCTGCTCATTTTGCTAGGGTGGGATGGCTCAGGGTAGAGGACAGAGTACACAGCAACTTGCAATGGGCCTGGTCTACAACACATTGTTCAATAACATAACATAACATAACATAACATAACATAACATAACATAACATAACATAACATAACATAACATAACAACATCCTTTCCCTACTATATTTGTATTTTCATAACTGTGTATTAAATTAATGAGTAGCTACACACACCTTTACATGTTATGCAGTAGACTGAGTTTATTCAGGCAGGGTTTTTTCATGGTCACAATAAGATACAAGCAAACCCATTTTAAGTTGCAGGATTTTTTGTAATCCTTGAACGACGCACAATGAACATTGTGCTCAATAGACACGAGAACACCGAATATAGAAGTCACTTGATATCAAAAGAAACCCAGCTGGAATGTTACTGAAAAAAATGAAATATTTGCACCCCTAAAATAACCAGCAAAGGGAGTGGAAACCACGAGCATAGTACAAGATTCTGACTAAAATCTTCACTATCACGACTATCATTTACTGTGGCTGCTCATAACAGACTCCATGTTCACTCTTCATTGTGCTTTTTGGGCAAGTTTTTATCTAAAGCTGAGACGTTACATAATGTCTTGGGGGAAAACGTTTCACAGGAAGAACACATTAAATGAACATCAAAGCTGCTTTTGACCTCAAAGGTGGCCCCAATTCCTCTGATATTAATATGACTTTAGCTACATTTGTATTCTTGACGTGTTGACTGCTTGTAGCTGATTCTTTAGCTCCTTTGGAGGCTTACGTTTCTCACCAATGGCCTCGACTGTGTCAGTGTATTCCGTTGTGCCTTTCCACTCTAAAGCTTGATGAAAGAGCACAGCTCCAGCACATATGTGTCAGTATATCTCACCCCACACTCCTCTCGCCAACCGGAAGGCTAGCCCTGTTTTGAAATCATTTTATTTGTATATATACAAAGTATTGTCTACATTTAAGTGGAAGTTAGGTGGAAACCTTGTATGCAGAGAATCTTTACCTTTCAGGAAATAGAGAACCTGTGCTCCAGTTGACCCAATGGACTTATTTAGTCACAAGCTCTTGCACTTTTCATTCATTAAATATTGATACCCACGCAGTTAGCCACTTTAGGGAAGTTCTGTTGGTGCTTTGTGTACGAACTGTCTTCAATACAATATAATAGTTATTTATCTCCCCTGGCCCTGTGCAATTTTCCTTTTAAGCCTGAAAGGCAAACAGATCCTTTTTTATTCATGTGTTCCATTGTTGATTTTTTTTAATGTCATGATCCTTACAGCCTACCTCCAAGGCCCTAAAAATAATTTGGTCATGCATTATTCCATATGGGCTGACTGCTGACCAGTGGTGTAAAGTAACTAAGTACATTTACTCAAGTCCTGTACGTGAGTAAAATTTTTAAGACATTTTACTTTACTGGAGGATTTCCAATTGTCTATACTTTTACTTCTACTCCACTACATCTCAGAGGCAAATATTGTACTTTTACTCCACTACAATTATTTGAAAACTTTAGTTACTAGTTACTTTCTAGATCTAGATTATTACATTATAAGACATACATGAACCACTTTAGCCCTATTTTATACCTTGGCTATTTGAAAATAAACGATCTACAAGCTCAGAACTCGTCGTATCGCGACGCGTTGTGAGCTTGTTGATCGGCTATTTTCAAACATTTTAGTACTTTCACTTTTGGTACTTTAAGTACATTTTGATGCCAATACTTTTGTTCTTTTACTCAAGTAAATTCTGAATTCCAGACTTTTACTTATAACGGAGTATTTCTACATTGCAGTATTGATACTTTTACTTAAGTAAAACATTTGAGTACTTTTTCCACCACTGCTCTTGAACGCCAGGGAGGAGGACCCCACAAATACTTTTTAAAATATCAACAAATGAGACCCAGGCAGGGCTATTCACACATTGTGGCCTTGAACCGGAGCCAGGGTTCCTGAAATGATGTCTGACTGCTCCCACACACTGGCAGAGGGCCTGCAGTATGGACTGCATAAACTCCAGTTGTTCTCAGATAGTTATGGCCACTGCAGAGAGGTCCAAAAAATACTTTGCTATTACATACTTGAACCCTTTCCTCCCTCACTTGACTGGTAACACACAGAACAGAATGTCCTCTCCATTTACCTGTAAACAGAGAGAGAGAGAGAGAGAGAGAGAGAGAGAGAGAGAGAGAGAGAGAGAGAGAGAGAGAGAGAGAGAGAGAGAGAGAGAGAGAGAGAGAGAGACAGACAGACAGACAGACAGACAGACAGACAGACAGACAGACAGACAGACAGACAGACAGACCACACAGACAGACAGACCGACAGAGAGACCACCCACACAGACAGACAGACAGACAGACAGACAGACAGACAGACAGACAGACAGACAGACAGACAGACAGACAGACAGACAGACAGACAGACAGACAGACAGACAACACAGATATTGTGAAACATACATTAACCAGTTTAGCCCTATTTTATACCTAGGCTATTTGAAAGCTATTTGAGCTTTTAGCATGGTTTTAAAAGGAAGGTTGTTCCACGACTTCGGTGCCAACAATTCATCATGATTTGAGTGCGTGGGGATCTCATTTTAAATAAACCATTGTGCTTTTATGGGCGACACAGAGTTCCGGAGATGACGTGAACCCAGAGGATACAAATCAAACGACCATGATACGTGAATACCGCTTATCTGTATGTTTATGTACCTTCGTTCTAGAACACCACATCATATGCCCTTGTACTGAACTCGAGAGAGAGCGAGAGCGAGAGAGAGAGAGAGAATGCTGAACTGAAAATATTTTGTGCCAGGGACCACCAGAAGACTTGAAACACACTTTCAAGATTTTTCAAAAAGGATAAAAAATAGCAGATGTACAAGCTTGCAGCATGGCACAAAGTGACACACTGTGAGCTTGCACATCTGCTATTTTTGAGAACCACCCTCAGCGATAATACCTGCTCAACAGAGATGGACCCAGAAACTCAGAAGAAACTCAGAAGTCTTTGAATCTTGAAGCTATGTCATTTTTGCGATGGCTACACAAAAAATAGCAGATATACAAGCTGTGAGCTTGTACATCTGCTATTTTTCTACATTACTCACTTCACTTTAGAAAAATCTTGAAAGAGAGAGCTACTGATTTAGAGGGCATTTGTAGAATTGGCCTCAGGTCTTAAAGGGGAATACCACTTATTTTGAACATTGAACTACCGTAATTTTCGCACTATAAGCCGCACCTGAATATAAGCCGCAGCAGCTAAATTGAATGATTTGTACATATATAAGCCGCACTGGACTATAAGCCGCGGGTGTAAAATCCATAGAGTTATGGGGTCCCCTAGTGGCCGTTAGCTGTAAAAATCCATAGATAAGCCGCACCGTTATATAAGCCGCAGGGTCGAAAAATGGGGAAAAAGTCGCGGCTTATAGTCCGAAATTTACGGTATGTCTTTAATACACCTTAGAACTGTTGTGTTCTACGCAAGGTGTACTTTTGGCTGAGGGGCCGGAGCCAAAAGTACACCTTGCGTATGTCACTGATCACATGACCTCAATCAATTATCCAGTTCTAGGCAACTGAATGCACTGAGGTTATAGGCTCTATGCACAGCAGCTATATTGGAAAGAAATTGGGCCTCTTCTTAATTCCTTCACAGGTGTTACCAATGATACTAATGAAGGCTCTCTTCCATTCTGGTCAAACAGAGTCAGGGTGCTGATATTGTGCACGTTGGCTCACTGGAAACACTTGAGGGGGTTCCAAATGGTCCCTTGCGGGTGTGTAACTCTGAGAGTATACAAATGGAACCAAATGGACCCGTAATATATATATATATATATATATATATATATATGTATGTATATATTTCTAATTGGTCCACAATATTGTCTATTCATGAAACCACCTGCTGTCAGCATTGGGCAAAAACATGTTTATAGGTGGGAATATGTGACCATTCCTCTCTATTACAAAAATAGACTAATTGGACCCAGAAATGTTGTTTTTCTATTTACTTTTAATATTGAAATGTAATCTATAGGCCTATTGTATGAAAATAAACGTTGTTGCTAAGAGTTGAGTGTTGAACAAACGGCACAATGTCATAAATGAGTGTCCTATAGTCTCACTCTGCAGCGCTCCCACAGCCGTAGCGTCGGATATTACCCGATGTTTGCTTTCTAAGCTTGATCTAGCCTTTGATTGCCTTTCAATGAAACCATATTTGATAGACATAGGTATCACCTACATGTTACTGATTATAGGGAATGTTATATTATTGTAATCCGTTATTTTATTTTTTTGCTTGGACACTTTACCGATGTTGGCTTCATAAGCTGTAGCCTTTGATTTCCTTTGAATAAAACCATATTTGATCAAGGAATTGACACTCTCACTTCTGCTGATCATAGGAAAACTAGAATCACAGATTTTCGTTGAGAATTAGCAGAGAGAGAGAGCCTGATCTGAATGTTGCCATTCTGCGCCGTTGTGCACCCGGCCCGACAGCTACTGTATCCATTGCAACCAGAACCAACTGTACACCAACAAGGACAACACGATAATAATAATTATTAGTATTATAATAATAGCATCAATTCATTCACCATAATAAAGAATAGGATAAACGCACAGGCTATTATATTGCATAATCCAAGTAAATCCACGCTTTATTAACTCATTGAGTGCCATAATTAATGTATTAATTAAGTCAGCCAGTGCCAGTGTTTTTGAGCAATTTTACTAACCTTTCAAGAGGCACAGAATATTTCGTTCCAGGACGAAAATACGGAGGAGTGTCTCTGCTTCCATCGGGGGGGAAAAGCGTGTCACTGCGACCCTCCGTTCTTTAGTTATTGGCTGTTGAATATAGTTTGTTCTTGCCAAAAATGCAGAAAAAAAACAAGAAAGCAGAGAACATTTTATTTTTCTAAATCCTTTAACATTAGATCAGACGGGGCTGGGTTTGTTGTGATCACATTACTTCAGGATCTACTCTTCTCCAGAAGTCATAGGATCACTCACAGGATGGGGAACAGCGCCATCTAGCGTAAAGACTGAAAACACGGTTTGGATGTGTTACACGTCTTTGGCACTCTGGGCTTTGGAAGAATGTTACACGTACACGCGAATGGCACTGAATGAGTTAAGACGTTTGAACGACATAAGGATCTCGAGCGCACGCCTTATTAAGACGTTTGAACGACATAAGGATCTCGAGCGCACACTTTATTAAGACGTTTGAACGACATAAGGATCTCGAGCGCACGCCTTATTAAGACGTTTGAACGACATAAGGATCTCGAGCGCACTCCTTATTAAGACGTTTGAACGACATAAGGATCTCGAGCGTGCGCCTTATTAAGACGTTTGAACGACACAAGGATCTTGAGCGCACGCCTAATAAGACGTGGCCACGCCATATATGACATTCGCACGACATAAAAAAAAATCTGCACTATGTCACTTTAGGGGCTCCGTAGAAAACAGACCGTTTTCCGAATTTCTTTTATCAAATATAATTAAAATTCAAATGGCTGAAAAATACACGGACCCATGTGAGTCCAGTTTGTACTTTTAGTGTGGAAATACTCGTCTCCATTTCACTTTTCAGAGAACCGATTTCGGCTCTCAGCGCTGTTGTAACGTCAGCAATCCTTTCATCGATTTTAGCACAGATATCCGCTTTAACTGAGTGTAACTCGGAGCGTAAAGCTTTCAGAGCGTCCAGCACCGCATTTGTAGACGGGTCAGTGGAGCCCGTGTCCCCGGTCCCTTTCCCAGGCGAAGACGAGGGCCCGCTCTGGCCTTCCTCATCAGTACCGGCTTGTGCGTTGCATTCTTTTTGTTGTTTCTTTCGTGCCGTCATCTTCACTAAGGGTGAGACTTGGCAGCTCTGCTTTTGTCTTCAGCATCCCTATTCTCCTCAGAGCCTTGTCCACACTGGCGATCAGCTCTTCATGAAAATGCCACAGCCTGGTGTCAATGTGCAGCTGCCCTTTGCAGTCCGGGTCGTCACTGGGCAGTTTGGTATAAAGCTTCGAGCAACCCCGGACATGAATAATCCGAGCCATATCTGGAAGGACAACAAAAGTATTCCCGAGGTATTTTACCGGAAAGTGCACTGATATCTCCTCCACCATCCTCGGCTGAACTATCATCTTGGACTTGCCCTTATTTGTTTGGTTTAGTCTATAGATGTGCTCCAGAATATTTATTCCTGGCACGCCTTGCCACTGGGGAGGGTGGAAGGTTTCAACATGGTCAGTTGGAAATAAGTCCATTCGAAACCTGAACACCCCTGCCTTTGGTTCCTGCTTTTTGAGCTGGCTCATCAGAGCCGTCAGGTTGTCGTGATGGTACGGTACGATAATTTCGTCAATGTCATGCAATAAGACATAGCGAGAGCGCTCCATATTTCTGTACATGCAGTCATGGAGTGTGGCCATCTGGCCATAGTAGTGCAGGTCTCCCACTCCGTGCTCTTCATATATCCATCCCCTCGATGGAGTGAGGTGTGTGTCAATAGGCCAGGGAACCATCTCTACGAAACCCTCCTCGCTGTAACTGTGCAACAAGCGGTCGAGATCTGGACCACAGCTGGTGTTGTAAACCATCACTCTGTCCACGCCCAGCAGTCTGTACATCTCAAGGGCCTGTGTGAACTGAAGCACGTTGTTATAGTCTCCATACAGGGTAGAGAGGCAGACTGTGAAGTCAAACTGAGGCATTATTGCCTGCTCTGTCCCACCCGTCTTCTGATTGAGTATAGGCAGGAAGCTCTGCTTCCCTGCTTCCTTCCTGCTGTCTGGCTGAATTGAGAGGGCTATGTGAGTTGGATTTTTGCAAGTTGACGGAACCCGACACAAGACAAACTTGGTCTCAAAGGGAAAACCAAAACCCATGTTTCCGTGAAGGCTAGCCAGAGTGCTCTGGTCAGACAAGTCGCCACCACAGCAGAAAACACAGTGGAGCGGCACCATGGAGTCTGTCCTGACTATAGCAATGATGCGCACATCCCACCCCTTCACCCTGTTGTCCATATAGGCTGAAACCAATAGGTGCTCGCTGTTAATGAGAGGGGTGATGCTCTGGGTAGAGCAGAGGCATGTTTCAGAAACATTGTTAGTAGTACTAACATTAGTACTACTAATGTTAGTACTACTAACATTGTTAGTAGTACTAACATCCCCCCCCCCCACGGTCCTGGGTGTACGTAGTTTGAAGACAGCCATGTTGATAATGATGATGATGCTGATGACGCCAACAATAGCAGAAAGGAGGATGAACGTCCGTCTTATCATGGTGCCAGATGGAGAAATAATCAATACAGCAGTGGTTCTACCGTTCTAGGTATATAGTTCCAGGTGGAAAGTCTTAAAGCTCAGATGTTCTCTTTGGTGTAGCTCAATCCTCCAAATGATTTGTGAATCCACATTCCTTATATACACTGGTATGATGTAATCATGTCGTGTCATCCTTTTATTCTCCTGTCATCATGTCATGATGAGTGATGAGTCATGCATGACATCTGAAAATATGGCAAAGAGAAATAAGCTCTTAATTCATTAAGACCTTTATGGACCCCTGCAGGGCGTTTCCCATCATAGCAATGTCAATGATGTTTGGTGTTATACCTTTTTTTCACAATGAGTTGTATATTATTGTATGTCTACAGCATATGCTCATGCCTCCCTGGATAATATAGAGATTATGTATGGGCCATGGCTTTGGTATGGGCTAGCCACTTCTGATCATATACCAATTACTATGATGATTAATGTTGAGAATGTACCCCAGTTTAAAGGCCCCAGAGAGGCCTTTAAACTCTGATCTGGTCTGAGGCAGGTAGGCCTGGACAGTGGGTTTTGCTTGAGCCTAAAAAACAAACAAATTAATGCTAAACTTTAACATGCTCTTTGTTTTATTAAGACAAAGGGGAACACAATGACACAAAAAAAAAACACTTCCGGTCCTCACACAGCAGCGCTCACGTATCAACGCTCACGCACCAAGTCTCGTCTGCGACCACACAGCTGGGTGCTCCTCCGTTGCGCGGCCGGTGTCTCGCCGCGAGATATCGCGAGATACTAGCGCTAGCGTGTTGACGAATCCCAAGCCAGCTGTCCCCAAAACCACGCCCCCAATCACGGTCATTGGCTGAGATGCACGTTGAGAGTGCATTTTGGGGTTATTATGATTTGAACGTGTTTATGTTTATGCTCGAGCGCTCCCTGCAGGTTAAGATGAACGTTACCTAGTTTGAGACTTCAGTTCTAGTTTGTCTTCATCCAGGAAGGTCGCAGTGTAGAAGAGAGAGATCAACTGGAGCATTTCGATCAGTTATAATAACTTTATAACCGCCTGATCTGACTGATACAGTTTCAAAGCTTTCAGTTGACAACTTTTGGTATCGTAAGCTTTTAATTTGCACTATCAAGCCTCAGTCAAGCTACATTATACTAACGTCCGACTGTAAAATGGTACGTTTACTGAAGCAGCAGCATCATTGGACGCCACCAACATCACAAGGTTAGTATCATTAAAAAAAACGTATTTTATTAAGCAGGTTTGCTAGTTTGGCTAAGCTTTTATTTTTTTCTAAAGGCTTCGTTTTAGCTAGCCCTGTTTGGAACCTCACTGGAGCTGTCACTGCAGTGCAGAGTGAGGTTCCAAACGGGGCTACGTTTTAACTGAGTTTTAAGTGGTAGTTATAAGGGGTACCAACCATAGTCATGATTCAAAAATCTCAAAAACAGCAGATCTACAAGCTATGTGAGCTTGTAGATCTTGACACGTTGTGAGCTTGTAGATTTGTATTTTTGTATAAAAGGAAAATCTAAATCTTGGATACTGACTAACACTGAGGACATTTTCTCTATTATTTGTGTTAGTTTTTGTTAATTTAACACAATACAGTTTCAGTTAGTTATCACTATTTTCTTTTCAGTTAACTATACTGTTTTAGTTATAACCTCTTCCTCTTCCTCCTACAGTGGTAGAAATGAAGGCCCCAGAGACAGCACAGTCTCATGGTGGAACGTTCTTCCATCATCAGGACCATCATCTGGTTACCAGACCAACCAACCTGGGATTCTTCTGCCACCAACACCACCACAAGGTTAGTTATAAAATGTTCATTTGTTTTGTGCAGTGGTGGGAAAAGTACTACATTTCTTTACCTAAGTAAAAGTATCAATACTGCAATGTCACTCTAAAAGTTCCGCTAATCAAAATGTACCTTTACGTTAACTATAGGCCTAATAACCCTGCAACACCACCTCTTCTTCTTCCTCCTACAGTGGTGAACATGAAGGCACCAGAGACAGCACAACAGTCATGGAACGTCCTTCCATCACCAGGACCAACATCTGTTCCACAACCTGTTTACCAGACCAACCAACCTGAGCTTCTTCTGCCACAACGTAAGTTTTAAAATGTTCATTTGTTGTTATTTTTTATTTCATTTTGATTTCATGTTTTCCATTTCAGTTCTAATTCTTTTTTTAAGCTGATTTGCTAGTTTAGTTTTTAGTTTTTCAAAAGGCTTAGTTTGAGTTGCCTTTTTATTAGTTTGAGTGTTAGTTTAGGTTACAATAATGGGGTACTACTACTAGTCAGTCAGATTCAAAAAGCTCAGAAAAATGTGAAAATAGCAGATCTACAAGCTCACAACCCGTCGCATTGTGCCACGTTGCCACGCTTGTAGATTGCCTATTTTCGCAATGTTTTAAAGGGTCTACACCATGAAAATCACTTTTTTCTTGTTTTTTTGGGGTCCCCAGTGTCTCTTATACCCAAAAAAATGTTTTTTTTTTAAATTCAGTCATTCCTTCTCATTTCATGGATTTCCAGAATGGGCGTGTCTGAACAGGCGATCTCAGAATGGAAATGTTTATGATGTACAACAAGCTGCTGAAGGACAAATATGTACGTATGCTGTTCGTGGACTACAGCTCAGCATTCAACACCATTGTCCCAGCAATACTTGACAAAAAGCTCAGAGACCTAGGGCTACACCCAAGCATGTGCGACTGGATACAGGACTTCTTGTCCAACCGACATCAGGTGGTGAGAATGGGCAGCATCACATCCGACCCCCTGACCCTCAACACCGGAGCACCCCAGGGATGCGTGCTGAGCCCTCTCCTCTACTCCCTGTACACGTATGACTGCACAGCCACACATGTCTCCAACACCATCATAAAGTACGCGGACGACACGACAGTGATAGGCCGAATCGTCAACAACGACGAGTCTGACTATAGAGAGGAGATCAACTCACTGGCACGCTGGTGCAGGGAGAACAACCTCTCTCTTAACGTCGACAAGACCAAAGAACTGATCGTGGACTTCAGGAGGCCGCGGAGAGACCATGCGCCCATCCTCATCGACGGTGCTGCAGTGGAAAGGGTCAGCGAGTTCAAGTTCCTCGGAGTACACATCGAGGAGGACCTCAAATGGGAGACGCACACCACACACGTGAGGAAAAAGGCTCAGCAGCGACTGTACTGGCTCCGCCGCCTGAAGAAGCTCGGAGTAGGACGTCGCATC
This sequence comes from Gymnoscopelus braueri, assembly GCF_963280865.1. NCBI lineage: Eukaryota > Metazoa > Chordata > Actinopteri > Myctophiformes > Myctophidae > Gymnoscopelus > Gymnoscopelus braueri. Next base: position 20,232,433 of record NC_137617.1, read on the forward strand.
CTCAGGCTGTATTACAACAGTTCGGTTGAAGGCATCCTAACAGGCTGTGTCACGGCCTGGTACGGGAACTGCACTGCCCGAGAAAAGATCAGCCTACAGCGAGTAGTGCGATCGGCAGAGCGGATAATGGGAATCGAGCTCTCAGCGCTCCAGGAACTGTACAAAAAGCGGTGCGTGGTCAAAGCCAAGCGCATCATCAAGGACAAGCACCACCCAAGTCACAGACTGTTCAAACCCCTACAACGACCGCGACCGGGCAAGGGGCTCTACCGCAGTATCAAGAGTTCCACCACCAGGTACTGGTGTAGTTTTAATCCGGCTGCTGTCAGGATGCTGAATGAGGCATAAGCCTTGCTCAGCAGCCTGACAGCAGGCGGTGCAAAACCTTTCTGGCTCTTCCTGAACACACCTGTGGATTATACCAGGGACAATGACTTGGACTTAGCTCCCCCTCGGACACACCTGTGGACTACACCAGGTACAAATGACTTTTTTGCTGCACTCCCTCATGGAGCTACTTGCGGATTATACTAGGGTCAGTCCACCCTAGGTGGACACGCACTGACCTTTTGCACCTTAATCCCATGTATAACGCACTGACTTTTTTGTCTTTTTTATTGTGCTTTTTTTTTCTCTAAGCACCTTAACGTCCATATGTATATCATGCACAGTATAAGTATAACATGCACAGTATACATACATTGCTGCTATGCTCAGGCACCTTAGTTTTTTATTATCTCAGGTACTTTGTAAATATGTAGATAACTTGTCTGGCCTTCTGTTGCTCTCTTGTTTTGATCTCCTTCCCACTTGCCCCCCACCCCTCTTCTTCTCCCCCCCCCCCCCCCTCTTCTTTCTATGGAAATTAACGTTGCGATGGGAACGATGTACAAAAACGAATTTCACCCACTTCTTTACCTTGTAAACCTGTGATGTGACAATAAAACTGATTCTGATTCTGATTCTGATGTCATAAACATTAATGATGGCAAACCCAATGTTAAATGAAAAGTGCCCGAATTGCTCCGAAACTTTTTCTACCCCCCCTAAGTGGGGGTCTACGAACAAATACTTCGGGCTCGGATTTTGGCTCCGCCCCCCGGAAGTGGGTGAAACAGGCACCTCAAACACTTGGTGGAATTGTTCAAAAATGTTCAAAGTGTTTTTTTTTCGATTTTGTATTTTTCTTAGATGCTTCTTTTTATGCAGAATTTTTCCTTTTTTTTTTTTTTTTAAATATATTTTTTAAATATTTCTTTTTATTAACAGACAGAATTGCTCAGTAGCCCCCCCCCCCCCTGCACAAGAGGACGTTTTGGTATTGCAGCTGAAAGTGCTGTATAAGCCAGAGACAATTGACTTGGGATGAGTATATCTGAGTGATGATTTAGGCTCAAACCTTTTGAAAAAGGTTTGAGGGACATACACCATATGATATTAAATATCAAATATTTTTTTTAAATTCATGGTGTAGCTCCTTTAAGAAGAAGAATATTGGACAAAAACTAAAACTAACTAAGGATATTTTATGTATTTAGTTAGTTTTGTAAACACGCTTTACAGTGTCAGTTAGCTAATGTTTTTGTGTAAAGCCTCATGTTTTGGGGTTCTAGTTGTTATTTTGACCGTTTTAGTTAACCCTACAACTCCACCTCTTCCTCTTACAGTGATGAAGGCCCCAGAGACGGCACAGTCTCAACAGTCATGGAACGTCCATCCATCATCAGGACCAACATCTGTTCCACAAACGGTTTACCAGACCATCCAACCTAGGCTTCCACCCACTTACGTCACTCTTGACGTCAACACTATTGGTGGCATGCGACTACTGCGTGTGATACCACCCAACAACGAGATGACGCTGCCAGCAGAACCTGTTGCCACAGCAGAGATGTCTGCCTATGGACAGTGCAACCCCGGCGCAAGCGCTCAGAAGTCCACCACGCGCAGGTCCCGACAGCCTGCCATGGACGCCTCATGCAAGAGGGAACTGCGCTTACAAAAGAACAAGGAACATGCCAAACTATCACGCCAAAAGAAAAAGGACTTTGTAGATTCCCTCAAGAATCGCGTTGAGCAGCTGGAGGCCGAGAACAAGCATCTGAGTGCCAGGGTGCAGTACCTGGAGGTCATCTGCTCTCTGTGTGGGTGTGATGACCCGTGAATGTTTATAGACTGGCCATGCTCAGAGACATGGCTTATTTACCCATGCACTCAGTAATTCAATCATTTATTGTAAATATACTCTATGTAATTCTGTAAATAATAATAAATATTGATTATTATGAACATGTTAACTGTGTAAATATAGTTTATTATTAACATGTTAACTGTGATTTTAACACTATACACAAACATGCTTTGGATCTGGTCTATACAAAACTAAGGAAACAGACACAACTAATTTTATCTTTTTAATTCAGCAGTTCCCCTGCATTTCAAATTAACAAACAACCACAGCAGTAGCTCTTAAAGCCCTTTCTATACTCAAGGGATCAAAAAAGGCCTCATCACACATACATGGTGGTAAAGGTCCAATTATGATTATTAAATGGGTGGAAAAAAACACCTCCAACAACTATCACCGAAGGTACAGAAACAGCTACTTTCATACAATATATTGGCAGGAGAAAATACAGATGTCATCTGTGTGTATCCATAAATATCACAAGGTACAGTATTAGTACAGAGCTAGTGCCCATAATTTGGCCAAACACTATGAGGTACAGAGTTGTAAGGGGAAGATTCTGATCTAATTTACACTATCAAAACAAAAAGTGGATGTTAAATGTATTGGGATGGAATAGAGAGATGTGAATTATATAAATATTGGGGGTGGTGGGGAGTTAAATGTATAGTAACAGATGATACACAAACATTTGAGTTAGTAATTAAGGGGAACATGATGTCTAATTGGACTGTAAAACTTTGCAATTACCCAGGACAGTATTTCAAAAAAGTCTAACATTTGAACCAATGTTTGTCTTTGAGTGTCTGTATCTCTGGTTAAACTATACTTAAAGTAGTTATCTGGCAAATTCCATCAACCTTTTATCAACATGCCATGAGGTCTCCAAATGACTTGTAGATCGGCTATTTTCAAATAGTCTAGGTATAAAATAGGGCAATAGTGGTTAATGTATGTTTTATAATATAATAATTGATAATTGCAAAGTAACAAATAACTAAAGTTTTCAAATAATTGTAATGGAGTTAAAGTACAACATTTGCCTCTGAGATATAGTGGAGTAGAAGTAAAAGTATTGCAAATTGGAAATACTCCAGTAAAAATACCTTAAAATTGTACTTAAGTACAATACTTGAGTACATGTACTTAGTTACTTTACACCACTGTCTATGTTGAATACAAGGCAGGCACTTGGACCCTAATAATCCAGGTAAATTGAGTCTGGAGTTGAATCAGGAAATGTAATGTCATGATTGTGCAACCGGTTGTACCAAATTATATTTGAAGTTTAAAGCAGTGTGATATTATACATATATATAATTCCTGCATTGTAGTTTCCAAACTTGGAAAGGAGCTGCTCTCCTCTTGGAGGGGGGTTTCTCTGGAGTAGTCAGAGGACGTTTCTGACAACTCTTAGCAGGAGTGGAGTAGGAGAAGGAGTCTAGCAGCTTCTCTTCCTCTGCTTGCATTAACTGAACATATACATTATGAGAAAGGCCTCCATTACCAGGTGCAACAGGTAAGCACTAAGCACTGTGTTTAGAATAAATGATACAGTATTAAGTTTTGGATTTTTGGAGAATACTAACCATAATAAAACAATTTTGTAAATGTAGAGTAGTGTAGAATGGACAGCGTGAGAAGAGAGGATAAATAGAGGACAAGGAGAGGATGAGGGGAGGAAGAGGAGAGGGTGAATCATAGTCTCCGTTGCTGCCAACCCCCACTGTTGGCCTGGGGAGGGTGTAGACAACCATATAACTCATTTGATACTAGGCCTGTCCCCGACTAAGGATTTGTTTAGTCGAATCTAATTGGCGACGAATTGCCAATAGTCGATGCAAAAAAAAAATATATATATATCTTTATTTTTTTTCCTCGACTAGATTCGACTAAGAGACACGCAGTCGACTCGGACCCGCCGCGACTAACCAGTCGACTATTCGACTTAGTCGAGGTCAGGCCTATGTGATACACATACAAAGTATTATTTAGTGCCATATTATCAGCTGCACAGCTATATTATATTATGTGGCAGCCCTCTCTTCTCAATTTTACAAAACACAAAAACATGAGGCCATTAATGATTTAAAAAAAGTTTTTATTTGTTCAATCCCCAAAAGCAGAAGCAAAGACTAGGGTTCATACACATCCATATTAAAAATAATTTAAATATAATACATATCTTGTTCTGGCTTCCTCCTGAACATTTCTTATTCTCTGGGACTTACAGCCGGACAGATGGGCGAAGATACATTAATTAAAAGCAGTTGGAACAGATGCAATGTAAAATACAACTAATAAACAAAACACTTGTGGCGTCGTCCCCCCCCCCACCCCCTAATCAATCAGCATGATTCATATGAGTGGCCTACTACATTATTTTTGAGTGTATTTCAAGTTGTATTTTTAGATGACGTAACCATTAAAATATGTTACGACTGTGTGAATAGCACAATTAGAATGAGCTACGAATAAAATACATAATTAATCTCTCTTTATGTTAGACCGTTGCTCAACCTTCCATCCAGTGTCTATGATCAGTTGCATTACAATGATATACATTATTAAAATCAACCAAGGTTGCAGTTCACTGCTCTAGATGCAGTTAAAGCAACAGTCCAAGTAGTGAACAGTAGGGGTTTGACCAACCATATTGTAGATATGGTTACTGTGTCTGAACCACAAATGCATAAGCTTAGGGGTGAATTTAGCGCGTTAGCACTCTCTATAACTGAAGTACAGTAAATTGTTGTGTTTCATTTTGGGGTGTGTGCGTACACAAACAGTACAGGTATGCAGGGTTTGATTTGCTGGGGGAGGGGGGGCCTTTTGGGAAATGTAGACGTTCTGATATTTATGTTTGATAATATCACAATTTAACAATTTAATAAAAAAATAATGTAATCCACATTAACCCTGGAATCCCTATTTTGGGAAAAATCAAAATCTGTAAAATAAATTTGTCAAAAACTGTAAAATATTTCTATTTCCAAAAAATATATAAAAAGTTAAAATAGCAGATCTACAAGCTCACAACACGTGGTGATGCCACACGTTGCAAGCTTGAGCTTACCCCCTCCCCTCCATTTCTTTTACGAATCCCACCCTGCAGGTATGGGTGAGTGTATGCGAGAATGTATTTTTGGGAGAGAGCATGCGTGTGAGGGTATCCACATGCTTGTACACATTTACTCTGCCTTAAGGTTAATCTATATACGACTGTGTTCTATGCCAAAATGATGTATTTTCAATTAAAACGTGTCAACGTGTTTGTTTATGCATAACCCTTTAATGGTGCACATCTGATCATTCCCATATTTGCTAAACGGTAAAGCACAAAGCCATGCCCACCCCAACCCATGCCCTTTGGACAGGCCTGGGAAGATGAAATCTTTTCGACAAATGGCTGACAACCCAGTCTTCAGAGTCCAAGTGGCGTTTGTTCATGGTGGCATTTGTGGAGGGTTTCAGAGGGAAATGTCTGAGGAGACATGAAGCTGTTGTCCTTGTTTCCACTTGGAGCTGCGTCTGCCACCATCTGCCCTCCTGTAAGGCTGGTTTCTTAGATCTACAGAGCAGAAAGACTGTAAGGATGGTTCCATAGATCTACAGAACATAAAGACTGTAAGGATGGTTCCATAGATCTACAGAACATAAAGACTGTAAGGATGGTTCCATAGATCTACAGAACATAAAGACTGTAAGGATGGTTCCATAGATCTACAGAGCAGAAAGACTGTAAGGATGGTTCCATAGATCTACAGAACATAAGGACTGTAAGGCTACTTACCAGGAGGAGCACTGTTTATTGATTGTGTATTTAAAATAAATAAATAATTTGTTTGTTGTGAGTGGGAAAACTAGGTTGCAACAAGGCAATACAAATGTATTGTAAATGTCCATAAATATATACAGAAACCATCAGAACACATTAAATGTGAACAAAGCAGTAAATAGTTGTTCAGCAAGTCTACTCTCTAATGAAAAACAATGACAAAAACATTACAGGCTGTAATGACAAAGTGAAGCCCAATTTACACTTCATCATTGGCTGAAGATTACTGCTTTTTAAATGGATGAAAATCAGTTAGTTTCAGCGAGCAGCATGATCGTAGGGCAAAGTATAAATTAGCCATGATTAAGAGAGAGATGGTGAGCAAAAGGAAATGTACAGTAGACCTACGTGTTAACAAAGGAACTAGGAGAGGCTGTCGTCACTGAAGCCAGCATCACAGAAAAGACGTGAGGAACGCTTGCCAGAGCGTGCCGTGAAGGGCACAGACTTAAGAGCTTGGAGACGCCAGAGATAAACAGATACAGAGAGAGAGAGAGAGATTATGAGGGAAAAGCAGGCAGGAAGAAATTGGGGAAAGATTGACAAAAAAGTTAAGGAGTAAAGATCTAACTACAAATACAAAAGTATACAGGGGAGAGCGTTCATGAAAAATGCATGGGGATTACCAGCAAAAAATGAGAAGGAAAACAGTTGAAGGTAGGGAGAAGCAGGAGATTGGAGGATTTAGTAGCATAAGCACGTGGGACCAGTTGCATAATGATAAGAGTACGAATTTTAGTCAGACTCGCTATAGAGAGATAACGAATTAAAAAACGTTTATACAACCAGGGCTTTGACCAGTGACTGTGGAGCATGTCTTATAAGCATTACTGAATGATTCCAATGGTATGTTACATTCACTTATGAATCCCACAAATTATATTAGAGTGATGGGACCTTTCTAGTGACGAACAGTTTGACCTGTGTGGCCCTGTGCCTCTTTGCATGGTACAGTATGATACCTGTGATGATGTCCTCTATGGCTCCATCCTTGCCCTCCCTGACCAGAGGACTCATCTGTTTCCTTTTCAATTCTGCTATCAGATCCATCTGGGGGAGCCTTGGCATAGTGGAGGCCTGAGAATTCTAAGGTCAGTGACAAGAGATCTTTCAGTGAACTGGACTCAGTGTGTAATACTAACATCATCATGAACTTTTGAAGCTCAGGAAAAAAAACAAAAAAACACACACACACACACACACACACACACAATATCATATACATATATATAGTTATAGTGTGTGTGTGTGTGTGTGTGTGTGTGTGTGTGTGTGTGTGTGTGTGTGTGTGTGTGTGTGTGTGTGCGTGCAGATATATGAATGTTGAAGACACGTAAATGTGCCCAGTTACATAGCATGCTTCACATAGTCTCCTTTCAGACATGTTTTGTTGCCAGAATGCGAGTGCAACCTTTCTATTTCTTAGTTTGTTTACACACTTTGAAGGGGTGAACTAGCTCTATTATCTTACACGTATGTAGCTCACACTGTACTGTATCTGAAGAGAAGCTATGGCAATACCTTATTTCCTGTAGATACTTCAGGCTTGGGCGGAGTGGATGGAGCTTCCCTGTTCACAAAGTCCTGCTTTTTCCTCTGTTCATTCTCCTGTTCAGCTTGCTGTCACAGAGGACAATAATTTATATTGTGACATAAATGAATAAGTGCTGTAATGGCATTACTTGGCATTGTACTTTATAAATGACTAATGGTGACTATGAAACTAGCAGCAGTTTGAAATTGACAGGTTGTTTTGGCAGCGAAATCTTAAATTTTTATTTGACTGTCAACCATCAAATCATTCAATCCATCAAGGAGTACATCAATGTCATCTGACCTTATATGCCTTTATGAAGCGGACAAAGACAGGGAAAAACACGGAGGGAGGCGTGGCTTTGGGGTTCTCTCCAAAATACTCCACAGCGGAGTCGTATGCATCCTGTAGGGCAGACCAAAAGAGCAATCACACTTTCATGTCAACATACACAAATAATGATCTCCGCAGGAAATCTGTGTGCGTGCGTGCGTGTGTGTGCGTCTGTCCACAGTTAATCTTGCATACAACTAAGTCGATTAGCGTCAGATTTATTGTGCCCGTCCAAGCTGAATAAATGGTTGGCAAGTGGTTAATGTCTGAATTTAGTTCATTAATGGCAGTGGCTCAGGCCAGCGGCCGCTTGGGTTCGTTACTGTCGAAGTGTCCTTGAGCAAGACACTGAACACTCAACTGCTCATGATGAGCAGGTTGGTGCCTTGCATGGTTTCTTCCGCCGTCGGTGTCTGAATGCGTGCATGAATGGGTGAATGTAATGCACATTGTTAAGCGCTTTGGATAAAGACACTATAAAAATGCACCATTTACCATTAGTAATAAACAGGTATTGCTGTTAAGACTACAGATGACAAACAGTGTATGTAACACACTAATGCATTGCATTTAGCAATGTGCATGCATGCATACAATATGGTTTTTATTTACTATTATTTTTCCAAACAGCACTGCTTATAGGGCTGACCTGGGCAGTCTTGCCATCGGCTGCTACAGATCCCAGCAGTGCATTGTTGTTGGTGAGGAACCTTTGGAGTACGGGGTTGTCTTGCTCTATGGAGAACTCTTTCTGGGTCACCTCCATGCCTCTCTCCAGGGCATGCACATCCTGCAGAATGCTGTCCAAGGATACTATAGGGGGAAGAAAAGGTTAATGTAAGCATAATTGGCATTCGGAAGTATTCACAGTGCCGAGGCTCAGCTTAAAATGAACATACATATAAATTGTGTTCATATACCATTACGTTTTTCCTTCTACACCAAATCGCTTCGCAGAAAATGGATGTATCAATCTACAAGCTCACACTGTGTCTTTGTTTTAGTCAATAAAGAAAACAATCAATCGATCAATCAGTCAATCCACGCTACAATGCTAGAATACCAAAATTATACAAATCAGATGGTAAAGGTCAGAGATGTCAGGTCGTCCTTGTAAATATGAATTTATTCTTTAAGTAATCTGCCTGGTTAATACAGGTTAAATAAGAAGAATAAAGAGAAAAGGCTTAAATGCCTTGACATAGTAAGTATTAACTGGCAGGTTACAAAACAGTGAAGCCGGCCAGAAGGAGCAGAGGCCTCGCACCCAGAGCAGCCTTGTCCATGAAGTGTAGTTCTGTGTAGAAGGACTGGATCTGGGGGTACTTCTCCTGGATGACGCCGACAATGAAGTGCAGCAGGGTCCGCTTGCGGTCTGTCGATTTGGTGTCCAACAGCTGGGACAGAGAGAGAACAGCAATGGTGTGGTCGTACAACATTAAATAAGGCAAGATACGCCGCTATAAGAAGAATAGGTACAAGAGGGTAGATTATTTTACATTTAACTGATGACAAGTGGCGTTGTAAATTCTGAACGTGAAATTTCATATGGGTAGACAAATGACATCTGTGGTTGTGGTATAGGGCACAGCAGTGGTGGCCATTTTGTGGTGCCACCAATTGAAAACCCATTCATTTCCCCCATAGAGATTTCCGAAAATATTTATATAAATTATTTTAAGCCTGGAACAAAGCCATCCAGGCTCCTGGTGAATCAATCAAAATATTGTTAAACTGCAACAAAAAAAAAGTGTATATATTAATATAGTATATAATAGAATTAAAAAAGTATTCAAATAGTTGTAGACACAGACTCAGGAGCCTGGGTGGCTTGGTTCCAGGCTTAAAATAATTTATATAAATATTTTCGGAAATCTAAATGGGAAAACGTAATGGGTTTTCTATCTGTGGCACCACAAAATGGCCGCCACTGCTATGCCCTACTGTAATTTAGAGGCTACTGGGGGGCTTTAATGTGACATATTTTTTTCACTTACCAAGTCTAGACTTTGCAACCTGAAGCCATAGGCTGCCCCTCGCTTGCTGCTGTTCATGTAGTTTCCAAATGCCAAGATGATCTGTATCAGAAGAAGAAGTCACAATTCTTGTCAAGGACACTACATACAGTACATGCTGGGATTTCATACTTTTGCAGGTGCTACTGTGGCATATTGTATTAAACTGCAGTTAGCTGCATAGTATCGTGCAGCACACCCCTCCTTTTTCAGTAAATATACCTTTTGCTGCGACTGGAGCTTTTACTGACATGTATGACACTCCGTATCGTATTGTATGTATTGTACTGATGAATTGAATACAATGGACCACAATGGAAACATGCCCCTGGGGCTTTTTGTGTCCTTTTAGCATAACTTTTGACTGTACTACATGTACTGTTAGTGATCTTGTTAATTAAGTATTCAATCAATCTAAGGGTATGAACTCGTTCTCATGCTATTCATCAAAAATGTGGAATGCCCTACCAAAAGGAGTAAAGGAGTGTAAAACCCTACTCACTTTCAAAACTGCCCTAAAGATACACCTTCAGGAGGCTGCAATTCGAAAATGGCCCCTGTCTAAGTCTTAACCTACCCCCCCTACCCCCCCCCCCCTCCTTAAATTTTCCTCTTTTGTATATATATATATTTTTTTTTCTCTCTCTCGTCATACCAGTAACCTGAAAGCTGATTGTATGACATTCTGTATAGTAGTGTGTATATCTGCCTGCCTCTTATATTTCATCATGATTTGTGTGCATGGGGTTCTCATCTTAAACAAGCGTAATGCTTAATGAGGGTTTCCAGTTTAGTAGACCTTGTATTGTGAATTTGTACTTCCATGTACTGTTATGTACTGTCATGTACTATTCTCATGTCTTTCTAAATAAACTACATCAATCAATCAATCAATCAAAGCCAATGTTATACCTATACATCTGTGTTACTGTGTATAATGTATTGAAATATGACTTCACCTCTAAGATCTTCCTCAGCTTTCTGGATGATTTAATTGACATTGAGGCAGCAATGATGGCATCAAGTTGCTGTCAGGACAATGAAGAACATAGTTACTCGTTTGTTAAACACGTAGATACAGTATGAATACAAACAGTCCAAAAATGTGCATGGCATAGAATAGTATAGAATATAATGTCTATTGTCCATCCATGTAAATGTGCCTTTGTCTTTCTATGACAGAAGTAAAAATGGAACAGGTACAAGAAGACATACAGACATACATACAGTGTCTTCTACTGTAACGACAATATAACTGAACCTACAGTGCAAACGCAAATTCATATGAACAAAGAACAAGATTCCTGTCAGGAAACTGGCTGATTCAGAAGTAAACAAGGTCTTTGAAGCGGTCTACTGAAGCCCCTAGGGAACTCACAGGCTGTATTAGCTGAATAACGTCAGGGAAGTTGCCCATGAAGGTGAGAGTGCTGATGCGCTGGGACAGCCGTGGGATCTTCCCAAAGCGCACCATGAAGTGGTCCTCCATGCTGAGCTCCTCGGGGGGCCGGCCCTCACTCTCGTAGTTGTGGATGAGCTTCAGCTCATACTCTGATGGGATGAAACGCTCCAACAGCTCCAGGAAGTCCAGGCTCAGAGCTTCCTGGTTGTATCTAGTATACGGAGGGCAAAAGGGCACAGTGTAGGGACCATTATGGATGTATCTACAGTAGAATTATAGAGAGGAACAGGGCACAGTGTAGGGACCATTATGGATGTATCTACAGTAGAATTATAGAGAGGAACAGGGCACAGTGTAGGGACCATTATGGATGTATCTACAGTAGAATTATAGAGAGGAACAGGGCACAGTGTAGGGACCATTATGGATGTATCTACAGTAGCATATGGAGAGGAACAGGGCACAGTGTAGTGTAGGACATTTAAAAACGACCATAGTCGAACAAAGTGCTGCACAGGTTAAAAGCAATCCAACAAAACAATACAATTATCAGCTCAGCTGTGATTAAAAGCCAAGGCGAAAAAGTGAGGCTTAAGCAAGGACTTAAAAGCCTCGATGGATTGGACGGATCTAATGTGAAGGGGAATGTTATTCCAGAGCCTAGGGGCAGCCACCGCAAAAGCACGGTCACCCCTGGTTTTCAGTCGGGATTTTGGCAAAATCAGTAATGGGAGGTCAGCTGACCTTAAAGCTATAACTGGGTTATAGTGTTGGAGAATTTCAGTCAGATAAAGGGGAGCCAGCTCATTGACGGATTTTAAAACAAATAACAAAATTTCAACATTTTAAAATAAATTCTAAATTTGACAATGGAGGGCCAGGACTGGGGAGATGTGATGACACTGTTAGGACCCAGAATGGAGCCTTGGGGTACTCCAGAGGTGAGAGGGGCTGCAGAGGATGATAATTCACCCAGCTGGACGGAGAAACTTCTTTCCGACAAATAGGACCTAAACCAGCTACGGCAGTACCCGTAATGCCAACATGATGCTCAAGACGCATCCTGTGATCTACAAACGTCGAAGGCAGCTGAGAGATCAAGCAGGACCAAACTGGCCGGGCTACCAGAGTCAACAGTTAAAATCAAATTGTTGATTGAGTAAAAACGCATGCAGCTGAACATAAACTACTTTCTCTAAAACTTTTGCGGTAATTGGGAAATGGCCATGAAATTGGAGAGAATGGATGGATCTAATATTTCTTTTTAATTAAAGGATGCACCACGGCATGTTTAAAAGCAGCCAGGATGCATCCTGAGATAAGGCATGAGTTGATCAGTGTTAATACACTTGGGCCAACTGGAGAAAAAAAAAATCTTTGAGAAGACGGGAGGGGATGCAATCTATGGGGCAGTTTGTAGACCAGAGATGAGTGACTACGTCAGAGAGTGAGGGGAGGGATACTGGCTGAAATTGATCAAAGACAGCAGCAGGGCATGGAGAAGATAAGGGATTCTGGAACAGTAAATATATGCACTGACCTAAGATCAGTGAAGGGCAACAGGTCTCAGCGTAGGGGCCATTTTGTGACCTGAAGGTCACAAACGGCTTATGTTGAACTTGAAGTCCGGACTCCGGACCCATTATACAAAATAGAATGTTGTTTATTGTCCACAACCCTAACTCTTGACTATCTGGTTTGTCATTGTTTAAGAACTTTGCTCTTTTACACATTTTCAATCACATGTAGAATGAAAATCAGAGAAAACAGTACATACGTCTCTATGGCAGTGCAAATGTCAGAGGCAGCCATTCCTGCTTTGCGTAGTGTAATGGCCAGGTTTTTGGCCCGGTTGGGATCTAGTAGGGACACCTTACTGGGTGTCTTGTAGGCTGCCTTCATCTTGATAGTACCCAGCTCTGTAGGGGCTGTCTGGGCCTTAGTCTTGAACTGCTCTTCAAAGGAATCCATGTTCAGTTCCTGGCGGGGAAGATATGATAGAAAGAATGAAAGGAAATGTCTTATACATTTCATAATATTAATAATATCTATCATTAAATTGCAAAAACCTGTGTCTGTCTGTCTGTCTGTAACTATTGGGTGATGACCCGGGGTGACCCGGGCGTGTGCAGTGCCAAGTGGGAATCGTCAGACAGATGATTGTCCAGAACCCAAAAACTATGGATGTTTGTATCTGTCTGTCCGCGGGCCTGTGGAGGATGCACTGAATCTCTGTGTCTTTGGGAGGGTGTAGGCATGGGCTTCCCTGATTGGCCAACGCAACCCAAATTTTGATGTAGTTTATTCATAGTCTTTTTAATTACATTTCATTTAGTTTTAGTTATATTTTAGTCATCTGAAAAGTTTAGTTTTAGTCGACTAAATATCATATGATTTTAGTCGACTAAAGCTACAGTTGATTTTGTCGACAGAAATGTATGGCGCTGCGACGCGATGTGAGCTTGTAGATCTGCTATTTTCAGAGCGCAACCAAACATAAAATGACTTGTCTTTTAGTCCTACTGGATCTCTTCTCCACTAGTCCCTCCCTAACATTTTATTCTAGTTTTTATTTGTTGACGAAATTGGCAATATATTTAGTCTTAGCTTTAGTCATCATAGCTTAGCGCGGACGGACGGACTATGCAAAACATAGTCTCGGCCTTCGGCCTGGCGGAGACAAAAAGCTGATCTAGAGGCGGTGACACAGTGAGCAGTACAGTGTTGGTACCATGCTCTCACCTCTAGCACATGCTCATCATCCAGTTCATGGAAAATGGTCCCGGCCACCTGGTGGGGTTTCAGGGCCTGCCAGTTGAACAGTGGCATGCGGTATTTAGTCTGAATGGTCCTCTTCTTCCTGGGGCCTGAGAGAGAACAACTCACCATCACACACTGAAACGACATGGTGCAGTTTCTTGTAGGGCTGCAACTAACCATTATCTTCACAATAGATTAATCAGATTATTCGATTATATTCTATGCCATTAATTTAGATAATACAATGACAGTAAAATTAGGTAATGAAGTACAAAATGATGGGAAAGTTATCTGAACCCAATCAGACATCTTACAATTGCTTAAGCTCACCCATCAGTCAAAAGACATTTTGATTTTTCATTTTATAATATACCATTAAGACAAACATTTACATTTTGGTTAATTTACATATATATTTATATCACATAATTAAAAATGATCAGTAATACAGCATTTCTATGACTAAAATAAAAATGATGCATTTTCTAATGGTTGACTAATTATTGAATAAGATCAATATTTGATAATATTATTTCTCACCCCTAGTTTCTTGATCAAATAAAGTATAAAGGAAATAACAAAACAGTCTCAGCTCCATAAACTCCTCACCCAAGTGCCCGCTGGGTGCACCTCCTACCGGTAAGGGTACACCACCTCCTGGGGCCAGCAGTGATGGTGGAGGGGGTGGAGGAGGTGGTGGAGGGGGAGGAGGAGGAGGAGGAGGAGGTGGTGGTGGTGGTGGTCCCGTCGAGCCTGGGGGAAGAGGCGGAGGAGGTGGTGGGGGAGGAGGTGGAGGACCTTCTACAGAATCTTCTGGTGAGAGGGGATCAGGTTCTGTGGAGGTGGCATTCTCACGGCTATCAACTGCATCACCTAATAGATGGGGAAGGAAAAGAAAGGTAAAAGAAAATGTTATATACATATGGATGTGACAATAAACCTTTATTTGGTCTATGATACCGGTCCGAGTCATTTAATACAGAGTAGAGAGTTGATTCTGTGACCCGATCTGATCCAGAAATTAAAACATACGAGTGCATAGTCTAAGCTGCTTCAGTCTCCATTGGAGCCTTTTCAAAGTGTTTTCATGACATTATTATACTGTAGCAGAACCAAGACATGCAATTCTGATCATTTCTAATGGTTTGGCACATTATGCAATATATACAGGCCTTATAGTGCTTAGTCAAACGCAAGTAAAGTTTTACTTTGTCTGATACGTTTGTCTGTTGTACTACTGTAGCCACTTTAGCAGGTACGTAAACCACATTCAATCAGTTCAAAAAGTTACTTTAGCTCCTAAGAAAATAAAACTGGCATTCTAAATGAATTAGCCAAAGAGGCTTGTGGATTGGAAGTACCTTGTCTTTCAGATTCTATTAGTTATTCTTGAATTATTCGATTATATTCTATGCCATTAATTTAGATAATACAATGACAGTAAAATTAGGTAATGAAGTACAAAATGATGGGAAAGTTATCTGAACCCAATCAGACATCTTACAATGCTGTTAAAGGGATACTTCACTTTCGGGCCGGGGACACATTTAAAAAAAATATTAAAAATAAATGAAAAAAGTTATGGAAAATTCATGGCCCCCTCACGACACGCAGTGTCCTACTAATGTGTGAGGGGGCCATGAATTTTCCATAACTTTTTTCATTTATTTTTAATATTTCTTTTAAATGTGTCCCCGGCCCGAAAGTGAAGTATCCCTTTAAGCTCTCTCACACAATTTGGTAATCATGTGACAGTGGATGACTTTCACAACTGGAAAAAAACTGTTATTTCAGGCAAAGACAGGAAGCTGAGGACAGAGAGGGGAACAATATGCAGCATACTGTACGTAGGTCTCTGGCCAGAATCGTGCTTCCCAAAAACATGAAGACTCCACATCAGACTTCAGTAGGATGGCTTACCTGTCTGTGGGATGAGTTGGATAACTGGGACCACTTGGATGTCCAGGCTTCCAGAGGGTCTGCGTTCCATTCGGACCAGACCCTGCTCCACCAAGCCTTGAACTTTGGCCTCCAGCTCTCTCAGTGCTTGGGCTGAACGATCCCTGTCCATCTCTCTCTCTCTCTCCCTCTCGCGCTCTATCTCTCTCTCCCGTTCCCGCTGCTGCAACACAGCTACTTGGGAGCAGGACTCTCGTAGACTCTCCTGCAACAGAAATAACACGGCAATATACCGTGTATGATACGATGGTTATAATTTGGCTTAATACACTTTATCATCAATAAATCAGAACAAGGATATGAAACTGTATATAATTTCTCTAGCTCTATATTTGACCTATTGTGCGAGTTACTGAAAGGCCAAGGTCAAGGAGGTCAATTATTAACACATTATGTTAAGTCTGAACTATTCATCTATTCACCACTGAAGGATGTGGTAAGTGATTTACATCACTTTACATCATTATTGACATTTGGCACTTCACGGCCCAACTGCAGTATGCACACCTCTACTGTAGGTTGCCCTTGTTCTATGGCATATGTATATTTGGGTGTACTGTACCTTTAATAGCTCCACGTCTTTGGTGGTCTGAAAGAGTTTCTTCTCCAGTTCTGATACTTTTTCCACAGCCTCTCTTTCACTCTCCTGGAGTCTGATGTTGAGCTGCCACACACGCACGCGTACACACACACAGATAATAAACAGGTGTAATCAGACATGTTGAACACCATGAAGTAGAAAGATGTCAGGTTGACCAAGTACAAGCTGAAGATGGAAACAACAAAAGAAGGATGGACATTATTTTAAAATAAAATAATAGGCCTACTGCATATGGTGTAATATTTAAAATATATTATTATTAAATGAATAATAATAATAAAATAAATAAACCAAGCAGGTATTGCCTGTTGGAATTCAATGTGAAAAGGAACCCCCAAAATATAAGCCCATTACACATTATGAACATCAACCACTTAAAGGGATAGTTCACCCAAAAGATTACTTATTTTCTACCAATTTGTGTCGCATTCCTAAGCCAATATTTTGATGACCAGTGGAGTCTCCGGTAGGAGACTCAATGGAGACTCTTTGAGTCTTGAGACCTTGAGACTTTAAAAAAATATATCTTTAAGAAGTGTATAACATAAACTCTCATTAATTGTAATCGAGGCAAAAGTTTGAAATGATCATATCGCCCAGCCCTATACAATATATTAACCCATTCAATCCGGGAAAGCATCTGTGTCATTTTTTCATTTGTGTCAACACTCACCTGTGCGTTGTGTTCCTGCAGCTCTTCCATGTGCTCCAGCAGAGTATTCTTGGCCTCTGCATCCTCCAGCAGCACCCCAACATCAAACAGGTTGTCCAAATAGGCCTGGATCTGCACCAGCAGTCGGTCGCTCTCTGTGAACTTTAACCTCTACACAGGGGAGGAGGCCACAAATAACCATCCACTCTCATACAGACAAGCATAATTGCTGTTTGTAGTTGCATCAATAAAGGTGCTAAAGAGCACAAATTCTGATTTATTTGTATTTTATAGATTTATAGATGATTGTGAATCCGATATTTTTTTCACACGGTTGAGAAAATCTTAAATAATTTCACTGCTGGCAATGTTGCTACCATCTGTGTTATGCAGTATCTGCAGGTGACAATAAATAAGTAAAATCGATCTAAAGGTCCTTACACACCGGGGCGATTTTTTTCATGCGAATAATAAGTTTTTTTAAAAAACCTTATAAAGTCAATGCAAGCTTCCACATCAGTTTCGCGGAGCAAAAAAAGCGTCTTTTAATTATTCGGAACGAGTCCGAATTTTGCGTATATTCGCATATTCGCCGGTGTGTAACCGCCTTTAGGCCTCATTTACATTTATTGCTCTTTGACCTAAATAATTAACAAATATATGAAAATAATATCTGCAGTTTGACTAATTATTATGGGTCATGGTCTTCAGTGTTCAGAAAAACTTGCCTCTAGGTACTCATCGAGGCCATGGCAGGTGAACTCATACTGAAGGTGGACTCTGAAGTTCATGTTTTCCACCGAATGGACCACAATGTTGATGAACTGCATGCACGCCACCTGGTGGGCAAAGGTTGTAAGTACCTACATACTGTACATTTCATGGGGAACATGAAACAGCATTGAAGAATAGAAATCTCTTGTAGAAAGACTTTTTCTCTCTTACAGAGATTGCAAGCAAAAACACAGAAAACCTATAATTATCAAACATAAATAGACAATCTTCCTGTTAATGGCTTTATGATAACATTTAGCGTTTGTGTATAGTCTTTAACATCTTACCAAAGCTACATCAATAATTGAATAACAACAAAGATGTTGGAATTTTGTTCGTAAATCAATCTTTTCTCATGGGATAATTTCCAGCTGGACATTTCAAATCAATCTGTACTTTAAGATTGATCAAAATGAAAATATACCTTTGACAAAAAACAACCACACATTATAGTGTGTTGGGTTACCTATCTCAAACAAGTCATGTCAAGTCTTCCCTGATCTATTTTCTATTTGCCATGACATTAAAGGCCAAAACCACAAGTTCAATAAGGCATTCTTCCATCCATGTCTCACCAGTATGTTTACTTGAAACTGAAACTCTGTTTACGAGTATTATAGTGCAGCTGAGCATCTCACTAGTGCGAGCCGAGATCGTTTTTGAAGTGGTACGGTACAACAACTGTCTATGTGCTGTTCAAAATGATATGGCATATCGTACGACTTCAAATGACCTGTGGCACTTACAACCTTTTATCAGAATCAGAATCATGCAGAAAGTATACTTATATTTGATATTTTAAGTCCACATTGTGAGTATCCAAACAAAGGGGCTGGGGCTAAAAGCCCCCTTTGGATCTGACCTATGCACACAACTGGACATCAGTTATATATATCTTTAAAAAAAATCTGTCACAGTAACTTTACCATGAAGTCAATATTGTTGTCCTCATTGCAGAAGTACTCCATAAGTTTTTCAAAGCGGCTCCTCTCTCCACAAACCTGGGAAACAATGCAAAAGGTCACGATTAATATAATTATCAGAACTGAGGCATCTGGCAAAGAGAAAACAATGTTCCATCATCTTAAAGAAATTTCTGCTTAAATAGCATAGCAGAGTACAGAGAAAGGAACAAGATGGTTATGTAGATAGGATGACATGCAGAAACAGACCATGATCTGATCAGATTGAGCATTTGATAGAATCATCCTGTATCTATTTGGTGTCGAGTGCGCGCGCACACACACACACACACACACACACACACACACACACACACACACACACACACACACACACACACACACACACACACACACACACACACACACACACACACACACACACACACACACACACACACACACACACACACACACACACACACACACACACACACACACACACCCCCCTTAGCACCTAGTGCAAATATCTCAGTCTTTTGTCTTTTTCATAATACTGAGGTTATCTGGTGAAAGTGAGATCTACAACTGCGTATTATCAGCATAAGAATGGCAGAACACATTGTGTCTCTGTATGATGGTACCAAGTGGGAGCATACAGTATAGTAGATTGAACAGCAATGCACCAAGAACTGACCCTTGTGTGACCCCACAGAAACGGTTGTCTTCATCAGATTTGAAAACCAGATAAGAGCAGGAAGTACTTCACTCTAACCTAGTTACTTTGTTTATACAAACCTAAGGGACTAACTAAAGGAAGTGGGTGAGGTCGCATCTAGTGGTGCGGAAGTCCCACCCTGTACTATCCGCTGCCCCGTGTTTCTATGTGACACCACCCTGCCAGCCACAGCTTTCCCTTGTTGATGTACCGCAACTGTTTTCGTGGTTTTCTGAACCCTCCAAAGCAGATGGGGGAGGGGGGGGGCATTTTCTTAACCACGTATGCCCAACAGCAGATCTACAACGCGGCATGATGCTTGCGTCTGCAAGATTGAAAGATTGTTGGAAAATGTTGATAATTTACCCAAAATAGGGACACCCTGTTAACGAGGTCAACATATTTTTGTCTCCGCCAGGCCGAAAGGCATGGCGAGAGAGTATGTTTTACCCCCTGTCCGTCCGTCCGTCCGTGTGTCCGTCCGTGTGTGTGTGTGTGTGTCCGTCCTTCTGTCTGCGACCAGCTAATCTCCGCCACTGTTGGCCCAGTCGCTGTGAAACTGTGCACACACACTCCCTGGATACCACAGCAGAACCTCTGCCCCACATTTTTCAGATCAGCCCGTCATAGCGCCACCATGAGGCCGACTTTTGCAAAACAATTTTTTTGCTATTACTCCTACAGATTTTGTCCAAAAAACATGCAAATCGGTACACAGTATCTCCATAGCCATGTGATCAACACGGATCTGTCCGATTTCCCATATTCCATCCTCATTGGCTAAGGTTGGCTTCCAAAGTTTGCAGGATTGGTCCGTTTTGAACAAAATGCCTCAAATCATGAACGCAGCGTGCGATTTCCGTGAAAATTTGCACGCACATTCCCACTAGGCCGCGGAAGAAATGCCCCCCTTTTCACATTGCCCTGTTATAGCGCCACCAGCAGGTCTACTTTAGCAAAACAAATTTTTGCAACAAAATGCCTCAAATCATGAACGCATGCACATTCCCACTAAGCCGAGGAAGAAATGGCACCCTTTTCACATTGGCCTATTATAGCGCCACCAGGAGGCCACAATAACGTACCTGACCTGGCGGAGACCTGTGCTCCGAGGAGCACTTTTTCTAGTTTTTTATTACATTGTTAATATATTATATTTAATATAAGGAATCCATCCAATTCCATAGTCCAGATGACATGCCATGTCTTTCAGATTAAAAAAAAAAATAGTGATATTATCAAACATAAAAATATGTCACAGTCTCCAGTTTCCAAAAGGAAATGCATTTATTTAATTCAGTCTGACCAGAAGCAGGGACAATAAAAAAAAAAAACCCAGAGGGGGGCATATCAGATCCCCCCAATCCCCCCAGCAAATCAAACCCTGCTCCTTGTCATGTCCGTAAGAGCAAAGTTACCGAAACCTTCATTTGAAGGTGTGGATATGAGACTAACTTCACTGTGTCCACATGGGGGCAGCATGTACACACGTAGCCTCTCTCAAATATATAATTCCACCATACTGTCACAATGTTTTAGCTTAAAGTTTTTTAAATGACAGTGCTGAGCAAAAGCGTTTTCTTTTAAGCGGTCCATTTTTGTGCTCTAAGGATATGAGACGTGACAAGTCAGTCATACCTCAGTAACTTGACATGTATGCAGACTAATTAAAAGCTAGTGTACAGTATGTAGACAGTGATCAGGATTAATTGGCCTCTGTGATCTGCAAGTTCAGCATAGAGTTCAGAGGTAAACAGGAACAAATGTCACTTAAAGCTAGTGCTGTGTGTTGTGTAAAGTACATACTGTATGTTGTCTAGTGTGTTCTTGTATTAGCTCAACAAAACCTCAGTCTTGGAGCATGCCGGCAGCTGACTCAATATCAAATCAACCACATAATTGCAGTTTGATTCCGACAGGTCTAAAATAAGGCTACAGTGATAAGCACATTGGTTTGGGTAAAATCTAAAACATTATTTTTTAAAGCACATCAAAGAGAGGGATTACAGATTAGTGTGTGTGTGTGCACAGGAGGAGAGAGACATTTGTCTCAAATTGTGACAACACACGCCTCCAGTCTGAACCATTAGCATCAGTCCGTGCTGTGCCTTAACCACCACCCCCTCGCCCACTCATGTCCTCTAAATAATGCATCATGCCAGGCCACCCCTCCCTGCGGAGCCCAAAACAATGCCCACGCTCCGCTGCCAAGGGTCACACGAGCCAGCCCTTGGCGCGGTGCCTGTCCACCTCTACTTTACTCCTCCGCCATGTGCTCTCTGTTTATCTCTCCATCTCTACCTCCTCTTTCTCTCTCTCTCACCCACACACATTGCGGACGTCGTCAGTGTACCAAAACAAGTGCCACTTGCTGTGTTACTAGAGATGCCATTGTGGTAACCGATAGGCCTCTTCTCAACCTGGCACTGACCAGCCTCACCAGATGATTTGGTGGATTGAAAATGACAGGTTCTGACATTGCGGTTGAAATCAATCTGTTAATCTATTCAGCTCAACGACCACAGATTCTCATGTTATTTACCATCACAATGATTGATCAGGTAAACGGTGAATTTTCCTTCTGACCATACAAATTAGTCTCCAGCATACATGGAAAATAGGTGGTGCAAAAGCCTCAAATGTGACTCTACAGTAAGTGAAACGCCATCACATACAGTAGTTGATCATGTCAATCATTAACTGCATTTATAGTTTTCTTGAAAAGTGTGGACAGGTGTAGTCACTTGTAGATGTAAATATTTCAGAACCTCGTGTATATCGTTGAGATGATGCCTATCGCTGACTGTGTCATATTACAGGCCCTTTAAAAGAAGTAAATGTACCCACAACTGCTGCAGAGTGAGCCTTACTAAGACCAGACAGAGTAGATCCAAAATGCAGAGTTACATTATATTTAATACATGGAATCCTTCCAATTCCATAGTCCAGATGACATGTCATCTCTTTCAGCAGATACAACCCAAATGGAACTATGGTGTGTTCATAACAGTTTGTTATTTTGGGAACATTTTCAAAATAATTTGCTAAATCAATTTAATTTCTTTTTAAAATTGTGAAAATAGCAGTTGGTCAAAACAATGTAAATTCTCAAATTCAGATTAGTCAATTTAGAAAAACTATACAAAATACTGATCATTGGCACTACAAATGCATTAAAGGTAGTGGAAGTGATTTTTTGGGGTTCTCTGTTAAAAAAAAGTCTATATTCTGATAGTAATCATTGCTGTATAGAATGTTTGTTCAGTAACACGGGTCTCCACATCTCTCCAGTTCTTTAATAAACAGAAAATGCATTTTCAGGTGGGTTGCCAATTTCAGCCAATCAGGAGAGAGTACCCATTTATCAGCTTCAATTTTAGTGTTCCAGTTCCATTTTTGTCTGCTCACTTCTTTGTGTCATCACTTCCAATTTCACTTGTGTATCCTGTAGCCTGCATGCGTTCTCTATCCACATTGGTATCCTGACCTGAAAATGCATTTTCTGTTTACTAAAGAGCTTGAGAGACAGGGAAACCCAAGTTACTGAACAAACACAATAGCAAGGATTGCTATCAGAATATAGATATTGAAACACTTTAAAAAAGAAAATCTTCAAGAAATGTTTTCTGAACTACTCTGAGAGAATTCTAAATCTTCAGTGGCCATATGATGTACGTTAACTTTGTGCCCTGTTCACAGTGACCAACCAACACCAGATACTGCTAAGGGGCCTGTTGCAGGGTAGGGTCCTCGCATCCTCCACCATTGCTAATAATAGCCTATCCTAGGTCGATGCAAGACTCCATTCTGTCTTGCTTGTTGTAACCACAAGAGGTGATCTGCTGGCAACAGTTGCTGCCTTTTCAGACAGCGGAGAGAGAACGCAACAAGTGTTTCACATATCAATGTCTCATCACTCCATTTAGGCTGTTTGTGGAACAGCTGGGCTTGACAGCTGACATGAGGGTGGGGGGTATGGGAGTGAGCCTAACCTGCTTTTCAACGCGGTGTGAGAATAACTAGCATACCAGTCCCTAACATTCAATTGTAGGAATCAAAATCTACCCTATGTTTAGTTAGGGATAACTAATACTAGAAAAATATTCGTCATATCATTCATTATAAATAACTTTTGGTCAACTACAATACAGGGATTTCATTGTCAAAACTTTGACAATGAAATCATACAAATGTAAAGCAATGTAGAACTTTAGTGGAAGCTACAGTAGCTGGCCAAGATATACTGTAAGTCCAAATACTGTCAATCATCTTCTGATGCTTCTGTGCCGTGCTGAAACAGGTCTCAAAATCACTCTTTTAGCTCATAAGCACACAAACAAAGCACATTCTGCCATTAAGAAAACAATGACATTGTGACGTAGTGGATCTGCTATTTTCGCTGAATGTTAGCCCCCAGAATAGGGGGCATTCTGCCATTAAAAACACAATGACATGGTGACGTTGTAGATCTGCTATTTTCGCCGAATATTTGCCCCCAGAATAGGGATGTTCATGCAGTTCTAATATTAGGGAAGATTAATACATTCGCATTCAGAAAAGAGAGTGGCTCTGAGTCTCCATCATCTTGGAGGGCCATCTGACCTCTTTGAAGTTGTCGAAGGCAGAGAGGATGATGTCATGGCCTCCTCTCACTAGACAAACAGCAGCTAGCAGCTCCAGCACCAGAGCCTTGGTCCTGGGGATGGAGGTAGGAACATTGTTAAGTTGGTTTATGTGGAGTTACTTTTCAGGAAATGGGAAAAAAATACCTGTGTTCCAATGGAGCCAATGTAGTTGTTATTTAGACACAAGCTCTTGTTAATACTTTTCATTGGTTCAATATTGTATATAAAACCCACAGACACACTTAGCAGATCTACAAATCTTGGCAGATCTACAAGTTCACAACTTGTATATCTGCTATTTTTGCTACATTTGTGTGACACTGTAGTATGACGAAATAGGGCATTAATTAACACAAAAACATAACACATTTAAATATGTAGATACAAGGTTTCTGCTGACAGCAACAATGTTATGTAACATATTACAAATTAACATTACTTTGAACACAGCACCTAGGGGGATGTGTGAGAGATCAAATACAACACACCACAAGCCTTACCGAGGATTCCTATTGTTGAGGCTAAGAGTGATCTCGTTGACACAGCAGGGGTGGGTCATCACCAAGTTGAAGCCAGACTGGCGTACACACACACACACACACACACACACACACACACACACACACACACACACACACACACACACACACACACACACACACACACACACACACACACACACACACACACACACACACACACACACACACACACACACACACACACACACACACACACACACACACACACGTCGCTATCATTACAAAACCCTATACAGTATAGAGGCCCTGATAGTTCCATCTATCATCAAAGTAGATCAATCAACCAATTGGTTTAATGGTACGTATGCAAGAAAACTATTATTATCATTATTAATATTATTATTCTTTTATGAATGTCATTGAAAAGAAATTGTTGCAAAAAAAATCATTTTAACGTAATAGGCATTTGGAATTATGGGTCCAAAGACAACATATCAATGTGGACCCCAAAACAATAAGATCTATAAACCATGGGATCTCTGAGGGCCCCTGTCAACCCAGGGCCCTTATCCTAGGAGGTGTCAGGGCATACAAGCAACAAAGGTTTATGGACAAAAGGATTATGGACTATTCTGTGCATAGAGAGGCTTGATCATTCATGGAAAGAACCTGGTACCTGGTAGTTCATGATGGCACGTAAGCACATGATGCAGAGGTGAACATCATCTCGCTGGCTGGCAACACGTGAGGTCCTCAGGGCTTTCCTGTGGTGGAGAGAGTTCAATTCCTTCCATTATCGCTGTGTCTCTCACCACAGAGCTACTGCAGTGATAGCACATAACGTGGTAGTCGGCATAGTGTAATTTTGAGCTGCCATTGGATCACATATTATTGTAAAATGTTTCCTGGAAAAGGAATAGCATGAAATGGTTCAGAATGGTTCACAACCAAGCGTATAATAAATACCTTGGGAAATCCATATCTTAAAATTATTTTAATCAAAAATTACAATATGGTGATGCACAGGGAAGTAAGAAATGTTTTGGCCTAAGCCTTCATCAGCGTACAGTATGTCATAATGCACAGTATGTCAGAATAACAATTATTTTCATTGGCAGGTATGTTTGAACATACAAGGAATGTATTTTTGGTGAGGTTGGTGCATTACACTGAAAGCAATACTATAGAAACATTTACTCATTATTTACAGAAATGTTCTCAAAGTATCAAGATAAGCCAAAATAAGCTAGAAACTATATAAATACGATATTCAATAGTACACTGTAGTGTAAACAATAGATCATAGAGGCTGGTAAAGTAGCAAAGGTGAGAAAAGAGTTCTTAATCAACCCATGACCATTCAAAACAAGTTCATGAATGAATGAATTCAATGCATATGAGAGAGAGGGGGAGACGATGAGAAATAACAAGGTAAGAGAACAAGAGAAATAGAGTTGAAGAGTTGACACAGAGGCAGATGGGTGAAAGGCCTTCGCGGGGCCGAGGGCGATGGCTGAGACATCATCACAATCACACCCCCGTTGGGACTTGGGAGGCATCAGTGACAGTGTGTCCTCAACAAAATGGAACCGCCCAGTCGTCGCACGACGAGCATGGACTGTCTGTCAAATTGAGCATTGCAGACATTTCTGACATTCATACACTCATACGTTCAAACCTCACACGGATGCAAGGATCACGTTGCCAAACTGCAGGTCCCCTGATAACATACATACTGTAAGTACAGTACATAGTAATTATCCTGACAAGAATGCAGTTGTTCCAGATGAGAAAGATAAGACTTCTGAGACAGTTTGTTGTCGTAGTTTGTGTGCATGTGGTTTGTATGCATGTTTATATGCCCGCTGTGTGTCAACATCATTGCAAATACACGGACATTATGACGACTAGGACACAGCAAATGTAATACACCACAGGAAAAATTACACAGCCTGGCTATCTTCTGTTCAAGCAATGTGCTAAATGTAATTAGACGTTTATTATTACCCATCACAGTTTATGAAATACTCACAGCGCTGATTATGAAGAAAAACTCAGGGTTACGGATGTAACCCCGGTTTCTTTAGAATTCTGAGTAACATACTCACTATGGGATATCAGCGCCCCCTGGCGTGATGCAGAGCTACATACCATAAACTCCCGGGCCATTCATTGGCTGAGAAGGGTATGTCACGTGTCCGGTAAACCGGAAGAGGTATAAAACCTCTTGCGTGACGTGGCTCATCCTCTTTAACACGCTTCCTGCATGCAGATGCACACAAACAGGGGTGTTAGGTGAGTATGTTACTCCGAATTCTAAAGAAACCGGGGTTACATCCGTAACCCTGAGTTTCTTGTCTAATTCTCCGTAACATACTCACTATGGGATGCATAAACCCCCCTGGGGCTTATAGCCATACCGAATCTCAGGTCCGCACGCCCCCTAGCCATAAGGCCCCGTCCCCCTGGACGTGACCTTCGGCCTCACGGGCGCCCCAGCCCTCCGGGCCAGGGTGCGGTATATGATGTTAATAAAAGGACCCTGACAGACCAAGTCTGCCTTATTCAACTAATGGACAGACACAAGTCTGTCCCCTAAGTGAAAACAAGGAAACAGGGCCCTCCTCCCCTGGGAACCTACCACAGGTGGTCCCGAGGGGACTTAATAATAATAATAAACTTTATTTGTATAGCACCTTTCATGACATGAAATGCAGCTCAAAGTGCTTTACAGAGCAAGAATACAATTACAGTTAGAACCAATTTAACAATAAAGCAAACAAAGATAAAATAAAATAAAATAAAAGCAAAGGCAAAAGCAAAGGCATAAAACAACATTAAAATAGGGAATACAGTGAGGAATTAAAAATCAACCAAAGAATCAGCTAAAAGCAAGAGTGAAGTAATAGGTCTTGAGCTGTGCTTTAAAGCTATCGACAGAGGCTGCCTGTCTTAGGTGTAATGGGAGTTTATTCCACACTGTCGGTCCGTAAAAGCAGAATGCTGCTTCACCGTATTTTTTATATGTCATTGTAGGCACCTCGAGCAGGTCAGCACTTGAAGACCTGAGGGCCCGGTTTGGAACATATCTCTCTAGGCAGTCAGAGAGGTAGGTAGGTGCCAGACCATTTAGAGCTTTATAAACTATTAAAAGAATTTTAAAATCAATCCTAAAAACAACCGGGAGCCAGTGTAGTGAAGCAAGAACTGGAGTGATATGTTCTCTCATCCTGGTTTTAGTTAAAATTCTGGCTGCCGCATTTTGAACAAGTTGTAATCTGTCAGTTGTTTTCTTTGGCAGGCCAGAGTAGAGTGCGTTGCAGTAATCAAGCCGAGAGAAAACAAAAGCGTGGATCAGCGTCTTTGCATCGTCTAACGACAGATAGTCTCTAATTCGCGCAATATTTCTAAGATGAAAGAAAGCAATCTTGGTGACATGATTAATGTGTGTATTGAAATTCAATTCAGAATCGATAATCACCCCCAGGTTCTTTACTGTGGTGTTACTTTCTACAGCCAGGTTACCAAGTCTACTTGTTATTGATTCTCTCTGCTCACTGGAGCCAATTATGAGAACTTCTGTTTTATCCTCATTTACCTCATTTAGCTCAGCTTAAGAGAAGGAAGGTAGGGGACACAACACCGTTCCTTAAGTGAAACAAGGAAACAGGGGCCCTCCTCCCCTGGAGACCTACCACAGGTGGTCCCGAGGGGACTTCAAGAGAAGGAAGATAGGGAAGAGAAAAAAGGCAGGTTAAAAACAAAACCAGCCTAGCTCCCCCCATTCTAACTAGAGACAGCCGCCACCCCTAGGACAGCATGCGCCACTGACGCTGCTGCCACGTCCAGGCTATAGAAAGCCGCAAACGTTGAAGGTGACGACCAGTTTGCGGCCGCACACACTTCCTGGACCGAAACCCCCCTGGAGAGGGCCCAGGAAGCAGCCACGCCCCTAGTAGAATGAGCCTTCAGTCCTTCTGGAACTGGAACGCCACCACTGACGTAGGCCAGCTTAATGGCATCCAAAATCCATCTAGAAAGCGTCGCCTTAGCCACTGCCTTCCTCTGATCACCCGGGCCGAAGGAGACAAACAGCTGCGACGACGATCGGCCGGCCACCGTCTTCTGGCAGTAGAGCCTCAAAGCCCTTACCGGGCAAAGACAGTGTAGCCGCCTATCCTCCGCTGAAGCGAAAGGCGGCGGATGAAAAGCTACCAGCTCAACCGGCGTCTGGGTGACCACCCCGTTCTTGGGGACAAACGCCAAGTTTGGCTTAAGCAAAACCCTACTGTCGTCACCCACGAACCTCATACACTCCGAACTCACCGAGAGCGCATGTATGTCGCTGACCCGTTTGGCTGTAGTCAGGGCAACCAAAAGAACCGTTTTGAGGCTGACGATCCTCAGATCCGCTGACTCCAAAGGCTCGAACGGTGGGAGGCAA
Organism: Gymnoscopelus braueri; assembly: GCF_963280865.1. Classification (NCBI taxonomy): domain Eukaryota; kingdom Metazoa; phylum Chordata; class Actinopteri; order Myctophiformes; family Myctophidae; genus Gymnoscopelus; species Gymnoscopelus braueri. The sequence continues at coordinate 20,261,660 of NC_137617.1, forward strand.
AGCGCCCCCAGCACCACCGTCAGTTCCCAAGCCGGGAACAGAGCCCTAGAGACCGGCCTGGCCCGCCTGGCGCCGTTCATGAACCCCCGCACCATCGGGTGTTGGCCAACCGTCATGCCATCGAAACTTTCGTGACACGCGGAAATGGCCGCCTGATACACCTTAATCGTCGAGAAAGCCAGACCCTGCCTCAATTTTTCCTGTAGGAACATGAGGACGCTGCGTACCGGGGCCCGAAAGGCCTCAACCGGCGGTGACTGACTCAGACACCATGCCACGAACAGGTTCCACCTGTCGTCGTACGCGGACCTCGTGGAAAGGGCCCTTGCCCCCTGGATGGTGGCCACCACGTCAGGGGGCAGGCCATACGAAGTCAAGGTCTGCCTCTCACGGGCCAAACCCACAGGTCTAGGTCCTGAGGTCTCTCGTGGAAGATGTCGACCCCTCCCTGCCGTAGTAGGTCCCTGTACAGCGGGAGGGGCCAAGGCTCGGCGTAGAGGAGAGGTGTTATCTCCGACCTCCACACGCCCCATGCCGGAGCCACTAGCAGCACTGACCGACCCTGAAGTCTCACCCTCTCCAGTGTTGAGGGGATCAGGTCCAGTGGCGGGAACGCATACAGCAGTTCGTCCGGCCAGTCGTGGGCTAGTGCGTCCATGCCCAGTGAACGGTCCCCCACCCTCACCGAGAAAAAGCGAGAACACTTCGCGTTCTCCTCGGAGGCAAACAAATCGACCTGCGCCCGGCCAAACCTGGCCCAGATCAGGTCCGCCACCGACGGCTTGAGGGACCAGTCCTCGTACCGGGGTTCGCCCCTGGACAGTAAGTCCGCTCCGCTGTTCAGGAGACCCGGCACATGTGAAGCTCGAATCGACGCGAGATGCGAATCGCACCAACGCGTCAGTCTGCACGCCAGGCTGTCCAACACTTGGGAGCGCAAGCCCCCCTGCCTGTTGATATAGCACATGGTCGTGGTGTTGTCCGTCCTGATAGCGACGTCCCACACCCCTCTGGCCGAGCGGCCTTCGTGGACGGCCCCCCATCCCGTCAGGCTGGCGTCCGTGGTGATAACCATCCGTGACGTCACAACCCCCACACTGACCCCCTCGGTCAGAAAGGGCGCCTGTGACCATGGTCTGAGAGCCTCCACGCACCGTGGAGGCACCACCACTTTCCGCGAACCCATAGTGGATGGGATCCCTAGCGCCAACATCCACCGCTGGAAAGGTCTCATGTAGAGTCTGCCTAGGCGGACCAGGTGTATGGCTGAGGCCATGAGACCCGCCGCCCGCATACACAGTCTGTAACTGACTGGACGCCCCACGTGGAAAGATCTCACACACGCCAAAAAGCTGTCTACCCTGTCCTGGGATAGGCGCGCCATGAGCGTGTTCGAATCCAGCAGGATCCCTAAGAAGGTGGTCCGCTGAGACGGAACCAGTACGCTCTTTTTGGCGTTGATCATGAAACCTAGGGACGTCAGGTGAGCGACTGCCACGCGCGTGTGTCGCATCACCTCCTCTCTCGAGCCTGCCGCCAGGAGCCAGTCGTCTATGTAAGTGGACAACCGGATCCCCTGCCTCCTCAGTGGAGCCACGGCTGCGTCCGTGCATTTCACGAACACCCTGGGGCTGAGAGACATTCCAAACGGGAGGACATTGTACTCGTACACCCTCCCCTCGAACCCGAAGCGCAGGAACTTCCTGTGCGGTGGGTAGATTGGAATGTGAAAATAAGCATCCTTGAGATCGATACTCGTCCACCAGTCCCCAAGACGCACGGTGCGTAAAAGCGCAGCGGTTGTCAGCATTCGAAAATGGAAAACCGTGAGGTATTTGTTGAGACCCTTCAGGTTCAGAATGGGTCGCACCCCCCCCCCCTTCTTTGCCACCAGAAAATATTTCGAATAGAAACCCAGTCGGTTCTGGTTCGGAAGTAATTCCGTGACAGCGCCTTTGCTCAAAAGGGAGGCAACCTCCTCCCTCAGAGTACTGGCCGCTGGACCTGTGGCCTTGGAAAACAACACTTTGTCTGTCATTGGGGGTTTTCTGGAAAATTGTAACCTGTAACCCTTCTGTATTGTGCGTAATACCCAAGGATTTGGCTTGCAAATCTTCCATTCCTCCACACACCGAGCGAGTGGGTTGGCCGGTGACGTCATCGGCCGCTCGGAGAGTGGGAGCGTCGCTATGGGGACGGTTGCCATGGGGAGCAGTGACGCTGCTGCTACTGCCGCCGGCGGTGCTAACCCTGAGGTGACTGACGTCAACATCCGGTTTGTCCGCCCGCGCCGGCTGCCTGTTTCCATGGAAACCGACGGCGCTGTCACCCGGACAAACGGGGCCGCCCGAACTAAGCCTACCTTGGCCGTCGCCCCCCCGTCGGAGCCCAAAGGCTCCGCACGTAGCGTCGACAAAACCCTCCTCCCCGTAGGGGATGTTTTGTCGCTCGGAAACGGTGAATGTGGCCTGTAATTCGAGAGGCGGTGTGGAAAAGGGGCCAAGTGTCCCTCCAAGATGGCGGGGACCGAGGTCCGCCTTTTCTGAGCCAAGTACTTCCGGTTCACAGTGACGTGCTGCTGCAACCTGGGAGACGGAAGCCTGTGAGGCGACAAAACCCTCCTCCCCGTAAGGGATGCGTTGTCGCCCGTTACAAGCGAACGTGGCCCGCCCATCGTGACGCGTTGCGAGAGAGGGGGCATCTGTCCCTCCAAAATGGCGGAGACAGAGGCCCGCTCTGTCTGACTCAAAGACTTCCGGTCCACAGTGGCGTTTCGCTGCATCCCGTGAGACGGAAGCCTGTGAGGCGAAAGGCAAAACCGACGTGACCCTGTTCCACTGGCGCTTTGGCGCCCTCTTGTGGACAAAGGCGGCGTCGGTTTGTTTAATACCTTTCCGATTACCTTCATATGACCCAAAACATGCACAGATGTTGTCCGAACAATGCCTGGAACACCGGGGTTCGGGTGTTCCCGGCCTTGTGGGCTCATGGAATGATGGTATTGACTTAATGCATTTACAGAGTGTATCCCAGCAGTGTCTGGAGCCCCGGCAAACGGGGGCCCCAGGCACTTTGGGCTTATGGGAAGATGACATAGATTTAATGCATGCACATGGGGACCCCCAGCAATACCTGGAGCCCCGGAAATCGGGGGCTCCAGGCCTTGTTGGCCCATACAGTGAGGGCGCTGGAACAGAGGGGCCCGCGAGACGGGGACCCCTCTGCTCCAAGGCCCTATGCCATGTGAAAGAACGAGACTGTTTGTAACATTCGGTACATTTATTTTCTTTTGCAGAGAAAAAGGAGGTACATACAGGGCACTTTTCACTGAAACATTGCGCTGTACTACTAAAACGTCCACATTCTGCACACATAAATCGTCCACACTCTGAACACAACAAAGTTTCTTGGCACTCGTGGAGCCGTCCTCGACTCTGTCCAACGAGGCCTGAAAAGCCACGGTCCTCTTCCCCAACACGAACGGCGGAACAGCGGGCTGAGCCGGTCTGTGCACCGGCGAGACAATGTCACTTACCCCGCCCGCCACGAGGCTTCCCTCCTGTGTTGCGACGTGGAGGTCGGCTGGAGCTTCCTACGGTGTTTGTGTTGGTAGAGGCGGGTGGCTGGCGGGGGGAAGCTCTGCCACGATTGCCCGCGTTGCTCTGCGGTCTGTCCCGCGAGCTCGCCTGGGCTGAAGAGGAGCGGGAAGTGTTGGACCCTCGGCGAGAGGAGGAGGAACGACCTCTGCCCGCGGGCCTCTCGTTGCGGGGTCTCGCAGACGGAGGAGGGGCTGGCTCCAAAACCCCCGCCGCGGCCTCCCTCTGGGCCTTCCGTGAGTCGGTGGAGACTCGGAGGAACTCCGACGCTCCAGCGAAGAGGTTGTCTGGCTTCAGCGGGAGCGCCATGACGCTTTTCTTTGCGTCCACCACCTCGTGACGGAAGATGGCCAGATCGAGCCAACGAGCCCTCTCAATCGCCGCGCTGTCCGCCATGGACTTCCCCACCCAGGCTGTGGCGTGACGAGTGACCTTAATGGTCAGTTGTTGAAGGGCCTCCAGCTCCTCAGCGTCGTCGCCCCACGCCTCTCTTAGCTCGGCTAGCCGCTTAGCTGTCGAGCCCTGGAGAATGGCGACCATGTTCAGCGCGCGCGCCGCCAGCGCTGCTGACTTGTACGCCTTCTTCACCGCCACGGATATCGCCTTTTCCTTGGGGACGGTGAAGTGCGGGTCGGGAGTAAGGGCCACTGGATGACGCTGGTCCATGATGCCCTGGGCCAGGACGGGGTCCATGGGGGGACAGGCGATGAGCCCCAACTTCGGCGCGTCCACCACCTCGAGGGGGAAACCCAGCCGATGCGGCTCGGAATGGACCTCCCAGGTGGACATGAGGGCGTTGGCGAAGCCCAGCGCGGCCGGGACTTTCCTGGACCTCTGCGCGCGCTGATCCTGGGGAGCCAAGCCCTGGTACTCGTCATCTTGCCCGGTGGAGGATGCACGCTCCTCCATCGGGCGAACGAGCCCACATCTGAGCAAGGCTCTATCGATGATAGCCGAGACCGGCTCGTCGCGCCTTGCGGGATCGGATTCCAGCTCCTGGGCGTCCGGCCAGCTGGGCCCCAGCTGACCGCCAGAAGCCCCGAGGTCGTCGTCCTGACGAGGGCTGGAGGCGGCTGCTCCGGTAGCCCCCTGGAACGACAGTATCTCACCCTCCTCCGCCCCCTCGTCCATGCTGTGGGTGCTGCCGTCGTCGGAGACGTCGCTGAACGAAGGCGAAGCCCCGCTGTCACGGTACTCCTGCTGCGGCCTCGGAGAGAGCGGCTGGGAAGAGGGGGATGAAGCGCCGCTAGCTAGCTGCACCCGGGTGGTTCCCCCGGTCACAGCTGCGGCGGCCGGTGGAGTGCTGCGCGGCACGGAGGGTGTAGCAGACTGGAGCTGCTGCGACGGCGCACTCTGGTGTTGCTGCGAGCGGTTGCTGCTGGGACCGCCCGCAGCTGGAGGGCCCATTGTGGGATGAGGGCGCACGTGGTGGGCGCTACCACCCACGTTACCTGGGCCGGTGTCCATGCGGGCTGGATCCGCTACGGCGCTGCCGCCTGGGGCCAGTTCGTCGGCCCTGTCTAGACGGCGCTCGAGGCGACGCCTGGAGAACCGGGCGCAGTCGTCGCAACCTCCCGGTGCACCACGGAAGTGCTTCGCCTCGAAGGCATGCCGTCGCCCGAGGCAGGAGATGCAAAACCCGTGAGGGTCGTCCGCGGCGATCAGCAAGCGGCACCGTGGCGTCAGCCCGCACGAACGTGGAGCCTCCATGGAGCTAACCTATTAGCCTTTAGCCGGCCGGCTAAACACGAGGAAAGCAAAAGGAGGAAAACTTGATTTCAGATAGAAAGAAAAGATAAGAGAGCCGCGGGAGCGGAAAGAATAATAAACTTTTTTTTTTTGCAGTAGAGGAAAACCCGTGGGTCAGTACAAGTACCACCCGAGTGGGCTAAAGCTGGTTTCGGTCTAATTCACAAAGTTTGTAAAGTTTGGTCTTTGAGGTATGTCTTGTAGCTGTAGCATCTGCCATGCAGAGAAGCGAAAGAGGATGAGCCACGTCACGCAAGAGGTTTTATACCTCTTCCGGTTTACCGGACACGTGACATACCCTTCTCAGCCAATGAATGGCCCGGGAGTTTATGGTATGTAGCTCTGCATCACGCCAGGGGGCGCTGATATCCCATAGTGAGTATGTTACGGAGAATTAGACAAGAAACCAGAAAGCCTTTCAGATTTTTCTAACAAACATACAATTTCCGGACCGTGCAGCGCACCGTACTGAATTTTAACCACTCAAAGAGATTCTACAAGCTTACAATGCACCGGGAAGTCATATGTGACCTTATAGATCTGCTGTTTTTGCTCATTTTGAATCAAAAATTAAAAATCTAAATATGAACTATACAACACCAAAATCCCAGATAGATGAGGTTTTCATGTGGCTAAATTAGTTCATCTCTATACGACTGACATTTTAATTTAAGTGGAATGCCACAAGAGAACTATAGGAATGTCAATGTAGTTATTTGCTCTGCAGCAGAATGCATTCCTCTTCCTCTTTAAGAATACAATTCTGATGATTATGAAGAGAGGGCACTGTTCCTTTATCCCTTTGTCCATTGTAATTGTTGTATAATGAATCTGTGATATAGTTTATGACACAATGCACAATATATTGTGGATTATCATATTAATACATTTAATTTAATTCACATGCGCAGGTACGCACACCCATTGATATGATCAATTATTTCTGTCAATATATGGACCTAATAAGAATGATTTTGTCGGACCCAAAATGTATGCTAATTAATCGGGCCGGGCCGAGCCTCGGGTTCCGACTTTTTTATTTATTTATTATTATCTATTACCCTCAACAAAGAAATGTCAACTGCCCCTAGCGGCCTAACGGTAAGGCCAACGGAAATGCCAGTGGATGTGTTGGATGCAGCTCAAAGTGAACTTAACTCAGGTATCTAGTTTGTTGCCGTCCAACCTTCCTAGCCCATGTTATTAAAGAAACACTAATCTCTGGAACGGAATGTCCAATCTGCTCAGTTCAAAGCTTGTTGGATGCGTGACTTTGAGGACATTAAGCACATAATGACACCTTTTAGTTTTTTGGGGGGTTTTCGGGCCTAAAAGTATGATAATTGTTCCGGACGGGCTGAGCGTTGTACGTGTGTGTGTGTGTGTGTGTGTGTGTGTGTGTGTGTGTGTGTGTGTGTGTGTGTGTGTGTGTGTGTGTGTGTGTGTGTGTGTGTGTGTGTGTGTGTGTGTGTGTGTGTGTGTGTGTGTGTGTGTGTGTGTGTGTGTGTGTGTGTGTGTGTGTGTGTGTGTGTGTGTGTGTGTGTGTAAGCATGTGTTTGCATGTGTGTAAATGTATCTGCATAAACAGCATGAGAGTATGAGCAAGCTGCCAATGCACACACTCAGTGTGCTGTACATCAGGCATTTGTGTGACCTGCTTTATGTAAATACAGTGAAACTGCCAGCCATTCACAGTGACACAAGAGATTCAACGCAACACATGAAAGACAACACGCACAGTGCACAAATCTAGCCATGATCAGTGGTGGACAAAGTACTCAACCCCAGTAGGCTACTTGACCAGGAGTATACAGAAGATACTCCTCGTCAAATATTACTCAACTACAAGTGAAAGTTGCTCCGTCAAATGTGTACTTGAGTTAAAGTAATGGAATACTTGCTTTTAAAAAGACTTTAAGTATTCAAAAGTACATATATATATATATATATATATATACATATATATATATATATATATATATATATATATATATATATATATATATATATATATATATACTGTATATATATATATACTATATATTCCCCCAAAATTACCCAAAGTTTTCAAAAAGTATCAAATATAGTGAAAATAACAGCTCAACAAGCTCATGATGATGCATTGTGAGCTTGTAGATCTGCTATTTTCGTTTGAAATAGGACTGAAGTGGTTCATTCATAATGTACTTTTTCCCCTTCCTAGAAATGTAGTGGAGTCAATAGTACCATATTTGTCTTTGAAATTTAGGAAAGCACAGACACAACATTTACTTGAGTACAGTACTCAAGTAAATGTACTTTGTTACTGTCCACTGCTGAATGCAACATATGAAAGCCAACAGGCAAAGCACTCAAAACTGGGATTCTCACCTGACCCCGAAGCCTTTGCCAGATTTGGAGGCACTGTGGGTAGGCGAGTTGCTGGCACTCCTGCTCAAGTCTTCCAGTGATCTCTCTACAGGTTTACCTTTATCTGTGGGCACGGCACCATTGTCTAAGCTGTCCATGTCATACCTGCAGTGAAAAAGAAAATTCATGAAAAGAAAAGTCTGCATTCATACTGCATGAACTGTCATGGAGCTTAATTTTCAGTTGACTGGCAATTAAAAGATCCTTGTCTGAGCTCAACACATTTTCAGGCCATTTGGCATGCTATCTCTCTGTAACCCACTGTTAAGCAGGGAAGGTCAGAGGTCAGTCGGAGTGGCTTATTGTCAGTATTGTCCATAGAACGAGGGTGTCTATCTGCTTTACAATGCGCTACACCTCTGGAGGTTGAGCACAACACCTACCATCAGCTCCCGGGACTTAGTTTCCCAAGCCGGGTTTTAAGTCAATGTTGTTCATCTGCTAAAGAGTTCTAGTGCTCTCTGTACTGTAAGTGAAATGCTATCTACTACTTGTAGTTTGGTGAAATGTTTTCAACTGTGATTTAAAAAAGAAGAACATATGGAACTCACATGACAGCACACTGAGCGAAAGACAGGTAATCCACAAGAACATCCAGACCTCGGTTCTCCTCACTTAGGAACTCCTGGGCCCAGCTGTGAGAGGAAAATGCAGATGATAAAATTACAGTTATTGTACAGCATTAATTACCTCATCATATACAACCTAAGACTAAAGACAAAGCCACAATGTTATCCATTAGATTTACCTGCTTCCATTAAAAGTACTCACTTTTAAGTAATCACATAATAATAACTTTTATTTGTTTACCACTGTTCAACACCAAGTTACAAAGTGCTTCACAATCAGGGAAGAACATTTATCATCTAAAATAATTACAATAAATGCAATTGAATAAACAGAAGGTTTCAGCCACAACAATGAAACGACTGAAACGGTGGCAATGAGATCTATTAAGACAGACAAAGGACTAGTATCCTCCATGTTTAAAGTCTGATCATCTGGGGGTTTCTTTTCTCACAGTTTTGCTGGTACAGCAGCCTCTGACTGCAACTCAGGTGACTGTGGACAGTGGATGGCACACTGGTAAACATCAATGATTTTGTTCTTCTTGATTAATTTGATCAATTCTATACTGTACATCATTGATTTAGGATCAGATGGTTCATCAGAATAAGAATTAAACAGATTTGATCAATTAGAATTAGATAACCTGATAGTGAAATAGCTTACAAAGCTGAATAGGGCAGATATTTGGTTACAGTACATCTTTCCAGGATCTGCTGGAAGGGAAGGACAATCAAATCTGTTTTATAACACTTTAACGCTCTCAAGGCCTCAAACCTCAAGCTGAACAACTTTGCTTTGAACAACAGCAACAATTCTCTATCCAGTGTTGACACAGAAAGATATATTTTATTGTCAGAATTAAGAGTTTTAGGCCTCCTTTGCCCAATATACTCATACTTTGCTTTAGCTACTGTAAGATTTGAGCTTCTGAAATGCATTTCTTTCTGGAAAACAAAGTAAAAAAGGATTATGAGAGAGGCTGGAGAAGGTCCTCACTCCTCACCCAATGTGATTTGTCCTCAGGGAGATCTCCAGTTCTCTCAGGACCTGGGTGGATTCCTGGACACGCCTCTTAAACTGACAACACAAACAAACAAGATCATAAAACAGAGCAATGTTTTTAATTATTATTTTTCAAAACACAGAGCGGACTGTGGAATTTTCACCCAGGACACAGGCAGCTATATGGACTATGGGCAATTACCTAGTTTCATTCCCTAAATGACGATAAAAGAAAGCATGCTCCATCACGATTTATAATTGAAATACGAATGCAGTTATACTTGTTTGGCTCAACAAAAACCCAAGCTGTATTTGGGACCTGAATGTCAGACTATTGAGCAATGAGCAGTGTACCTTCCTGCTGACCCCTCCATGGTCCAGATAACTTTTCAACTTGTCCAGATAGGCAGAGGGTGGATTCTTCACTTGGAACCGTTCCTGCATACAGAGGTGCACACGCACGCACGACACACAGACGGCACACACACAAACAAACACATACCTTTAATTATGTTTGAATAGAGCCCAGCTGGGACTTTTACACAGACATACGTAATGACACTTATCCACGCACAATTCATTTTAACTAGCATCCACAGAGACACATTCTTTTGAAGTACATCAGAGCCCATGATGTCACTCATTTAACTGGACCACGATTTTTGACGACCTCACGGAAAGCATTAGCATCACCGTTCAACTAGGACGTTATACGACGTATCGTGTGTCACTCTCCCACCAAGACATTATGGGCCTCACCACAGTTGCCACAGCAACCTGCAATATTGATGGGCTGTGTGTGAGAGAGCATGGGGGGTATAGGCACAATACTGTGTTAGTATGTCAACTGGAGGTTTCACTTGTCTTCCGTTACAGTGGAGAGTAAGGATACTACCTTTTGATCCACAGTAACTGTACTGTGGGTTTCAGCACATCAACCACCAAGGGCTCCGTGTCATGTTCTGCAGTGGTTCTATAACTTTTTGTCAAGGACCCCAAAGTTATTATGTATTTGGCTGCCGACCCTCATCTGAAAAAATGTGGTGCCAGGGACCCCCATACAACATTTGGGTTGTTCAAATGTTATAAAAACATTCCAAACTTTTGAAAGATAGTAGATCTACAAGCTTACAACGTGTCATATCGCGTTGTTAGCTTGTATATCGGATATTTAGCCAATGTGCAGTACAGTATATAGGGTTAAAAGTGGTTCAACTGATTTGTGGACCCCCTGAAACCCCCTCAAGGACCCCTAGGGGTCCCCAGACCCCACTTTTAGAACCACTGCTGTACTGTATGTTGTACTTGGTTGCACATCTGAGCTTGTAGATCAGCAATTGTCTGTGTGCAACACTGCCGTGCGAGTGAGTATGAATCAGGGTTAACAACCACTGAGGGTTTTTACAAAAACAGAACCACTGTGAAGATATAAAGTGACATTATTATGGTAGTACAGTATGACTGTACAGTATGTCATCCAAGAGACCAAGATGTCTTGGGCATCCACTTCTTCTCTTTAGTAACCAGACAGAGCTTCATTCATGGTGACAGATGCTGGTATACGTGGCCAGCTGTTGGCTGGGTTGGACGGAAAACGTCTTTCAGAGTTATAAGAAAAGGCTGCATAACCCACCTGATCACAGACCAGGTCCCATTTCTTCTCACTGTCGTACTGACTGAGGATCTTTACTTTGTCTGGAGGCAGATTCATAGTGTTCTGAAACAGAGAGAGAGAGAGAGGAGGGGGGGGGTGGAGAGAGGCGAGTGAGTTAAGCCAGTGGTTCTCAAACTTTTTCATGTCAAGGACCTCCAAAATGTATTTGGCCACGGACCCCATGTCAAAATATTTGGTTATATTATATTCAAAGATTTGCACAAATTTCCAAAATCTTTCAAAAAATAGCAGATCTACAATGATCTTGTGCTATTTTTTAATAGCCAAAGTATAAAAGGTAAAAATTATTGGGATGCTATATTAACACATTTTGCTGGGGACCCCCTGGAACCCCCCCAACAGACAGACAGACAGCTTTCATATGATAGTTTCATGATAGATCGAGAGAGGGGAGTTGAAAGTCTCCACTGCATGACTCCAAGCTTCTGATGCAGATTTTTGACAATTTCTGTCAGAGAACACTAGTATTTGACAGCAACAATGACAACACAGAGCCGCTGAACTGGCTCTTTTCATGACAAGGAAACCTTCACATAATGGCTCCTCCTCAGCCTGTGTTCAAAAGTAGATTTCACACAATATTTTTGAGCGCTCGACAGGTACTGTACATCAGTAATACATACTGTTTACACTACTGCTGACGTAAGGTCTGTTTGCGAGTTCTGCTGATACTTGCCATGTTGCCATGCGTTACCTGAAACCCCAGACAGACCGGAGAACAATAAAGATACAAACACACTCATCCCCCAACAATGCCGCCGGTCACTCTATCATTATGTAGCTTCTCTCAATAATGCATGGCTCCGTCGTCGATGATTTCATTACGTGCCAGTCAAGGCAGTCAGTGGCTCTGTGACACAGAGGTGAGTGGTGATGCATTCTGGTAGCATTACAGGCTATTATAGCAGACACAGATGGCTACTGTTGCTCCCCGGCTGGTTGCCATAACATAGTTTGTACCCGATGAGGCAAAAAATATGAGAGCATTTCTCAGAAGAAGGCTTAAGTACTCACAAGGCAGGGGACTAGTTGACATTTTGGGCCCCATGATATCACCGGGTCCTTGAGATTTACTAAAGAATACGATCTATAAACTGGGGCCCTTAGTTAGCAATAATGGTTGATGTTAATTGTTTGAAACAGTAGCGCACTGCTTATAAGCAGTGTACTAAATTGCCTCAGATTTAAACCGTTGTTGCCTCATCAAATCAATACCCTTCTCCAAAATTGGACGCCTAGTCTTATCTCATGTTTTGGAAAGTGGAAAGTGATTAATTATAGGCCTAAAACAAGCTTGTGTCTCAACTAATCAGTGCTCACACAATATCCTTGCACAAAGCCAGTCTCAATGCAATGGTTTCATATCCAGAGCTTGACTTAGGTTGTTCAACTTGTTTGTCATTCATTTTCTCTGTATACGCGCACAAACGCACACGCACACGCACACACACACTTTTTCTTGCTCTAAAGCAGAAATGTCCTTAGAAACTAACACACACTACAGTGTCATAACTTTCACATGGATAGCCACAGCTCTCTGTTCCTTGCCATTCCCTGCAAACCAACAAACGACATCTGTGTCGACACTAAGCCTTTAACACCAAAATCAGTCGATGCATCAGACTGCATAATGCTGACATTGTACAGGCTACTGTTGGTTGATTGCTGGGAGTTAAGGTTTCACTTGGTTTATTTTGAACTTTTAAAACAAACACACAGCTGTAACCATGCTCCCGTCACCCAGGTGCATACCACTGTATGATTTATGGACAGGAACAGTAACTGAAACCTCAGCCCAACCTTTGACATGTTATTGTGTAAACACAACGTTTTAGACTTTATCTCCAAATCGGGGGTTATGTCATGACCTTATTTGCATGGGGAAAAGGCCTTGAATTGACCCTTGCTGCTTAAGTAGCAATTGTGAAAGTTTAGAACGAAAGGTGTCACCCAGACATGGGCTGACTGACACACACACGCACACAAATACACTCATAGTGTCCTACATAATGACAGCAGGGCCTGAAGCGTCAGCCGGCTGTCCCGTCTGAACCACACACACACACACACACACACACACACACACACACACACACACACACACACACACACACACACACACACACACACACACACACACACACACACACACACACACACACACACACACACACACACACACACACACACACACACACACACACACACACACACACACACACACACACACACACACACACACACACACACGTCGTGAAACTAGGCTAGTCGACGGGAGACTGACACTCAAGGACAAAACATAGTTATCTCTCCACTTTGCTTGCTCCTCCTTCTTGCCTCATCCTCCTCTCTCTATCACTTTATTCCCTTCCCACTCCTCCTCCTTCTTGCCTCATCCTCCTCTCTCCATCACTTTATCCTCCTCCTCCTCCTCCTCCTCCTCCGCCTTGCCCACCCTATTCCATATCCCCCGCTGCTGTCTAAGTTACTGTAACCGAGTACAGATGTCCTGGCTCGCAGCAGATGCCACAAGGTCAGTCAAAGTGTGGAGTCATCAATGCTGGGATGGTGAGCCTGCCTCTCAGGAACGTTGCAGGCTTCAGGGGCTGCTTAGTGGTGCTTTATTGTAAGCTTTTAACGCAGAGCCTCCCCAAGGAGCTCACGGCGAAATCTTGCATTCCACAATTTAGCCGAGATAATCTGTGAGTTTGAGTCTTGTTGTATGATATTGGTCAGGTCAGGTCGCCTGTTAGTTGATTGTTATGGATACACAGTATACAGCAGTGTTGGCTGTAGTAACTAAGTACATTTAATTGAGTACTGTACTTAAGTACAATTTGGGGGTATTTTTACTAAACACTTTTACTAAAAATATTGTACATTTTACTCCACTTCAATTATTTGAAAACGTTAGTTACTTTGTAGATTTGGATTATTATTACAAAACATACATTCACCACTTTCAGCCCTACATAATTTGGCTATTTGAAATATTCCATATTGAGTATTTTAACTTTTGGTACTTGATGCACCCATCTATAGGCTAACACATTAGAATGGATGGCTGAAGGAGCATTGTTTCAGAACACCAAAAATAGCTCCCAATACGCTGCACTGTGACATATCGTGAGCATGTACAGTAGACCTGCTATTTTAGGTGCTCGACACCGGTGCACAACTAATTATAATATGTCAGGCTTATACATTGTCTCCCCCCCCCCCCCCACCCGATATCTACTGCATTATCTAACCCGAACATTCAACTTTAATGTTCTTCAATGACTGTAATATTATTAGCTCTGTGCTGAATAACAGGACTAACAGTGGCTAGCACGTGACGTAGTAAATCAATGGCCCTCTCCAGATAGCAATGGCTTTGATAAATCAGCCTTGATAAATGAGGCTGGTGAATCGATAGGGACTGGTTGGAAATAGCTGACTGGGCCCGTATCGCTGGCCTAGCGGTCCAGGCACTTAGGCTCTGGTGTAGCCTGACGGCGCGTCGCGGGTTCGAGTCCCGTTCCCGACGGCCTTTGCTGAGTGTCTCTCCCAGCCTCTCTCTCCCTCTTTCCTGTCAATCTTCACATAATAACTATCAATAAAGGCAGAAAAGCCAAAAAAAAAATGGCTGACTGGACCATCTTGCAACAGAGGATAAACCGGATCTGTTTAGAGCGAATACTGCTGTGTTACAAAGCGCTGGTTTATTAATGACTATTAGTTTTGAGTTGATCAGTTTGTTAGTTGTCTGTTCATTCAGTGCTCTGTTGCACTTGCGTAGCGTTTATGGTGTATAAGTTAATTTTCCCACTGTGTGAGTTCAAGTAACACTACGGATGTCACTCTTTCTAATCCTCCTATAACCTAGGTGCAAACCAGAAACAGAATTAGTTATGAGGATTTTTTCCAAATGGGAGTTGAACTTTGATGCTGATCAGTATCAAATGCTATACACAATGCTATCTCACTGTGAGAAAAGGTACCATTAAAAAAGGCACTTTTGCAATCAAGCCCAGGCCTTTGTTAGCACTAAGAAATCTCTGGTATAAGGAATAAGGAAAGGAACACAACACTAATTCCTACAGTAATTAGATCCTATCGATTTAACCTCTCTCACTATCGCACACGCACACACACACACTTTGCACCTTTGCCTGTACTGTACAATTATTACACCTACCAAAAGGTGAAAAGTAATTAAAGCTGTGATATGGAACTTTTTTTACTGAATAATAAAGGTAGTATGACAAGACACTATAACTAGAACATCTGCAGTGCTTGGGGTGGTCTGGTGGTGTGTGTATATATATAAGAGAGAGAGAGCGAGAGCGAGAGCGAGAGAGAGAATACTGTACATACATGCATTATGATTGCCTTTAGCACAATTCTGCCATTGTCACAGTAAAGTGGGACACCCACACTAACATTACATATTCATAAAGTACTAGTGTACCTAGGCTTAGCCTGAATTCAGGTTCCAAATCACAGCTACACCAGAGGCTTTGTCAGAAATCTAACAAACCATGGAATGCTTTGTAAAAATGGTTAAAAGGCTATCATGGTTTTACTAAAGCCTAGTTGTCTATCCTCAAAGCACAGCACTAGTCTAGGGACAGAAGCTTTGAGCTTTGAAGTCCAACTGATGATGATCTCTATGGGCAGAACAGGGCTGTGTCTGATGAAAAATACCAGATTTTCTGGCAGTTAAAAAAAATATGGTGGGAGCAGCACAAGAGGAGAGAAGTGGAATATGGGGTATGAGAGGTACGGTAAGTGTGTACTATATGCATGTTGAAATGAAGATAAATGTGAAGCGGAGCAGGCCTGTTTACAGAAGCTTGGGGTCACGTTGGGTACTGGAACAGAATCAGAAGATGTACGGTGGAAATGCCTGTTGTTCACAAAATGCAAAGCAATTAACTTCACCGAAAATAAAATAGGACAGTCACAGTACATAATAAAAGAGAAGAAAAAAGGTGTATAGGTAAAAACAAGGTTTTAAACTTTCTTTTAAAGATATCCACTGATTCAACAATATTCTGAAATAACTTACCAAAACATTAATTGTATTTATTGCTATTAAATAGCTATTGCATTCTCTTACTTGACAATAATGATGAAATGAGAAATGCTAATGGAGGTGATGGTTAAAATGGTCTATTATTAATGTACAGCAGTCATCGCCCAAAATATCAGGTACCACATGTGAATGTGTGTAGCAAGCTGACACATGGGTGTGAAGCTACGAACTACATAAAGGAATTAGAATTAGGTCTCGCAGGCAAAATAAAATCCAGTGTAGCACTAGCAAGGCTTTCATTATTATGAAATCTCTTCCAATGCAGTCTGAGGGCTGCACCATTTCAACATCCACATATCTACCAGAAGGAAATCCAATATAGAACTTATCTTAATAGGTATTGTTCTAGTCACTTATACAATCCAAGTAGGAGGCAGGAAGTTGTGTGGTTAAAAAGTATTATAAGAATATTATACTATGTACAGTATGTGCGCCTAGAACAATATCAGAACACACAAAAATAGCAGATGTACAAGCTCACTGTGAGCTTGTAGATCTGCTATTTTTGAGAACCACTGTTCTAAATCTCTTTTTTAAACGTATGTTGCTATATAAATATATATATAGCTAAAATCTAAAATGACACAGATGCTTTCCCGGTTTTAATGGGTTGACCCATGGATAAGACTGTGGTGGCAATGGACAGTTTCCAGGTGTGTGAATGCAGTATTACGGCACTGTCTCACGCTCCTCCTTTAAATAAAGCATCGTATATTCCCAGGCATTGTGTCTTACGCATTGCGACCGATTAAATAATCATGCTTAGAAATGAAAGAGAAGGAGTTGTATATGAAGTATCCAGTAGACGAAAAGGAGGTCTCAAGAAAAAGAGAGTGTTCAGCTAACAGTAACAGTACCCTGTGCATCTCCATTACAACACTTTCACTTTCAGACGTTGGACACATATGGAACAAAACTTGTCTCATGTCTCAGACACCTCATGGCCCGGACCGCTGGGCCTAGCGGTCCAGGCACTTAGGCTCAGTGTAGCCAGACAGCGCGTCGCAGGTTCGAGTCCCGAGCCCGACGGCCTTTGCTGCGTGTCATTCCCTGTGTCTCTCTCCCCGTTTCCTGTCTCTCTTCACTAATACTATCCAATAAAAGGCAGAAAAAGCCCAAATAATATAGCCAAAAAAATATATAAATAATAAACCTCTAACAAGCTAAATTCTAATTAGTCCTCAAGTCAAGTGTCTCCTTGTCTCTAATCCTGGCCTGCAGAAAGACGTTGGCTTAAGGAAGTGGAGTGCTGTATGGTGTGGTTGACTGCCATACCTGTACCAAACTTTAACAACATGTTTTATGGTTCTTTGGTCTTATTTGGGTCAAGAATTATTTTTATTTTTTACAAAGCAGATTTGGTTAGAGCTTGTCACACATTT
The DNA here is from genome assembly GCF_963280865.1 of Gymnoscopelus braueri. Taxonomy (NCBI): domain Eukaryota; kingdom Metazoa; phylum Chordata; class Actinopteri; order Myctophiformes; family Myctophidae; genus Gymnoscopelus; species Gymnoscopelus braueri. The sequence goes on from NC_137617.1 coordinate 20,279,123, forward strand.
GCATAATTGGTGTCAGTTCTTGAAGTGGATCAAATAAAACTTGCTTTCACCTTGATTCACCTGGAAGAACGTGCCCCCATCTATTTGTACATACAAAGTATAATCAAAATAGAGTTAAAATGAAGTAAATCAAAAGCACCTCATTCAAAATGACCCATCTCAAGCTGTTGAGAGGGTACACAATAACAAACAGGTGTTTGGACACTCTCTCGCTCCCTGTTTCTCTCTCTTTTCAATTCTCATATTCTCTCACACAATTACACCCCAATCCACCACCACTTTCCCCAGTTGGGAGAATTATGCAAAGTGTTATGCAAAATACAGAGGGAAGACGCTCAATATGAATTTGAATAAAAGGGGTTATTCTAGTTCAGCCAAGCCTTTGTACTATAGCTTTCATTAGCAGAATTATAGTTTGTGAAGAATCTTTCATGGTTTAGATATGGACTTATGTTAAAGATATTGATATGATATCAGAGCTGTGTTATTCAGTGAATGTCAATGACAACGTTAGTACATCTGCTTCAAAGGATCACACATAAGCACAGCAGCTAAGCCCTATAGACTTCGTCATACGACAAATAGCGTAAATAGCAGATCAATAAGCTCACCACTCATCGCAATGAAGCGTCTGCTAATTTCGCTATTCAAATGCAGACCCAACACACAGCATATCAAGGTACCTGCCAAAATAAGGGTCACAAATAAACTGAAAGGTGTTCTTCATGCCTCACTGTTAAAGGCATTTTTAACATTATTTCTACTTCTGCTAATGTTCCATTCACAGCCATAAAACTCAGCTGCCTTGTGTCTCCACAACTACGCCAAAAAGCTACACAAAAGTTCAGCCAGTTATGTCACTGGAGAAATCTTTGAATTTGTTCACTGTGGATTTATGGAAAAATCGTCTGTGTGACTTCAGAAAATATGAATCCGGTTGATGTAATGATAGTCATAGACCATAGCTTGGCATGCAAAATGAATCGTAGCAATTGAACACTGACACAATGATAATCATCAACAATGAAATTAAATGCATGTGTGAGTGTTTCTCTTTACGTTGATATGCATCTTTTCCAGGCATGGTTTAGGTGCATGCCAACCTATCCAAAGTGCCATTCCATTCCATCCTAATAAGAGCAGACAATACCAGCAAGACAATGCCAGTCATGAGGGCTGAATGGTTCATTGATGGAGTGACTATTCATTCACTGTGAGTACTGTGTGCTGTGTCCAACACGATGATGTTAGTCCCATGTTTGATGCCGAAACCCAATGCCACGCTGTACCGAGAGCAAATTCCACCACAGCGTTGGCTGTGTGGACATTCAAGTATATGAATCTGATTAAATTGGACTAATTCATCATCTGCCATGACCTTCTCAATCACCAGGCCACAACATAAAATGTACATTCAATGATTCTGGACCTGTATGCATGCACCCTGCCTTTTTCACCCCACCTTTCTCATACCACCGATCTAATCTAAATTTTTTTGGCCTTTCTGACCTCCGTATGACAATAGTTTTACACAAGAAGTCACTCCTCAAATCAACGTCCCGGTCAGAAACTTCGAGAGATTGCAGACTTAACTGCAGGAAAAGACAGACAGACACAATCTGAAATCATATACGGTAGCCCACAATAACTCACAAAGCCACACTATGAAAGCAGATGCCAAATGAGACAAATAGATTCTCTGTCAAATAATAAAGGATGTTTAAAACCCTCCACACAGCCTCATTTCATGTCATCATCACATCAGCTCTACAGAGGTGCATACAGCATCTACAGTAGCAGCCAACTGGTTTGTATGCAGGTTGAGTAGCATCTCCCCTTGGCTCAAAGGAGATTTGCTATGCAGAGTCAGCAGAAGAGGTGCAGAGGATGGGGGGAGATGATCTGTGTTTGGTTCAATGCCATGGTGATATAGTGACAGTGTAAATGGTTCTAGGGCTGATAAGAGAGGATATGCTGCACATTGGTTTTGAGAATGGGAATGGAGGGCTAATCAGTTGTCTGGGTGGCGAACAGCCTTTTTGCATGTAGTATAAGCACAAGGGGGCGGGGCCGTGGGTGGTGGGTGGGGAGAGAGCCTGGCGACGCGAGCTATGTTAGTGCACTGAGTGGCAGTTCGGGCAAACGCAGTCCCCACAACATCATTTACGATTTTTCAAACAACCGCAGACTACCTTTTTCGCCGATAAAGTATAGTTTTGGACCATGACGGAGGCGCGCCGACTCAGCAGACCTTGAGGCCGAGGAGTCGCGCCCGAGCGCCTCCAGGCGCGAGTGCCCGCGACGACCGGCCGATGGTCTGCTAGTCTACTAAGCGCCGTCCGAGTTATGTACCGATAGGCACAGAATCGTAAATGATGTTGTGGGGACTGCGTTTGCCCCAACTGCCACTCAGTGCACAACATAGCTCGCGTCGCCAGGCTCTCTCCCCACCTGCCACCCGCGGCCAAGCCCCCCTTGCGCTTAAACTACATGCAAAAAGGCTGTTCGCGTCTGGGTGGGGAGACAATGGCCCAGGAGCTATACGTCAGGGACTTTTTAAATCTTCCTCACCTGTCAGGCCCAACCCATTTGAATAGGCCATTAGAACTGACATGATACAAAATTAGTATCACTATGCACTGCACATCTAGGCTAAATGTTGATTTAACCATGAACCATGATTAAATGAACACTACGGGCATTGCTGTGTACTGGTGACACTCGTAATGGGGTAGAAGTTCATTTACATTTTCACTTGCTGTTGTGTGTGCATGCGAGCGGACACATCTTGGATTGCTTGCAGACTCCAGCTGGCACGGTGTGCGTTCCAAGCCCCTGACCTCATCCAAAACTAGCGTGACTACAATAGCACCATCATCAAGAGCATCCTGACATGCTGCATAAACTGTGTACCACCCTCAATTGAGGAGCACTACAGAGGGCGCTGCGGGCAGCCCAGCACATCATTGGAGGTGAGCTTCGGTCCCTCCAGGACATATGCACCAAGTGTTGCGTGGCCAAGGCAAAACAGATTATTTAGGACGCTAACCACCCCAGCCACAATCTGTTCACACTGCCGCCGGGCAGGCGATACCGAAGTATCAAATGGCACACAAACAGTCTAAGGGACAGTTTCCACAGGCAGGCCTTATCAGGCACTGAGCCCTACCACACGTCTGTATATATCTACCCATATAATTACCTGCTGTACTTTTTACCGTTTTATCTATTTTCTTGCTTCTCCATGCACTATTTTGCACCCACAGGTACATTGATGTGTTCTGTCTGCCCTTACGTTGATAATATACACACATGCATATCCCAACAGTATACATTCTTATGTAGGCTATTTTCTTTTTTATAATAAGCACAATAGACTAAGGAAGATTATTTAACATAGTAAATATAGCTCCGCCGCATTCTTGTGGCTGTATAGGCAATAGACTCTGTCCATAACTGTGGTCCTGGGTTTCCAGAAGGTAGCATGCCCTTGCCCATTTCCTGTCCTGGGTCGTTTTCCATTTTTGTTTGATTGGCAGATTTTAATTGGAAACACATACAAAACTGTCCTTTGTGTTTACAGAGAAGAGAAGAGAAGAGAAGAGAAGAGAAGAGAAGAGAAGAGAAGAGAAGAGAAGAGAAGAGAAGAGAAGAGAAGAGAAGAGAAGAGAAGAGAAGAGAGTTATCAGACAGGAACTGTTAAGTATTTGCAATGTTCTGAGTTTGAGTGAGTTTGAGAGTGACAGAAAGGTGAGGGGAAACACTCCCCTCACCTTTCTGTAACTGTTGCAGAGCTTGTCATTAGGCTATATTCACTACTTTTGTGTGACACTGTGATACAACTAAGTATAAAATGCTTCATATATGAAAAAAACATTAAGAGTTGAAATATGCAATCAATGGCAGAGGATGGATTCCCCCCCATACCATTCCCTACAGCAAATCAAACCCTGCTTATCACACTCCACCATGAGATGGGAGATGAGTTGAGAATAAAACTAAGGAATGTTTTAATGCTACTGAAGAGACTTCATAGTTGTGTGACCGCATATCAAACATAGTGAGCGAGCGCAGCCGCAAACACTCACATGCTGTCAACACTCAAGCACAAGCTCGACAGTCATCGTCCAGGACCATGCTGAAACAGAGGACAACTAAACATGCAGGGATGGCGGTAACAAGAAAATCAAGTTAGGGTCGAGGAATGCCGGGGCCCGTACTGAATTCTGTCATCGTAGAATTGTTGTTGAGGGGCAGGAGAAGAATGAGGAAGACTAGCTGAACTTTCTAAACAATGTATCTACGAAGATACATCTGTTTAACATTTGAGAGACAGTTTTTCCGCAAAACATTACTCACATGGCAATTGATATACAGCTCTGTACCTGCTAGCTCCTCAGTGAAAACACAACATTCTCTTGACTAATGACCATGTCCAGTGAAGCAGTTAGGGGTTAATGCCTTGCTCAAGGTAATTCAACAGCAGTTGCTGAGAGAAGGGAAGACGCATGACTCGTCATACCTACTTTTTCCCAAGCCTCCCTGGGGATTCAAATTGGTGGCCACCTGGTTACACAAGCACTTCTCACTTCTCCAATTTCTTTACGCTTTTGCCACCTCTACAAATATGCAACTTTTCCAGAAGTCAATAAAATACCTTCAATTCTTTACAAAAAATAACACACTCGTACAACACACTGCACAACAGGCCTGTTCTACACTGTGTATTCAAATCAAACCAGTCTGATTCTTAGTTGTAAAGATATTGCATGTGGATGTGGATGTTTTACCACAGTTTCTCCTATGATGCAGTATAAGCCTTAGCATAAAGGATGTTTTAGGTATCTTTAGTTTCCACAGTCATGCCGGGCACCTGGCTCATCAATGATCCTATCCTGAGGATCAGGACATTATCTATCATTATCTGCATTCTTTGTCTGTGTAGTTTGTCACAGAGTGTTTGTCAAGACTTGGTGTGGTTTGGTATCTCTCCTTTGGTGGATGTTTGTGTCTTGCTTGAATTATACTTAGTTGCCTACAGGTGTCGCACACTGGCATGAGACTAAGCATAAATCAGGCAAAAGGGTAGCCTGACTTAGTGACTTGCTCCACACTGTGACGTGAGCTGATTTGTGTTGCGTGAAGGGTTTTGTGAATGTACGTACACGTGACACATACTGTTGCATATTCATATACTGTATTTATGCACAATATACACATGCATGAACATTCTGTGCAGGTGCTTGCTTATGTGTATATTGTATTTGTGTGTGTGCAAGTGTGTGTTTGTGTGTGTGTGTGTGTGTGTGTGTGTGTGTGTGTGTGTGTGTGTGTGTGTGTGTGTGTGTGTGTGTGTGTGTGTGTGTGTGTGTGTGTGTGTGTGTGTGTGTGTGTGTGTGTGTGTGTGTGTGTGTGCAAAAACTCAACTCACCAGCACGGCACTGAAACGCTCCTCCAGCTCCTCTTCTGGGGGCATGGGGAGCTTGGGCCCCGCAGACTGTTTTTGGGGTCCCATGGAGCCTAGCTGGGCAGCCGCTGTCTTCCCCTCCTTCCCGGGAGGCACTTCAGGGCCTCCTGCTGCGTTCCCCATGACCGTCTCCCTGATGGACCCTAGTGATCCACAAGTACTTCCACACAGCACCCAAAAGCTGCACTGTAAATCCACGCTTAGTTTAAGACACTTCTAGAAACCTTGCGGTGTGCCTCTGTAATCCAACAAAGTATGTCTACTTATGTAAACTGAAAGGCAAGGGTCTATGTGGTGCTGACCTGTGATATTTGGCTATTTCCATGACCACAGGCCATGGACCTTCAGGCTAAGGTTGTGCAAAGTAAAGTATTCACTATTTCTTCATCTTCTCAAAAGGACAACGCACTGGTATGAAATTCACCCCGCAGTCACACAAAAAAAGTGGTTATATCTGTTTTAGGTCTTGCTGCCGTATAAACCCATGAGAGACCAGAAGGTTCAGGGGAGTCATAAGAGACAGAGTGACAGACAGAGTGACAGCTGAACACAGAGAAAGAAAAAGAGGCTGTAAAAAATAACTCGGAGACAGAGAGAAAACAGAAGGAGTACAAAACAAAAACATTGACAACAGGTAATGCTTCCGAGTTTCCCAGCACACTTGAGGAGAAAACTCTTGAGACAGTGTCGCCTAGTAGTCCCACAGCTGCAGTGGCCATTGGTGAAGAGACTTGTGCCGGCTTGCAGGTAATCTATGGAAGTCCTCCCCCTGCTGAAACGTACGCTGGATGCTGGGAGTCACTGGTCCTTTGGCTGCCATTGCCAGAGCATGAGAAACACAACAGATGAGTATTGTGGGCAGACATCCAGTGATCAGCTTCTCTCTGTGTATCCAAAACAGAGACAGAGGCAGAGGTGGCAGCGACAGCATTAGTTCTACCAGCAGCTAGTGTTGGACAGGACTGAACAGGGGGAGATGGGTGCTCTCTGGGTCCTAATGCCTCCATGTACGTGTACACCCAACCTGTTCAACTGCTACTGGTGAAGTGCAGTGCAATCTCCCTTTGGCCGAGAGGGATTCCCCTTCGGTTGGGCGGCAGATGTTTGGTTTCCCCTGCAGGAGGAGACCTGTGGATTCAAATCCAGGTATAGTTACTGTACCGATAAGGAGAGAAAGAAGAGATGGCACCTGATGAGGAAGCATCCTTTCCCAGTAAACTACAATAATTGTTTGTCCTAATACAAGGGTTCCCAAACTTTTCAGGCTGCGACCACCCAAAATAATCATATTTGAACTGGGGACCCCCCACCCTGACAAGTACTTGGAATTGTTGTAGGCATTACATTTAGTTTGACTCGGTTCCACAGATAAATATTGTGAAAATAGACGATCTACAAGCTCCCTGTATACCCTGTATACACTTATACTGTATGCTGGTTTGTTTACAGTTGAGTGAGAAAACAATGTTGTAAGCAAATCATCTGGGGACCCCCCAAAATCATTTGGGGACCCCCTGGGGGTCCCGACCCCAAGTTTGGGAACCACTGTCCTAATAGACATATTGCAGAGATAGACAAAAGGAATAAAGCACTGGAGCATCTTAGACAATTAAATGCCTTTTTATTCACACGGTGCTATTATACAGGTTTCGATACCAAGTGCATCTTCATCAGAATCATGATGAAGTGCTACATGATGAAGTGCTATAAAACTCTTAACCGACTATGATTTAACTGAATGCAAAATGTAAATTCCTGCCACTGATAAGTGAAGATAGCCTTCCTTTCCACTGTAATTAAAACCATGCCTATTTCACAAATACACTGTTTGAGGGTTAATGTCATTCTGCTCATTTTCAGTAGGCACTTCTAAATAAAGTAAACAAAAAGCTTCAGGCTGGAGTTTCAAATAACTCAATAATTCAAATAACAGCCACAGTGCTGCAACTCGTACAGCCAGATCACGCCGTGCCAAAGTCCCTTTATTTCCAAGTAAGCTCGAAAATCCCCACAACAACAGCCCACATACCCTCAAACTGTCCTCATAATGAGGTGAGCTTATGCACGGCGGCTGAAAAACAGGATCAGACCCTTAATCAGAGTCATAAGTTGTGTGGTAGCTACACATAGATGACTGACAGCCTTGTGTGGAGTCAGTGGTGGAAAGTAACTAAGGACATTTACTCAAGTACTGTACTTAAGTACGATTTTGAGGTATTTTTACTTTGAGTATTTCCTTTTTTTTATATTTCATACTCCACTCTATCTCAGAGGCAAATATTGTGCTTTTTACTCCACTACAATTATTTGACAGCTTTAGTTACGAGTTACTTTGCAGATTTAGAATATTATTACAAAACATACATTAAGCACTTAAAGGAGGAGTTCACCCAAAAAAAATCTTATTTTCTATCAATTACACACGTCACGAAGCCTTGATTTCATGGATTTATTTTTGTTTTTGTGGCATTCCTAAGACAATAATTTGATGACCGTGTGTATTTCCGGTAGGAGACACAAATAAGCTACTTTGTGTCTCCTACCGGATACATTAGCCGGTAGGAGACGGGAATCAAATTATTAGCCTAGGAATGCGACAAAAACAAAAAAGAATCCATGGATTCAAGGCTTCATAGGGTGTGCAATTGATAGAAAATAAGTCATTTTTTGGGTGAACTACTCCTTTAAGCCCTGGCCTATACTTAGGCTATTTGAAGTTGTGAGCTCGTAGATCTACAATTTTTGGAAAAGGTTTAACAACATTTGAACAATTTGAGTAGGCCTACTTTTAACTTTGGTGGCCTACTGTATATTTTGATGCTAATACTTTTGTACTTTTACTCAGGTATTTTTTTTTATAATACAGGACCTTTACTTGTAACAGAGTATTTCTACATTGTGGTATTGCTACTTTTACATGAAGAAATCTGAGTACTTCTTCCACCACTGTTTGTATAGGGCAAAGGCTCTACTAAGCCACTAGCAACAGAATGAACAGGCAGTGGTGTTAAGTAACTAAGTACATTTACTCAAGTACTGTATTTAAGTACAATTTTGAGGTATTTTTACTTAACAGGAATATTTCCAATTTTCAGTACATTTACCCCACTACATCTCAGAGGCAAATATTATACTTTTACTCCACTCCAATTGTTTGAAAACTTTAGTAACTAGTAACTTTGTAGATTTTGATTATTATTACAAAACATACATTACCCACTTCAGCCCTATATTGTTTGTAGTAGGGCAAAGGCTCATACTAGCAAGCCACTATAGTGCACAGAATGAACAGGGTGCTGTTACTGAAGGTGGATTATACCTGGATGCAGCTGGTCAATAAATAATGAGTGTTATGTTGATACCCCAGGTCTGGACACACCGGGTGCATTTCTCCTTTCCGACATGTCGCCTTTCCGACGTTGACGAACCCTATACCTAACCCTAACCCTAACCATAACCGCACGCGGAAGCCACTAGTCGGAGTGGTGAGATGTCGGAATGGAAGGAGCACCCCGGACACACCTGGTCAGCAGGACCAATAATAAATGCAAGCTGCCCAGTAATGTAGCTCACACATCTTTAGTGAGGTAACTTATCAACCATAAGTTGGTAAAAAGATATTTGCAGTGGTGGGAAACGTTTTTTACTTAAGTAAAAGTATCAATACTGCAATGTAGAAAAGACTGTTACAAGTAAAAGTCCGGAATTCAAGTACAGTATGAGTAAATGTACTTAGTTGCTTTCCGCCACTGCCTATATTTGTCTTTTTGACATCCAGGCGACATAAAAAATTGCAACACATATAAGCGTGGATGGACACACGCACTCACACTAAATAAGTTAATTCATTGATTGACTGGTTTTAATGTCATAAACATGTCGTCAGAAAGTCATGACAGACAAGATGTTGTGAATGTGGTATTTGACAACTGCAGACACTGAGCAAAGTTATGTTAAAGTAAGTAGGAGATGCTATAACTTACCCCTCTTTACTCGTCATCATTCATCGCCTCTGTTGTTCAATACAGAACTGTATATATTGGGTCATCATAGTCATAGATGTTCATGAGTCCTTTATGCGTTATCTCCCGTCTAAGCACAAAGCACATGGCATGGGGGAATCCTAGCCATCACACGACGGTCGTCGTCTGTCACGACCGTCACGGATGAACTTCAACCTGCTGTTTGCGCTTTTCCCCCTTTTGGCCCGTACATCTAAATACATAAACGTTCAAATTTCAAGTGCTTAACCCATGGCCACGGATGTTACAATTCTGTACGGGTCTGCAGAAGTACCCGTATCTTCCGTATTGTTCAATAAAAAACATTTTAATCCGATCGGTGGCCATTTTCTTATAGAGTTATAGCGTATCAGAGTGCAGTTCACCTCCCAACCAATAGGGTCGCGTAGTTGAAAGCGTGGAGGAAATAGGGAGAAAATCCAAAGAGAAAATCGCACCGATCGGATTAAAATGCTTTTTATTGAACAATACGGAAGATACGGGTACTTCTGCGAGCCCGAACATAATTGTAACATTTGTGGCCATGGGGTAAGCACTTTATATTTGGCCTATCGGGCCGTAAATAGAGAAAGTACAAACGCCAGGTTGAAGTTCGTTTCAGGGCAAGAGGGAATCCTAGCCTAGCTCTGAATATCACATCACATTTAGTTCACGAATCATGCTAATTTGGAGTCAAAATAAATTAATGTTGAAAGCCAAGATGTAAACTACTAATTCTTGTGGTATCATTGACTGACAGACTTTTTGTTCTTCATTGGTTTTAATAAAGCAGGATACAAACCGCCATCTACACAGCCCATAGACACAGGCCCAACAAAATGCAAATGTAATTACAGTATCTGCATTAGTGTGCCATCTAGCGGTCAAAGGCGTTATAGTACCAGTACAGAACACAACATAACATTGCATTCCACTTGGTCCTGAATGCAATCAGTAAAACAAACCATCACCAGAAAAAGGACAGCAGTGTAACAGCAGTGTATGTTTTTATATTCTCTTGCGACTTGGCCAGTGTTCCCCAAACACTTTTTAATGGGTCCAGCTTTTTAAGTTCTTAAAAAAAAGGGATGTCTGTGTTTTTTATTTTTTTACTTTGTTTATTGGGGGTTTCACAGCAGGATTCAGCATTAAATGCAAATGATCAGGTGCATAAAAAAGCTCCTTAGTGCAACCAATAAAATACTAAAGCTCAATAATCACATTGAATTATCACCCCAAGACATAAAGGACAAGTACAAATAAAATAAAAAATATATATACATATACAAATTATATAAAGCAAACACAGACCGAACAAGACAAAAACAAAAACAAAACTAGAACAGACACATCAGTCAAACAATACATATCAATGTCACGTTTAAAATCCGCTATACAGCACAATACCCCCGCCACAGCAAACCCATCGTATCAATGCTCCACCAGACCTCACGTATCCGTATCCCCGATCAGAGATGGATCCAAATTCCGGACAAATTGATAGAATGGACCCCATACCTTCCCAAACTTACTGGAGGAGCCATTTAATGAGAACCTTATCTTTTCCAGTTTTAGACAATACAAGATGTCTCTTATCCAATGAGTGTGAGAGGGGGTATGTCTGTGTTTTTAAACCCTTAGTGATAGCTGTATTTGCATAGGAACAACAGCCCCCCCCCTCCCTGTTTCCTGCCAATCTCTGTACTCCTACTATAGCCTACTATAAAGTTATTTAGATGCACGTTGTTTAGACAGATAGGCCTACTGGGTTTGATGTTACCTGGTAACACCTTGTTACCTGGTAGTTTCTTTGAAGCACTACTTGTTCTCTTTGCACTTTACTTATGTGACTATTTACACTGTCATTTGTTGACTAGAATTGATCCGTACTCTGATTTTGTACTTTTATGTCGCTCTGGATAAGACCTTCTGCTAAATTATACCTAAAATGTTGTATACGTGTAATGTTAATGTTCAGCAGATCTGTGCCATGCACACTATAGCTGTACTGTAACATCCAAACAGTATAGATATTGTGATTGGAAACACAAAGTTCCGTTTTTTGTATTCACTGTGGCTTGAAAATCTAGTAGCGCCGATCAGAGCACTATGCCACGCGAAGCTTGGATCCGGATCATCAGGGTTGGTCACATCTTTTGCCACCCACCCACCATCCAATTTTAATATCTAAACATTTTTTTCTGCTACCAGGGGTATATGGTACAAAACATAATCCAGTTGCCATTTTCAAGTCCCTGCTCTATGGTATGTAGCTACAGTACATTACATGTAATGCTATCAACACCACATTCAATCTTTGTGGGTGTGTAGCCTACAGACCACAAAGTGATGTGAGTAGCCTATTGTTTTATTCAAACTCAAATATACTCAAATATGTTATTCATAATTTCTTTGGTAGATCAAATAGTTTAAAAAAATCACACCCAGTGTGAAGTGGGCAGTGCCAGTGTGGTCACAGTGGTCATCACAGTGATGGAAGTCACTGTGATGATAAGATAAGGACCAACCATTGTACACCCCTAACTTAAAAAAAAACATAAATGTGTTTTTTTTAAGTGCATAGTCCTATTTATAGGGCTATGCACATGTGTCATGTTTCACTAGCCAATCACAGTCCTGAATAGACTGTGATTGGCCAATCACGGTGCAGGGTTAAGGGGGTACACTGGTGGCCAATCACAGCGCAGGGTTGGGGGGGTGCAATCGAATGTCGATGTCCAAACCTCACATATAGGGGCGGTTTCACCGCCCAAAATTGAAACCGTATTTATACAAATGGAAGACTATACATAAAAGCAGCAATAAAACATTCATGAAATGTTGACAAACTAAATATACAACTATAAAAACATTGAATATGAAAAAGTTAACAGTTGCAACAAATAGTCAATCAAATATTTGATCTATAGCCTACTGTACATCAATTTTACACCTTCAACACTCAGAAATGATTCCCAAGCCATTATATCCTAACCCTTATGCTGAGGTATTGAGTACATTTTCACATACGTGCAATTTATCCTCTGCATTTAACCCTTTCTAACTTTCAGGAGCAGTGGGCAACTACTGAACAGCACCCAGGGAGCATTTGGGATTGTCTCTTGCTCAACGAGTCACGACCGTTCAACACTAAGCAAAGAGGAGCCGGGGATTGAACCAGGATCCCTCTGGTTCTCAAATGACTGCATAGGCAGACTACAACTCTCTTCTCGCCGCCCCAGAAGGAGTGCACACGGGCAGCTGGCATTGTGGAAAAGCTTACGGACGCCACCTTGGAATCGTACGCCATAGGCATAAAGGATGGGGTTGAGACAGCAGCGGGTGTAGGCTAAGGTGCAGGTCATGTACTCCCACACAGGGCCACAGAATGGGCCTGCCATCTTGCGTGCCAGCACCACGGTGTAGGGCAGCTGGAAGACCAGGAATACCAACAACAGCAACATCATCAACTGTACGCTATTACGGCGGTGCGAGCCACTGCCAAATCCGTGTCCCTTACAGAGGACTAAACCAATCGCGGAGTAGCATACGATCATAACTAAGAAGGACAGGCTGAAGACAATGATGAGGGCTCCATAGGTGGCAATTTTGATCCGTCGTGGCCATTCTGACCCGCCATTTTGATACATTGTGTCCCACATTTTGAATCCACAATATGCATCAATGCCTGAACCTGACACACCAGAGAACAGGATCTCAGGGAGACTGAGGATCAGGGCGATCAGCCACACCCCAAAAAAGACGAGTTTGCCAGCCTTTAGCATCTGGTTATGGAGCCGGTCTGCCTTCTTGGTTACCACCATGTAGCGGTCAATGCTAATGCAAGCTAGTAGCAGCAGCCCACTGTAAGTGTTGATGGCGTAACAGGCACGCGTAGCCTTGCAGAGGGGATCGGTGAAGATCCAGCCCAGGTGAGTGTCGATGGCTTGGAGCGGGAGCGTGAGGAGCAGCAGGAGGTCGGCCAGCGCCAGGTGGAAGCGGAACACATCAGTCATTGAGCGATCTGAAAGATGGCGGTAGAGAGCAAACGTGGCGATCACCACCAGGGAGTTTCCCATTACGCCCAGCGGGAAGACCAGGAAGAAGATGCACGACTGGCAGACCTTGATGGCCAGCTCATAGTCGCCGGCTTCACACCACTCAGTCAGAGTGGAGTTGAAGAGCAAAGAGAAGTTGTCATAATCATCAGTTGCATTGTCATAGTAGTCAAATCCATCGTTTTTGGGGGTGGTATTCATAGCTGGTGGAAAAATTAAGGAAAATAATCAGTAATCACCCTATTTCAACATAATAAAATTCAATTCAGTTCAATGTTGTTGACAAAACAGTTTTATATAGAATCTCTTAAAAAATAATGTCAAAATGAATTTAGGTCATGACTCCTCAACCCAATTTCTACAAGCTCAGAATCTGGGGATCTGATGTGACGTCACACAAACCACCCTCTTAGATCCTTACCCACTTTAGGTGTCATAGCAGCAACAATGAAACACAGGAGAGGTACAGTAAGTAAAGGGTCAAGAACCAAACCAAAATAAATTTATTTTTGTGATTCTGCCTCGAGACACCTGTTCTGGGTCTCTGAATGAGTGAACACGTGTACAGTCTATCAATATATCTTATACAGTCTAATGCCAGTGAATATACTAATGAATATGCGTCTCTCATTTCTATATACATCATGGTCTCCTGACTCCTGATGCAATGTTGTCAGGAAGTGGTTACTGTCAACTAGTATGCGACTGCTGATTCTTCATAAATCATGAGGTACGTATGACTAATATTTATGCAAGGAAGAATAACATCTCATAAAGCTCTATGAGATGGTATATGGTATATATATATGGAATATGGTATTATCAAACTGACCGTTTACAAATAATTTGATAAAAATTCTATAAGCTGTTGACATGGTCTTATCAAATATATCTACTAACCTTTAAATAATTTGTGATGGAAAGCCAAAAGAGTCTCCTGATGGAAGGGCAGATGAGGCCAGCTGTAGGTGCAGAGAGGGTGCTGGGTGGCTCTAGTAGGGTAGCTCTAGAGAAGAGGGCTCTGGTGTTGCCTTTTCTAGAACTGATGATGTTAATAGTAGGAGGAGTTAGCAGCAGAGAGGGTTTTCTTGAACTGAAAGGTGTTAATAAACTACTTAACAAGTAATTGGTTAGTAATTACTTGATTAATTGCTTGTTCAGGTTCTATTAACTATTTGTAGGCATAGTTGTAAATCATTAACCAACGATGAACAAACATTTAATAACTCATTAGTTGTAAATCATTAACCAACGATGAACAAACATTTAATAACTCATTAACTAAGTTTGTGAATGAGCCATTAACTGTTTATAAAGGATAGTTATTCTAAAGTACTTATGATTTTTTCCAAGTGATAATGAAAAGAACTGACATTTGCAGATTTTCAGTTTCTTCTGTTGTACATGATGCACACACAAACGGCTGTCTTTGAGCACACATATAAAGATGGAGAATACATAGCACATATAGTTTCATGTTGCACCTACTCATGTCTAAATATCTTTCAAGCAAACATGCCAAAGATTCATAAAAATTCACCACCTATAAAAATTTTGGTGATATCCAAGTGCATGAAACCAAATGCAGGCAACATAGGCGAAGTAAGTTCCAAGACTTTAATAGCAGCCAAACCAAAGGGAAAAGGCTTACATGGACAGGCAGAGGCAGGCAGAGGTCAAAACCATATAAGCAGTCCAATACAGGTAAACACATCCAAAGCAGGCAGAATAATCAAAGTCCAAAAACAAGCAGAAGGTAAAAGCCAAGGAACACTAGGAATAAAACACTGAATCAATAACAAGAGCCCAGACAACACACAAGTAACATCGGTTACGAACTGGCAGTGAACGAATAGAAAGAGTCCAGTTTAACAGGCAGTGGCTTGATTGGGGAAGTTGTCATTGCCTCAGGTGAGTAACTGTTGGACTGATGAGGCAGTTGGAGACAGGTGTGTAAATGGGACTGGGAGTGGCCAGTATGGAAAGACAGAAAGAAACAGGCAGAGAGACAGTCAGACACAAAGATAGAAATAGGAGAGACATATCTTGACATTAAGACTTAATATGATACAAGATACGTCATTTCTTCTTTATCAAAATAGAGAATACTGAGAATACACAAGTTCAGCGTAGATTAGTGTATTGTTCTTGTGAAAGCAGAGAATAGCATGAGAAACTAGAAAAAGTGCTCCTCGGAGCACAGGTCTCCGCCAGGCCAGGTAGAATCGGCCACCTGGTGGCGCTATAACAGGCCCATGTGAAAACTTAGAAAAATTTGGGGCAGAGGTTTGGAATTGGCATCCAGGAAGTGTGTGTGCAAAGTTTAGCTGCGATCAGGCCAACAGTGCCGGAGATTAGCTGTTCACAGACAGAAGGACGGACGGACAGGGTGCAAAACATACTCTCTCGCCATGCCTTCGGCCTGGCGGAGACAAAAAAATTGTTACCCCAACCCTAATCTTCATAATGTGAACTGGTGATGTGTACTTGGACACCTACAATGTAGCTCGCTTGCATTGGGGAAGACTAATGGTGCCCCCAAGACAACTGCTGATAACCACGTGAACAATACAAAAATAACAAACAGCTGACGAACAAAATGACAAAGCTTTTTTACTGAGGAAGCATTGCTTACATCTACTGGATTTCCCCAGTAAATAAAGTCACTTGATCTGACCAGTTTTGGTTTTGGTTCCACACCACTAGAACCAAAACATTTGGTTTTGGTTCCTCAACCAAAATTGAAGAAAGAACAATAACAACAAATAATGTAACCTACAGGCTTCTGTACAAACCATGCATCAAGCCCCCATTTGTGATGACCACTTGTTAAAAAAAAGTCACAGCAAATGAGGAGAGAACACAATGGTAAAGAACAGTAAAAACAGTTTAGTCAAGACTATAATATAAATAATCAGAAAATAAAGCATAACTAGAGAAGGGCTCTCTTCAGTTCCACAGCCTTGGCCGTTTTAAAGACCTGTACCTATAGGACCTAGGTGCACACCATGAACTCATCAGATGTACCTGTCTTAAAGAAACAGAGGATGCAAAAGAGACATGCCAGGCAACCTGCAGATCAGGTAGACAGGCCTGGGGCCATCTTCATGTTGGATATTCAACTGACTGACTGATCTGCCTGTCAGCTGCGACTATAATGACTACCTAAAGACTACCACAACTCTGGCAGATCTCAGACTGTCTAATATGTCTACCCTTTTAGATGGTATTGCGTGAAAAGTAGGACTTAAGTTACTACTACCACTGTTATATAGAATGCAAAGGGATAATACAAAAAAGGACTAGAAAGGTGCGCTCAAGGGAGTGCCTTAACTCTTTTTGTGTGTGGTAATGTTTTGGGGTTGTGCAGTAACAGTCACATTTTATTAGAAATTCTATGTTGAAATGTGCTGCCCACCAGAGCATCACATTGAGAAAAACTATGGTAAAATAATCCTGCACAGGACATAAATGAGAATTTGTCCAAAATTGCTCAGAGTCTGGTGGTATTGTTGTCCTTGGTTTTCCACTCCCATACACTTTCTCCAGAATCTTGCTCTGGTCTAGCTGAAACTTCTCTTCAGAGTCTGACCATTTTCTGCTGAAAGACTCTGGTATATCAGACAGCCACCATGATGTTGTTGCGTCTGAGCTACTGTAGCCCTTTAGATATGCAGCTGTAATCACTCCTGTCTAGGCGTGTGTCCATGAGCAAAATTATTAGAGAATGGGTGGCAGTGACACATTGGTGTAGACAAGGCTTTCCCCTCCATGTGCATTTTCTTTGTAAGCAATATGTAGCCTAGATACATCTTTATGTGGGTAATGTATATGATCTTCTAGACTCTAGAGGGTGTCCTTCAAACCAACACATTTTAAATTGGTCTACTAAGGATTATTCTCGACAGTGATACTGTTATTCGTGAGTGAAAAGGAGAAATGACTAATCAAGGGGCATGACTGTCATATGGTCTGTGTGATACAATTACGTGTGAATGGAAAAGAGGAGAATTGAAAGAGGATGGAAGTTCTGTTTTTAAGGCATCAGCCACCTAGAACAGCATGTCTGTATTTATCATCATGGTTCAAGCAATTGTTTAATATAAAGAATACCCTAAGACATTTCATTCTTATGATCCGTTTATTGAATATCATCAACTGAAATCGATGATGAGTGTTTAATGTCATTTAATTAATGCCCAAGGGCTAGTGAAGTAAAGTTGTTAAGATAAGATGCACATGGATTCTTCTATAGATTCCTCCAGATTCACACTCTAAGTAATGTTACCTGCCATCGGATGCTTCTCATTTAAAGGTTTGTGTGTGTCTGTCAATGATAATGATTTAATCCAGCTGTGATATCTGGCATAACATGAACCAAATTAGTTCACACATAATTGTGGCATTCATTATTGTTTAAAAAGTGAATGTAACATTACATAAATATTATTTTAATAAAGAAAATTCTGAATTCGCAAACGGAGATAGCCTACTGTACTATCATGTGAATAGTGCATTGTGGGTACTTTAAATTAATATAGTTTATGTTATGGAATGTGTGTTAAATATGTAATGTTAATGTTCAACAGATCTGTGCCATGTACATTGAATGACTGTGACACCCAAGGACACAAACTTTGACAAACACAAACTTCAGTTTTTGTATTTTAAATCATGTACAAGCATATTTTGCCATCACCTTGATGGTGCAAAGATATAATCCAGTTCCCATGTTCAAGTCCCTGCTCTATTGTATGTACATTACATTACATGTTTAAATTGTATTGCTATCAACAGCACATATCTCTGGGGCTGTGTACTGACCACAAAGTCACTTATTTGGTGTTTCAAAAAGTAGTCTTGACATGTTTTTATGAAGCAAGTTTAATTCATATGGAAAACAATATACATAAAACAGATATTTAAGCGTCTTTGAGTACTTAGAAAAGCGCTATATACATTCCAGATATTATTATTATTATTAGATATGACTTTAACTAAATAGAATCTGAGCATTTGAGTTTAGATGACTCAATGTTCATAGCTTGCATGTCCCGTTCCTTATGCTTCGTTAATTTGATGGTGTTCTATTTTATCCACGAGGGGGCGCTTGGAAACATGTTTGGTACAGAGAGGTGGCAGGCGGTGGACTTTTGTGGACCATAGATATATCTATGATGTGGACACCATAGAATAAAGAGAGCACGCTGTCTACAGAGTTTAAATATCACTTTACCGTTAACCGTTGAGGGATTTATTCAAGAACTTTACAGGAAAAATTAGCAACAAAAATGTACCCTGATATGACATCATCAACCATCAGAAACTTTCCCAGCTTTTTCATCCTCCTAACCTCCTAACCGAAACTTACTGTGTGTGTGTGTGTGTGTGTGTGTGTGTGTGTGTGTGTGTGTGTGTGTGTGTGTGTGTGTGTGTGTGTGTGTGTGTGTACTTCACATATTCATTAAGAAATATACTGTATAGGCCTACAGTATAGCTTCATATCGATCACTAACAAGAATGTATAAGTTATTGCTGAGACTTGATAAAAACAGGAGTGGTGAAAGATGAACAGCAGGAGCTTCGCAAGCTGAAGGAGGTGGCAAAAGATCAGTGAATGTCATTCTGTGTTGAAGTCAGACTAACTAATGTATGCACATTACATTGGAAATGATCCCCTTTGGCACAGCACCTTGAGTTCTAGGCCAAGATACAGTACTCTTCATAGAGCAATGAAGCTCTGTTTAGATAGGATTGTAGGGAGACAGGTATCTGATATCAGAGAGGGGGGAGGACATTCAACACACTGCAGGGAGAACCAAACTTGACATATTGCAGTTATGTGGTCGACACAATATCTGTGCAGTGCACCCTGAGTAAAAGACCTTCATTTCAACATCTGAGCATGTTATTCAGGTGTTCAACATGTGTTATAGATGATTCCATGGAAATTCATTTGATTCTTTGGAACAAAAACGACTTGGGTTGCTCGACTGCATCGTTCCCTACTCGGGACTGATCCAAGTCGGGATGAGATTTGCTGATGGGCTCCCCCCTGTTGCTAGAGGGGCCGTGGAGAGAGGTTGTGGGTGAGAAAGCTGAGACTGAGGTCACAGCGGGGGATGAGGGAGACATGGATGTACAGCTCTCTGGTTGCGGCCCCAGGGGGAATCCACATAGGCAGCCGGCATTGTGAAGAAACTTTAGGATGTCGTTGCGGAAGCGTACGCCGACTAGGGCGTAGAGGATGGGGTTGAGACAGCAGCGGGTGTAGGCTAAGGTGCAGGTGATGTACTCCCACACGGGGCCACAGAAGTGGCCTGCCATCTTGCGTGCCAGCACCACGGTGTAGGGCAGCTGGAAGACCAGGAATACCAACACCAGCAACATCATCAACTTCAGGGTGCGCTGGTGCTGCCACACCTTGCCACGCCCGTGTTTGCGTCCCTTGCAGAGGACTAGACCAATCGCAGAGTAGCATAACATCATGACTAAGAAACTCAGGGAGAAGATGAAGATGAGGGCTCCATAGGTGGCCATTTTTACCTGTCCACCCTTTTGCAGTCCACAATATGCATCACCATCAATACCTGAACCTGAAACACCAGAGAACAAGATCTCAGGCAGACTGAGGAACAGAGCGATCAGCCATACCGCCAAACAGACGAGTTTGCCAGCTGTTAGCATCTGGTTATTGTGCCGGAGTGCCTTCTGGGCCCGCGTTACCACCACGTAGCGGTCAATGCTAATGCAAGCTAGTAGCAGCAGCCCACTGTAAGTGTTGATGGCGTAAAAGGCGCGCGTAGCCTTGCAGAGGGGATCGGTGAAGATCCAGCCCAGGTGAGTGTCGATGGCTTGGAGCGGGAGCGTGAGGAGCAGCAGGAGGTCAGCCAGCGCCAGGTGGAAGAGGAACACATCGGTCATTGAGCGAACTGAGAGACGGCGGCGGTAGAGAGCAAACGTGGCGATCACCAGGGAGTTTCCCACCACACCCAGCGGGAAGACCAGGAAGAAAATGCACGACTGGAAGATCTTGATGGCCAGCTCATACTCGCCGGCTTCACACCACTCAGAGTGGTCAGTCAGAGTGGAGTTGAAGAGCCAAGTGGAGTTGTCATAATCATCAGTTGCATTGTCATAGTAGACATATTCGTCGTATTCGTTGGTGTCAGTCATAGCTGGTGGGAAAATAAAGGAAGAATAATCAGTTAATACCAAGGGAGCTGAAGTTGTGTAACTAATCGACCCAAACGTAACAGCAATACAATTCAATTCAGGTCAATTTAATTGACAAACCAGTTTTATAGAAAATCTATCAACCAGTATTGGTAGACAATTTCTATGAGTTCAGAATCCAGGAATCCAATGTCACACAATCTCATTGTCTAACCAATCAGGAGAGAGAACTCCACACAGATCATTTATCAGCTTCAATGTTATCGTATTCCAGTTCCCATCACTTCTGTTGATTTATGTGTGAAAATAAAATAAAATAAAATAAATCATTCAATAACAAGACATGTCTAATGATTGTGTTGCTTCATGTTGATCTCAGACTTCACATGGACAGTCTTTGACATCAGTCATCTATGAAGTATCTATGATGACGTATGACTGCTTGTTTGGCAAAGTTTCAGCCCGATCCGAGTCCGACAGCCTTTGACTTCCATTTCAGTATATAATTACATTTCTTGAAATTAATATTTCAGGAAATCTATGTAGGAGAAAGACACATTTCTAGATGGCTTGCCTTGTACAGACCCATGCATAAACATTGTCTTACTTTTGAACAATCTGTCCCCCTCAGTTCTGAAATTATGACTACGCCCGTGGGTGCACCGTAACCACCCAAAAAAAACACTGAAGAACCACTTTCTTTCTATAGATTGAGCTTAGATTCTGGCACTCGACTTGAGTCTGGGTCTCTGAATGAGTGAACATGGGGACAGATAAATATACTGTGAATGTAAAATTAACATTATTTATGATTATAGGAAGGTATTTCCAATGAATATATGAATGAATACACTTTTATTCAATATTGATGACTCAAAGAATAAAGAGGTGAGAAAATATAATCATAAGTACAGTATTATGAATGGCAGTATGGCACGCAAGAGACAGTACAGTAACACACTGCATATCATGTAGGAGGCAAAGTGAGGCATTGTCACGAACCCTACCATTTATGTTGGGTCAATTTGAGTAATCTGCAGTGATATTCTAGTCATAGTGTGCCAGCTTGCGTGACAGGCATCAGCCCGTTGGCATGGGGGTAAACCATAGGTTGTCTTAAGGTATAGAAATGAGTCAGAGTCGCGTGCTAACAGCCTTTAAAGCTGGTTTACAACACCACCACTTTATCTCATTTCATCTGGGATCCTCACCTGTAACAATGCTGAAGTTACTGTCTGTAACAAAACATATTTTTTATCTCATACACGTTGGGGGTTTACACACAGCGTCCTATACATCTACCAGAGGAGACTGAAACTGATAGATATTCTTGAGAGGTAAGAAGAGAAACTGAGAACAGGAAGGCATTTTGTGGCATTGTTTGGCATTTCTTTCAGATTTGTGATATACTGTAAATAGGGCATAGTTGCGTTTAATCTTTCCCCCCCCCAACAGACAGTATATGTCGTATAAGATTTTTCTTATACTCCAAATATTTCCAGTGGCTGAATTTGCGTGACCATGCAGCAATGGCTATATCACAAATATTATGTTATTGTTGTGGTTTTAGTCAAAGCAGAAGTGAAGCTCAGATGCCAGGCTGTAAACATTTGAGCTCAGTCTGGAATTTTTGCTTGAAAACTTTTTGCTTCAAGGGTCTTGAGATTGACAAGAGCCTTGTCTTTTTGACTCTCACTAACAATTGTTGAAACCTATAATGGAAAAAAAGTAGCTATAATTATTTGAAACCCTCGCATCAATATTAATCATAAGATTTATAAAGGAACTGCAATCACATGAAGGTTGAGCGTGACCACTGCCGGAAAACATTGCATCAGGAGACCATGACGTGCATAATAATTTAAAAGTGATGAGTGATACATTACATTTCATTATTAATTAATTTGTTAATTCATCTATTAAATGTGTGTGTTATATGTATTTGAAATAGTTGTGCTTTTATACAGTCTTGACAATTTTGCTAATAATGCAAATAATTTGGAGATTATAATAACTGCATCTGTGTTTCTACAGATGCAATAAGGATGTATTGTATTTTGAAAATATGATTGTGATTCTTATAACTAAACTGCATGTGGTCCTTGCATATAGAATATGTGTAGAAGTCATCTCATCTAAATATACAAAAATATATCAATGTTTTGAAGAAATTCTCCAATGAAATTGAACATTTTGGTGTATACTTTAGACATAATATTCAGTATATATCAGTGAAACAAGCGATAAATTGTAAACACACAACAAGGAAATGCTTGCATATGCCTCTCTATAGGGTAAACAGAAGTCAGTTTATCAGACAAATCTAATCACTGATTTAATTAATTATAATTATATGTTCAAAAAATATAATAGTGACATTGTTTATTTTTTATTCATTCCCCCTCCAAGTCACTTTACCTGCACTGCTTGGAGTGAAGTTCATGTCCCAAGGCCGTTGGCTGTGATTCTGATAGTGCCTGGTAGTGCTAGCAGAATTTGCTTTACATCTTAACCTCAGCCAGTAGCCTATCACAGTGCTTCTGTGTTTTTCTGACCTTATCGTGCCCTGTGTTTGTTGTTTGTGTCACTGGGAGAAAACCCACACCATCAGCATGAAAATGTGTTTTTTTTACATTACCATGGTAGAGTCACTGCGACTGATTAATTCAGATTTTCCGAATATTTTGCTCATAATGGTCCAACATTCTGCTGTTGGATTGATGCACACGTCTCACGAGTTGTGGATAATTTATTTTAAATTTTAAATGTAAGCAATCTGATTATGTAACATGTGACTAAGCACTCAATACACTCATAGTTATATGAGAACTAATGGAGGAGGAACACATTTTTGGGGGGGAAGATCAGCAAAGACTGTTTGAGTTTGATCCAATTGCCCACATTTTGTAAAGTCGCATCAATGTTTGGAATTATTTCTGTTAAAAATCCAATAAAAGCCACCCAAGATAGGAGATTGATGAGACTTTGAATTCAAGTTTAAATTCATTTTACTGTAATACATGGTGGCTAAATCGAAAACAATGCAGAGTGCATGCATGCACAGTGCATTTGGCTGTAAGGTCAGTCCAAAGGTCATATAGAGTTAGGAAGTCATTCTGTTGGGTGTCGGCTGGCAGCTGGGATTGTAACCGACACGCAACCTTCCTCTGAGGTTGAGGTTAAATGGTCGTTCGCAGTGTATGGGTGGAACCCATTCGTTTAAGGTACTGCCAACAGCTACAACATGATCGGACCGCCTGTGTGTTTGTGTGTGTGTGTGTGTGTGTGTGTGTGTGTGTGTGTGTGTGTGCGCGTGTGCGTGTGCGTGTGCGTGTGCCTGTGCCTGTGCGTGTGCCTGTGCGTGTACCTGTGCGTGTGAGTGCGTGTGTTGAGGAGATGCTGTTTATTGGATTTGAACAGAAATGGCTCCAAATATTGATAGAACTTTACAAAATGTGAACGATTGAATAATATTTTCTTTTTAGTCCGTAACATGAACATCTGACGATTAAGTGCTAATTTCTTGTCAATGAGTGACTCCCCCAAAGGGCACGGTGGCGCAGTCTGTAGCGCTGTCGCCTCACAGCTAGAAGGTCCTGGGTTTGATTCCCGCAGGGGACGCTGTGGGCGCTGGGGGCGTGTTCTCTCCTCCGCGTCATCAGTGCCCACACCCTAGGTGGGGTTGGCGAAAGGGCCTTTCTGTGTGGAGTTTGCATGTTCTCCCCGTGTCTCCTAGGGTAGTTAATACCCTCACAAAAAACATGCAGTAATCCTGGTCACTATACTGCCTCCCCCTGGCCAGCCGGGGCACCTGATGGAGGGGAAAGGAACTGGTTGGAATAACGTGTTCCTTCCACGCGCTACGTCCAACCAGAGAAACTCTCCCCTGTCAGGTGATAAGAAGGTCAGACGGCTCTCATGCATTGAAGGAGGCATGAGCTCGGCCCTGGCCTCCCTAGGTTGGCAGAGGGAAGGTAGTGCCCAGGATTACACGCTTAGGCATTGGCACTAGGGTGAAAAAATAGGGGTTACAAAATCGTGGGATAAAAATTTAAGAAAAAAAAATGAGTGGCTCCCTGTGTAGCATGCAGTGCGGGCACCTGCTTGATTGCCTTCATAGGAGAATTGCCCTTTTTATTGTGTAATGGTTCAAAGAATTCACAGTTCGGTTCAATTAGATACAGAGGTGGTTCTGTAAAACCAGAGAAATGTCCTTAATTGATTTTGCTTTATTGAGCTTGGGAGAGCCTCAGCTGATAACACGTTATTTGTTTAGAAGGAGGACCGGCTAAGATTGCCACTAAATGAGAAATGCTGGTCCACATTAACGCCTGTCCACCTTCAAGCATACTGGGTAACTTTTATGTATTTTACAGTTTATACAGTTTCTTGTTAAAAATAATAAAGTTGCGTTCCAAAATATAGTCAGGCTCTATGATCCTGCAGCATTCCTTTTTGAGCACTAGGTTCTGTATAGACAATCGCTGTAATCACTGGGATGCCGCCAGTGTCGTAGTTAAAAAGACTTCTTAAAATGTATAATACACAGTGTGACTTTAAGGCCTTATTTCATGAGCTTGTTAGCTCCGTTACACCAATTTGGGAATATTGTGCTTTCAACCAGCTACAAACAGAGCCCACGGATATCACTCGGGCGATTTGCAAGCTTTGCAAGAGAGTTGTACCGGTAATTGGTAAAGGAGTCGGACAAATAAACCAAACTGTACACAGCGCAGTGCTGCCATGACTGGTGTGTTCACTGGCTAACTTACTCTCCCTCACGTCACACATTCACTCACTCTCTCTTGACCACACACAGATGTTCCAACTTGCCTGATGTTGTTTGGGCTGCCTTGTTGAATGCAGAGCGCTATAGTTCTAAGTTGATAAAACAACAACAACAACAACAGTATCGTTCGGTACGTAGTTCATACCGAACTGAATACCTCATATCGAAGGGTTCAACATCATATAGACTACTGTTACACCCCTACTAGTATAAGCAGAAGGAAATTGATTTTGCATTTGCATGACACATCATGTAAGGTGTGAAGTCTGGTTTAGAATTTAGGAAATCATGTATGTCACGTGCCAAAAATGTGAAGGTCTAGGCTTTAGTGTTGTGGTTCTAGTCTAGCACCTTTGCACAGCAGTGCATCACATTTTGCCTGCATGGGGATCCTGGGTGCCCTGTCATCAATAAACCATGCAATGTTTGTGTCCAACATATCTTTTTGTATGGCTTTTTCACCTGAGTAATCCGAAGAGCACTTTTATAATAAGCTTTCAAAGATAGCTCAACAACTTTAGAAGGCAGCCTATATTGTCTCATCAATGTCTGTTGACCATTGAAAGATTTGAGACTGGAACGAGAAAAAGTGCTCCTCGGAGCACAGGTCTCCGCCAGGTCAGGTACGTTATTCTGGCCTCCTGGTGGCGCTATAATAGGCCAATGTGAAAAGGGTGGTCTTTCACGGCAATCAGACACTGCATTCATGATTTGAGGCATTTTGTTCCAAAAATGTGCTTTGCTAAATTAGACCTGCTGGTGGCGCTATAACAGACCAATGTGAAAAGGGTGGCATTTCTTCCTCGGCCTAGTGGGAATGTGCGTGTGAAAATTCACGGAAATCGCAAGCTGCGTGCATAGTTTGAGGCTTTTTGTTCAAAACGGACCAATCCCACACACGGACACACACACGGACGGACAGGGGCGAAAACATACTATCTCGCCATGCCTTTCGGCCTGGCGGAGACAATTATTCCATTGTTTTTTCTTTTAAGCACCCAAGTGGCCGCATGAGCCACTGCCACTGTATGTTTCCGTTTAGAATCTGATTGCTTGTATTTAATATTTAACATAAATAAATGATTTAGAGCCCTTGAGAAGCTGGCAACAATTCGACAGGAGAGTTTTAGAGAGAGAATTATGAGCAAAAAATGGGGAAATCTGAATTCACTCACCACCTAATGCCCCAATTAAAATTTGCAATGGCAATGTGTGTGTGTGTGTGTGTGTGTGTGTGTGTGTGTGTGTGTGTGTGTGTGTGTGTGTGTGTGTGTGTGTGTGTGTGTGTGTGTGTGTGTGTGTGTGTGTGTGTGTGTGTGTGTGTGTGTGTGAGCACAAGTGCATGCGCGCATGTGCATGCGCGCGTGTGTGGTTTAGCACAGTATTTTCACAAACTGGTTTCACACTGGGATTTTTTTAAACCATTTATTTACCACGGATAGGTTCGCTAAGCACCAATGCTCTTTTTCAGCAACGCCCTGCATCACACTCACACCTGCCCAGGCAGTATAACCACAGTCCTATACTATTGGCCACTGAGCAGCTCCACCGGAGCAGCTGGGGGTGATGCAGGGTGCAGGGTGATGACTGTGAAGTGAACCCAATACAACAGAAACATCCCTCAACCTGAGATTGCTAATTTGATTGTGACCGTGTGATCTTGAAATCCATTTCTGGTTCCAGGCCAATGGTTGAGAAACGCTTGTCTAGCCAAGTAACCATGATGCAAAAGAGAAAATGTATTTATCTAACCTTTTCTTTCTCTTTTCTTTCCCATTTTCTGTTATTTTATTGTTTTTTCTTAATTTCTGTTCATCTTTGCACTTTAACATTGCTGACTGACTCAAAATGAATAAATAAGCACTAGAAAAATGTGCTCCTCGGAGCACAGATCTCCGCAAGGCCAGGTAGTAGAAGTAAATCTTAGCCAATCAGGATGAAATATGAAAAATCGGATAGGTCATCCTGATGACATGACTATAGAGATAATGTGTACCAAATTGCGTGATGTTTGGACAAAATCTGTAGTAGTAGTATTATCTATATATATATTATATATAAATCGGCCTCCTGGTGGCGCTATAAAAGGCAGATGTGAAAATGCAGGGCAGAGGTTTTTCCCTGGCCTCTAGGAAGTATGCATGCAAAGTTTCACACCGATTGGTCCATTTATAAGTAAAAACGCGAATCGGCCTGTTATAGCGCCACCATGAGGCTGATTTGAGAAATGTAGGGTGGCATTCCAGCCTTGGCCTAGTGGGAATGTGCGTGCACGGGCCACTCCTGCTCATTTTGGAAGCCAATCTTAGCCAATCAGGATGGAATATGAAAAAGTCTTGATCACATCACTATAGAGATAATTATTGTGTACCGATTTACGTGATGTTTTGACGGAATCTGTAGGAGTAATATATATTTTTCAAAGTTCTGGCCTGGGCCGCAGCGTGGCGGTCGAGGCACCCTAGGCTGCAATGCCAGCAAGACAGCGTGTCGCGGGTTCGAATCCCGTTCCCGACGACCTTTGCTGCGTGTCACTCCCTGTCTCTCTCCCCATTTCCTGTCGGTCTACTGTCCTATAGAGGCATAAAAGCCCCCCCCCCCCCCAAAAAAAATGAAGGAGAAATTGCTAAATTTGGTGTCCGTCTCCTGGTGGCGCTATAACAGGCTGAAAGGAAGAGTTTGGGGCAGAAGTTCTGCTCTGGCCTCCAGGGAGTGCGTGTCGTGTGTACAATTTCACGTCGATCAGTCCAACGGTGCCGGAGATTAGCTGTAGACAGACAGGATGGACGGACACACGGACGGACAGGGGGCAAAACACCTCGGCCACACCTTCGGCCTGGCGGAGACAATTGGTAACTTCTTTATCATGCACCGGAACCTAATTGTGTAACATGCGCATATACTAGTTTACCCTTTTTGCAGTGCTGCAAGAAGAAGACATTATGAATATTTTGCAAACTGCAGGCACAACCAGATCCACTGAGACTTTGACCTAGTCTAGTGGCTCCATAACCCCATTGCACCAAATCACTCTGATGCCAATCCTTCTGCTTGCCAAGAGTGACATTTCTGGCCACGACTCTTGAGCAAATCTAAACTTTATTAAACTCTGTCACGAGACCGTAAGAGCGATGAGCAACACTTGTTCTGTGCAGTTCACACCTTGGCTGAAGTGTGAACTTCACATTGTGACAGACCTCCTTGTGGTTTATTCTGTCTTGCTTCACCCTGCTACCCCTCCCACCCCACCCCACCCCCACCCCTTCTTGTTTGCAATTGTGGTTATTGCCTGGGGCTCCTGGTTGATGGGAACCTGGTGACCTACCTTTAAACTTAGTATGCTGGTAAATGATATGTTAATTAAAAAGATAATAATAATTATTATTATTGTTATTATTATTATTATTGTTGTAATACTCTTTGTAATTTGTTAACTGCATGCTTGTATTATTGTGTGCAGATAATAAACTAAACTGAATTAACTGAAGCATTCCACCAAATCAATTAATTGTTTGTTTATTTAAAACAGCACTATCCTTTTTTTTTATTCATAAAATGCAATTTTGTCCAATCTGTATGGTAGAGTATGTTAATACAATATAACTTATACAATTGGGGTGGTTGCATTTTGTCTCCCTCTCTCTCTCTTCTATTGAGACATTTAGATCCTGTGTCTTGGTGAGACATGACCGTGACATGACATGACACGATCCTGTTTCTGGTTTGACACAAATTATGACCTGAAGGTCAATTTATCCCTGGGCCCTGAGCAAACGAGCAAGCGAGCAAGCAGGCAGGCAGGCAGGCTCTATTAGCTCAATGGTAAAAATGTCAGAACTTGCGCAGGAGACCCTGGTTCAAATCCGGGGTAGAAGAGGAAAGTTACATAAATGATGCAGCTTTAAGCAGCAACATACTTTGTCAATATACTGTAAATTATTTGGTGTGAATGATGCATATCACCTTAAGTAAATAATGATATAATAAATCATTACCGTCTTCATGAATAAACAGAACAATAGAAACTGTAGAGGGTATATATTTTGATAACAAAGTGAGTATCAAAGTTGACTATTTGACAATTACATATTCTTTGCTTGCTTATAGAGCTCAGCCTCAGTCCCATCCCAAATACACTATTAATGCCATACTCCGACAAAAAAAACTAATTCTACTTCCTCTAAACACAGCATCATGTTATGATGCAAAAGCAGCTTGCCACGCAGTCCTAACTGCCTCTCCAGAATGACCATTTCTTTCCCAGAAACATTCCTAAACAATGTCTTTCAACATTTAGAAGTCCGTCTGAATGCCAGGGTAGCTCTTCCTGTCTACACAAACCTCGATGTAGACAGTAGCCATCACAAAAGATCTGACATCCTGGCACGGTACAGGCCGCAGAGAGCAGGAAGCTTACTCACTTTTTAACTCTGGGGTTGAGTGTGTGCACGTGTGTATTTGCGTGTGCGTGTGTGTGTGTACGTGTGTGTGTGTTGAGTGAGCAAATGTGGACTTTTTGAATATGCGATTATTGCAATGTAAGGAATTAACCACTTTTGCCAAAAATGTGTGTGTGTGACTGTGTGTCAGTCAGCTGATCACTCTGTGTCCCACTCGATTCTAAAAAATACAGCGATTGATGAAGATATTCTCATCTTCGCGGTGAAAGCACGTCTCCAAGTGTTGCCAACTAAACTGAATCTGTCCATCTGGTATCCCAATAAGCATGACTCTTATCTAGTCTACACACAATGGACAGCATCAGGTCATAGAGTCTATGTCCCATATATTAAACGGTTGTAATGTTTACAAAGGACTATACATAGCCAGGCATGACAGATTTGTTGACATTATCACCAAAGATGTGTCATCCATGTTTGATTCCTCTCTTGTGTATTACAAAAATGTGTGTGTGAAACCAGAAATCTTTCAATGCAATGACCCCCATGTATTTCCAAATATAACAGCAAATACACCAGACGTCATTGTGATTGATGAGAACTGCAGAGAGGGTTTCCTATTGGAAGTTGGCTGTGCTTTTGATTCAAGTTTAGAGGAAGCTTTCCTTTTTCCATATTTGGCATCTTGGATCATGTTCACAGGTTGGTGGTCAGGGGCTTGAGGGTAAGGCAAAGCAGCTTGCAAAATACTGTTCAATCTCCTCCATTATAGGCAGTCGATCTATTTAGAGGAGATGGTGCTTCCTGTACCCATACAATTTTCCGGTGTTGGTAACATGGCAGAATGACAGAAGTGTACTGTATGACCTATGATGACTGTGAATACGTTCATGTACGTTGTTTACAATTCTTAACATTCTGACTGAGCACTGAGACACATGTTATTTCGAGTGTGTATAGGACATCAGAAGAAAGACAAATATTATATGTATTGTATTAATGTGGACTCAAATAAAGAAATTATTCCAGTCCATATTTATTTTTATTTTTAGGTCCACAATAGAAACAAGTCCCGATTACTTTTTTTGTGTCTTTTAGCCCCAGTTTTTTACTGTACTGTAATTGTTTTTTACAGATAAAGTATTCAATCAATCAATGACTCAATCAAACAAACAATATTTACAAAATAAACACACAAAAATTGAGATTCCCTGAAGAAATGTGCAAGCTAATATCACAACGCCTTGTTAGCTCATCATCTGTTCTTTTTGGCAAGTGGCACCACTGTCGGGTGGAAACGTCATACCAAAAACCAAAACTGTTGCTTTTCAGGATTCAAAAAAAAAAAATAGCAAAACTAGCAGA
Organism: Gymnoscopelus braueri; assembly: GCF_963280865.1. NCBI lineage: Eukaryota > Metazoa > Chordata > Actinopteri > Myctophiformes > Myctophidae > Gymnoscopelus > Gymnoscopelus braueri. The sequence continues at coordinate 20,310,379 of NC_137617.1, forward strand.
TCTACATGCTCAAAATGCGCCACTTCGCGCTGTGTTTCGAGCCAATTGTGGGTCTGCTACTGTTGATGCTTTTGTGTGACACTGTAGTATGACTATGACCACACGTAGGGCATTAATTTACGAAAAACAAAACACATTAAATTAAAATATGGAGATAAGAGCTTTCTGCCCGACCACAGAGTATACATTTGGCTTAAAAGAGCTGCGTGCGCTCACTGTGGGCTCATGTGTGTTGTTTATGTGTGTCTGCTATCTCTGGTGGCTGGTGTGCGTTCCGCTTCCTGGTTCCAGCGGCGGAACCTTGTCTCAACTCGGGGCTGCCGTCTTCACAATCGTTGGGGGTGGAGGGAAATCCCACGAGGCCTCGCTTTGCCGGCTATCTGACAGAGGGCAGGAAACTGCTCCTATACGCCCCCATTACCACCAACACACACACACACACACACACACGCACACACACACACACACACACACACACACACACACACACACACACACACACACACACACACACACACACACACACACACACACACACACACACACACACAGATGCAGTTTTGACGCAATTGTGTGTACATGCAAACACTCGCAACCACACCTACTCATGTGCCCACAACACACACATACACGCATGAACACGCACACGCATGAACACGCACACACACACACACACACACACACACACACACACACACACACACACACACACACACACACACACACACACACACACACACACACACACACACGCTCACCCACCATAAATACGGGCAGAGATATGATATCAGCGTATTATAATGCAGTCTGCACACTTTGTTTATCTCAATGAGCTAAAGGAGAATGTGAGAACATAATAGCATTCCCCTCATTTGCTTCATAGTCATATAGATGAGTGTGTTCCATTCACTGATGGACAAAGTTGTAATGTCACAATATTGAACCTATTGCATAACAATACTGTACGTGCAAGGACATATTAGAGATTAATATCACCGAGATTACATCACTACTTTACATGTATGTGTCAAACCAAATTAAATGTGCCATTCCGCCTGGCTCTCTCAACCTCTCTGTCATCCGTTCTTTTTGTTCTATCTCCATAAGTCACTCTATCCCCGACTCTCTTTCTCTCTGACTGATTCATATCTGTTATGCCTACCTCGTTAGGCCCTTTATTTACATCTCTTCATCAAGAACACCAGCATCATCAGAAAGCACACACGCACGCACACGCACACACACACACACACACACACACACACACACACACACACACACACACACACACACACACACACACACACACACACACACACACACACACACACACACACACACACACACACACACACACACACACACACACACTCACACACACACATCTTGTCGGCCGTGCCAACAAAAACGGGGGCTGGACTTGTTCCTTAACCCAATTGGCTCTGAGGGGCTGGTGAAGACAGTCATCCAGGCTGACACACGGGTCAGTGACTGGCCTCAGAGGTTAGAACTGTTCCCCTCGCCACTGGACACCATGTTATTGTACCTGCTCTTCCCAGCTTTCATCTTCGGTATGTATCCCCGCGCTCCATCAATACAGACACACACACTCTTCTCTTCTTTATTTACAGGATAAGTGTTTGAGGTGCAGGCTTCCTGTGGAAGTTCATGAAAGGCGTTTTTTTGGACATGATTTCCAACTGAGCCTATTGTGTTCCCTGGTTTGTGGAGGATGCTGCTGCTATAGCCCAATTACAGGACAATGGGCCGGTGCCATTCTACTGGTAGAAGGAACAGTCTGCGCCACTCTGGAATACCGGTCTAATCGTTTGGTAAATGTAAAAGTTTGAATAAATGCGGCTCTGTTTCATCCCCACATGCAGGAGTTGTGGGATTAGCAGAAGACAACACGACCGATGGATTACGTGAAGAGATTATCCAACTTGAAGGGACACTGGGGCTTCTTGGCAACCAAACGTTCAATATATCCCTAAAGGATGAAGGTAAGATGAGTTTATTTCTATTCTGCTTAAAATAGCTTCATTTTTAATCAAAACCACATTATATAAGCCATTATATTACTTTTCTTTTTTCAATATATCCTCTCTGTATGAGTGTCCTTTCCTGTGCCCTCAGGTCATCAACGTTTAGCATCTAATAAAGATCAGCTGACTGAACTGGAGGAGAAACTGGGACTGCCAACCAATCAGACATTGAACATCACCACAGAAGGTGATGGTGAGATGACATTTTAAATGTAAACCTTTATCAAAATCACAAATGTTGTAGTTATGAGGTTGTGAATGGCAGCAGAGGACAGTATGCATTGTGTATTTTCACTTTATTTATATAGATTTTTCAAACATGTATCAGACAAAAACATTAACATAAGTCAAGGTACAAGTTATGTTCTGAAAAAGAAAGAAAGAAAGAAAGAAAGAAAGAAAGAAAGAAAGCAATATCTGAAAGGGACTGAAAATGAAACCAACACTTACATCCGAAACAGACAATTCCCAAAAAACAATCATCATCATCATCATGATAATAACAAGTCACTCTCTGGATAAATTGCAGGGGCCATAAAATCAAGCAATGAGACATCCAGTTTCTACAAAGATCAGCTGATTGAACCGGAAGAGAAATTGGTACTGCCAGCCAATCAGACATTGAACATCACCACAGAAGATAAGGGTGAGATGATATTTTAAAAGTAAACCTTGAAGTATCAAGGAAAAAAAAGTTGTAGTTATGAGGTTCTGAGTGCCAGCAGTGGCAGAGACAGTATGCTTTGTACATATTTTAAAACTTTATTTCTATATGTTTTTGTAGTTCAGACGTTCTGAATGGCAGCAGACAGTATGCATTGTGTGTCTTTTTAGAGAATCTGTGATTAATGAAAAGTCATGGTCTAACATCTGGATAAATTATGTTTGCAGGTGCCATACAATCAAGCCATGATCCATCCACAGCCACAAACATTTACAAAGATCAACTGACTGAACTGGAGGAGAAGCTGGGGCTGCCAACCAACCAGACAATGAATATCACCACAGAAGATGATGGTGAGATGATACTTTAAAATCAATTCTTCATGGTGGAAGAAAATGAATGAAAACTACTATGCATTATGTGGCTGAGTCATCCATCCATACGTGAAATTTAGAATATCAAGTTCTGGGGTAGTTTGTTCATGATCTTACTCTCTGACAACTATGGCATGGCCAGACTAATATCACTGCGTAGATATTAGTCTGGAATCTCTGTGTGATACCTTCATTTTCAAGGGCCGGAGAAAAAAAAAACCCTGGTGATAAACCCGCCCCACATTTGCATACTGGGTCCTGATTGGTGCCCCACAACTTCGGGGGCAGCGAAAGCCAATCACAACCGAGCAGGGCCAGACGAATCTTCTGAGGGCATTTTTTTTTTTTTGCACTTGCAACTTCACAATAAAATCCTCAGTGTTATTTGAACTCTTGAAATTTTTTCACTGATGAATACCTTTTCAAACTCCAAGGAAAGTGTCATAGTCACAGAACAGCCCTTCTTCTTATTATACGGCAAACGTAAAACATTACATGTATATGTTTCGTTCCAGAGAGATTTCAGGATCAGGAGCAGTATCATCGACCCACACACTGTGATGACACACTGTTGGTGGAATACAGCCATTCGGTTTGTGGTGACCCGTTCCATCTGTCCATGGTGTCTGTCAGCAAACAACACTGGTGTGATTTGGATTACATCATTGGGTGAGTTATTACTCTTGTGTGTGTGTGTGTGTGTGTGTGTGTGTGTGTGTGTGTGTGTGTGTGTGTGTGTGTGTGTGTGTGTGTGTGTGTGTGTGTGTGTCTGTGTGTGTGTGTGTGTGTGTGTGTGTGTGTGTGTGTGTGTGTGTGTGTGTGTGTGTGTGTGTGTGTGCGCACGCGCGAGCGAGTGTGCATGTGTGTCAGTGTTTCTGGTATGGAAAGTTTATTGTCACATCATAGAGAGTACAGGTTGTTTCTGTCGGGTACGAACCTTTTATGTCGATATTTCATCTTTTTGTTTTGTTGTGTAAATGAATGTCCTATTTTATACTTTGTTGTATGACAGTGTCAGCGGAAGAAATGAAAATAGCAGATGTACAAGCACACAACACATGTGGGTTAATAGATGCGGAAATAGCAAATAGCGATTTGAAAGTAAATAGCTAGGCCTAAACATCAGCCATATTTCATAGTTTTAAACATTTTCAAAAATAGCAAAATTAGCCAATCTACAAGTTCACAAGGTCCCGATAGCTTTATTGTTCAATATTTTAGGGTTAAAAAACGAGTACAATTATTTGTTCTCAGACATTGCAGCAGCAATAAAAACGTGTAGCTTGTGGTCTGCAATTAAAAAAAAAAAAAGGCCTATTATAACATGCCCAAAATAGGGCAGGTTGAAAGTTGTTAAATGAATGTTATGGTGAACAAATTATATTAATTCCTTCACATCATCAAGCGTATTGTAATGATTTTGAGTGTGTTTTCATTCTAAATAGTGGCTATCTTATTTGGTGATTATATCGATCATTCACTGCTGTTTCAGCCTTCCTTCTGTCTATAAGTGAGTTGTGAGCTGCTTCCTGTTTGAAATTGAACAGCAAGAATAGGCTTTAATGAAGCAGACATTGTCAAAGGGTGGGCCTGAGGAAGGGGCCATCGGTAACACTCAGCCTACGCCTGTATTCCATTGGCAGAAGCACAAACACTTAGCCTACGCAGTAATAATTTACTTAACACTTGATGATGGATACTTCCCAGACACTTTAAGGAACATAGACAATGCAGTGAGACAATACTAAAAGCTTTTGTAATGCTCTCTCTCTCTCTCTCTCTCTCTCTCTCTCTCTCTCTCTCTCTCTCTCTCTCTCTCTCTCTCTCTCTCTCTCTCTCTTTCAACACACACACACACACACACACACACACACACACACACACACACACACACACACACACACACACGCACTCACGCACGCACTCACGCACGCACGCACGCACGCACACACACACACACACACACACACACACACACACACACACACACACACACACACACACACACACACACACACACACACACACACACACACACACACGCACGCACGCACACACTTCAGCTATTTCCTGCAATGCACTCAGCATTAAAAATACATTGGCATGTGTAATTTTTTTGTTGCTCTTTCAATGTCAATTAAGGACACAGAACAAAGAGTTGAATGATTGTTTAGATTGTAACATGTAAAGCTACACTATGCAAGATTTAAAGCTAAATGGATTTATGGATCTTAATCCTGTAAAGGATTAAAATACTACTTACTACAATGCGGTTCAGGGACCTGGTATGACCAAGTATCAGAACAGTTACAGTACCTCTTGCTGCTACTTGGGGGCGCCAACATGGATGAAGTGTGAAAACTAAGAGTCCCCCCAGTGCAGCTGTAATACAATAAAATATGATACAGAAACGATGCATGCATATATGTGTTCTTGAAAATGATCGGATCTTGATAAACCTGATCAAATTGGTTCATTAGCGCGAGACCCACAAGTTTGCTTGAGAGATGAAAACACTGCTAGTGTAGGCTGCAGAAATGACAGGAAAAACTGCTAGTGTTAGGCCTAAATGAAAAGTAATAAGTTCTTGAGTAATGAGTTCTTGAGTAATGTAATGAGTTACTTTTGGCAGGGAGTAGCTAATGAGTAAAGTAATAATATGTAATAAGTAATGAGTAATATATTACTATTTTTTTGTAACGAACGAAACACTGGTTCATTGGCTTTTCTTGAACATTTAAAAAAGTTTGTGGATATTCATGATCTGTGATCTACACTATTTAATTGGTCAGGGGTAATGAATTGGTTTCAGCTTGGAGCTGGTTCAGGTTAAACACTGAGTTTAGGCATGGATTTGGTGTGGTTTCATTAATCATAGTTAAGCTATAAGCACTGTTAGTATGTGGTGACCAGATGTCCCGGTTTGTCTGGGGGATATCTCTATTGCACCTTTACTATCCACTGCCTTTTAAAAAGCAGACTGCTGTAATCAACATTCACCCCCCCCCCCCTTACATCTTTTCACCCACCACAGGGAGTATAACGACATGACATCCTGCATGGAGCTGCTCTCTAACATGTTGGGCTGCTATTACCCGAACCCTAGCGTTCAAGACTTCTTCCTCTACATCCACTCCGAGTACTTCTACGACTGCTCCGAGGAGGAGCTGCTGTTACACGATGCCCCTCACAGTGTGGTGGTCGTGCTCACTCTGCTCCCAGTCAGTCTCATTCCCATCCTGGTGTTCCTGGTGGTCTGGAAAAGCAAGGTCCGGGACTAAATTGACAATTGCCGAATCTCAGGGTTTATTCTTCAAATTAGGAAATTCTACAAAACTCAGTGCAGCCCAAAAATATACTACATTGTTATATGATATAGATATGATATGAAAACCATAATTAGGCTGTAGTTAAATGAATAAGTAGGCCTATATTTGCCAGTAGTGGTCCTCTCAATAGAAGAGATATATTGTATTAACATACTCTCTCCACCACATATTGGTTAAAATAAAGTTTGATTAAAACCCATACAAAAAGTTGCAGCTTTAAATGATATGCTACATTACAGAGTGATATATAATAGGCACAATTTAGATGATCTATCCATAGATTTACATGTAAGTAGAATACAATGTAGGCATATAGTTTTGATAGTAAACTTACTGTAAGCTAATTCCACACCCTCATTCATGCCAAGCTACTGAGACTGATGTCAAGATGCATTCTGGAACACATAGCCTAGTTAAAGGACGACTTCATCCATTTTCAACCTATATTCATATAATTGGTCCTCAGACTCCTCACTAATGCTCATTATAATATGGTACCATTTTTGTCTACTAGGTCTGTGTCTCAGAGGAGGGATGTGGACAGTTCAGAAACCTGCCTACCAGTGACATCATCGATGGGGAATCCGAGCTAATAGAAACTATAGGCTTACTATTCCTGGAAAGTTAGTATGCTATAATGGAAGCCATTGTTCTCACATTAATAAAAACCTAAATTGAATTTTTGTAATCTTGTTTGAAAAAATAATTCTGCCTAATGATGATGTCACTGGTAGGTGGGTTTCTGAAGTGTCCACAGCCCTCCTATGAGACATAGACCGAGTAGAAAATAATGGTACCATTTTAACATGAGCATTAGTGAGGACCAATTATATTTAATAGGTTGAAAATAGGTGAAGACGTCCTTTAAGCTTACATTTATACAGCTTTACGCTGGTGTGGTTTGCTGAAAATAACAGATTTTCAGCAAGCCACACCATCTCACTACGCAGTATAAATCAGGCTATAGGCTAGGTTTTAAAGAGGTGCCATTGGTGTCAGGCTATACGATATTGGGGACTCTGAGCCATCAGCCATGTTCTATGCTACACAAGCTTACACTGACCATTCACGTGTAAAAACATGCTGATTTTGAATATGTTTTTATTGAGATCATTATTGTGTGCTCTTTTTGCTGCTAATTGAGATTGTCTTTGTATTATTGTGTGCACAAATTATATACACATACAATAAGTAGTTATGTACACAATATATTTAATATAAATAGTCTAGAATGTTTTATAATTTTGTGGAATTTGTATTATTTATTGGGGCGGAAATATTAGTCAAACAATCCTATTTTGATTTTTTACTTTCATACTTTTGTGGCCCACTTTCTATGCTTTTTCCATTTACAATTTCTCATTGTAAACTGCACAAAGAAGACCTGAAACACACATGAACTACATACTGAATACATTTAAGCGGCATTGTTTTATGTATACTTGGATTATTCCTGCTGTGTTGAATTGTATTTTCTATCACTATTTGTGTGTGTGTGTGTGTGTGTGTGTGTGTGTGTGTGTGTGTGTGTGTGTGTGTGTGTGTGTGTGTGTGTGTGTGTGTGTGTGTGTGTGTGTGTGTGTGTGTGTGTGTGTGTGTGTGTGTGCGCGTGTGTGTGTGTGTGCCCGCATGAGAAAAAGATGAAAGACAAAGGAAGGGAGGGATTGTCTGTAACAAAGCCGTCTGATTTCCTTAGAAGATCCTGCTGGGCAGTGAATTATGCCTGAGATAAGGTCATTAGCACAGAATCCCACTGGTGCTATCTATATTGTCCTCTGTATGCAGCAGTGCATGTCTTTATATGCACACACACTTGGGTCATTGGAGTATGTAGACCTGTGTAGGTCAGCCCAAGGTATAAACCCCTTCCAATACTCATTCAACCAAGCGCTATTATATTTTTGTTTTGTTTTGTTTTTGCTGAGACACTGTGCTATTAAAGGGACACTTACCATGGTTTTCAACATTATTCTTGTGTATTTGTTGTGGGGCTAATGTTACATTAGCAGCCATAAAACTGACCTGTCTTCTGTGAGTCTCTGAAATGCCACCAAAGTCAGATTCAAATATTTTATTTGCCACATGCATTGCGTATATATTGTCACGCTGACACCCAGGGATGAAAAGTAGGACTCAAAATGCAAAGAACACTAGAGGTTGCTGGCGAAAACTTAGTCTTTACGGAAAGTGAACAAACACAAGTACACCTCTGCTCTCACAGAGGGAAAACAATGGTTCTTCTGAACACACTTAAACACAAGACAATAATCCAGCAACATGACATACATTGGCAGTCCTTTAAATACCAGAACACTAATAACTGGGTTGCCAGATGGAATCAGTCTTTCAATCAACGTCCGAACAGTGAGGGGAGGGGGCGAGTAGAACAAAGTGATGAAAGGGCAAGGGCAGAGTCACATCAGGGCAAAGACAGTGGCACACTGGACAGAACAGGGCATAACTGACAGGGAAGGGGGACACACAGGGCCCTGCCAAAGGCCATGATCGTGACACATTTGCAGTGATGGCCACAGACCGTATGGGTGTGCCACAGTGCCAGACATATGCTTGACCGTAAAATCACTCATGGGAATAGTAGGAACACAGAGAAAGGCTATAAACAGGCATAGAGGGGAATTTTCTCTGACAATATGGGCTGTATTGTAAATGTCATTGTTTCAATTATATTATAATAATGAACCATGGATTGGAGTGCAGACCAACAGGGTTGAAGTTATGCTGTCACTGCTACAGTTATCACCAACTCAAATTCTATAGCAGCCTAAAACCTTCTAAAAGATGTATCACACTGGATTCTGCATGATCTAATTTACAGATAAAAGTTAATGTTCTCTTCATTACATATAACAAGTTAATTATTTGATTAGAGTGTAAAAACAACGTATTAATGCATGGGAGCCTATAAACACCTCGACAGGTCGTTTATTTTATGTTTTTTATGGCAAAAGCCACATCACAAGAGCACAGCACTGTCCGTTTACTAAAGTTCAACTAATTGCGCTTGCCATATGATATCTCTCCCACATAATAAGAAGCCAAGTGCAGATGAAGGGGCCTTACATTTCAGACAGGGAGCTTTCTGTGAAAGAGAATACCGAGACCTTATTATTAATCACATTCAACAGAGAGATTAAGAGAGCCTGACAGCTACAACAATGCTGGCCTGTGTTTACTTTCGCTGTTATACAGAAACTTGGTGTTGGCTTCTGCACGATTGTTTAAGATAGTGGGACTAAATACAACAATGGTGAGCCATGTTTCCTTTCACACAGTTTATAAGGATGTTTGTTTAGAGAGGAGCAGAGCCCCTGTGGTGACTGTCACTGGAGAAAAACAGCATTCTGTCCTATCTCACCCCCCCCCTGTTCCACACAAGACTTCTGTCACTAGATAATATCCTGCTCACAGCCGTGTCTTGCTGTTTTCCTGGCTACAGCAATATCCAGACGGACTTCTTTTGAGGATACCAGAGTGGATGGTATTTGATGGATTGTAAAGATAATATTTTATTGGTTAGTATACGGAGGTTCTCAAAGTGGGGCCAGGGGGTCTCCAGCAAAATTAGATAATATAGCATCACAATCAGTTTAATCACTTTAACCCTATTTTACACATGGGCTATTCCAAAATAGCTCATCTACAAGCTCACGATACAACATGTGAGCTTGTAGATCTACTCTTTTTTATTCTTGAAAAAATAAATAAATTTGTTGGTTGTAGGAAACTTTAAAAAAGGATATTTTTCTCATGGCCCATAAAATGGGTCCCGATCCATTGATTGTTGAACCACAGTGAGTTCTAATATGTACTTTCCATCAATGAGACTTTTCATTAACTTGAGAGCCTCAATGTGTCCTTCCATTTCCTCTGAATGGTTACCACTGGCTCTTTAGCTGACCCTTGCGTAGTGATCAGGCATAGGGCTCGGCTATGTCTTTATGTCTAGTCTAGTTAGTATCTTGCAAAGCCCTGCACACTGCAAAGCGCAGAAGGCAAGGAGAAATGAACATGATGCCCCCTGCTGGTTCTATCTAGTCATTGGACAACAGGAGTTATTGCTTGGGGACAGAACTGGCTTATGAGAGTTCAGAAACCCAGTCATGAATCATGATGACACAGAATGGTATCAAGTTGAACCTTAACTGACAATTCAGTGATTTCAGTGTTTAATATTACATACAACATTACGCCATACATAGTCATTGGAACAGAATTATTTGTATTTGCAGATTTTTTTTTGCATATAAGAAAACCAGGGATCAAACAAGAAAAGGGGGGTTGTCTCTCACTTATACAGATACAACTACAAGCAATGTGGCATGTTCTGCATACAACTAGACAATACTAGAGATGAAATGAGAAAGAAAACAAAAGAATACAAATAAGATATGGTTAGAATAAATCATGTTAAAAAGTACATAAGACACACATTTAACCATCTTTAAGAACCTCTGCTAATAGTAAGTTTCCTCTGTATAGTTAACGTATTACACTGAATAACAGCAGTGAGGAAATATTACAAAATGTAAAGCTATAAACTGAATCCAATTATATACAGTAGGCTACATGTACAATATAGATGCTGGTACTGCAATATAGCTCAATAGACTGATGACAAAATGCTGTTATTAAAACAATTTAATATCCAAGTCTCTTGGAAATGTACTATATGGTGAGGCTCAAAAAACAGCTTTCCTTAATGTGTCACAATCTACGACATGGCAATACTGATTGCTGATATCTTTCAAGACATTAAATGGTATTGTTAAGCAAGAGATAAGGTGACATCAAACAGATTGGCCCATCAGTGACCCTCCACTGTATTGGATGTAAAGCAATGGGGGGGAGGGGGGGGTGGGGGGTCAGAGCACTATAAAAGGACAAACAGTCAAACAGAGGCCACTTGCATTTCTTCAGAGACACTCCATTTGCCTCTTTGTATGTTTGGTTCTGCCACTGTAGCATCCCTCTTAACAGAATATCATCAATAAGCAATATCAGGATTGTGTGTATACCTCAGACAACAAGCCTGAATCATCAGATCAACTGCGTGTGGTAAGTCCTGACTTTATATTAATTGTATTTTTTTTTGTTTCTTTGTTTCTTTGTTTTGTCAGACAGACCTGACATCAGCACCATCAGCATGCACTACGCTGTAAAATCCTGAGTGTAATAATTTAACTCTGAGAGTGTACAAGTGGAACCAAATGGACCTGTAAAGTCCCATTTGAACACTCTCAGAGTTACAAAAGGATAGATTAACACTGAGTAATTGAACGTGTGCCTTCTAAAATACAGATTATTTTCTTGTGTTTAATCTCCACTACAAGGGTCTAATGTCTGACAAAGTCATTCTTAACCAAAGGCCCCTGCATGCTACCAATGAAGCCAATGAATTATAGAAGTGTGTGTGTGGTAGAGCAGAGCTTCAGTATGGTGATACTGATGCAACACAACAGGAAAACCACAGACTGACGCTCTTCATCAGCAACACTCTCACACAAGCTGTCTGGTTGGTTTCTGTCTCACACTTCTGGGAATACACCATGAACAATAAGTGTGTGGTTTTGACTTTAAACAAGTGAGAAGTGTTTTTCTGAGATTTATCAAGCTCAGATACAAATACAAAACCTCACATCTGTGGCCCTAAAGAGTCAGACACAATTGTCCTTTAAAACAAAGATGAAAAGAAAATATACTGTATTCTGTGTTGAACAACAAACAACTTAGCATTGTGGGGGGTGGTGGTGGTGGTGGTGGATTTAAAGCTGGTCACTTGCTTCTCTGTATTTAAAGGCTCTCCCATATGTCTCAGACATATACTATTTGCAGGTAGAATGGTGGGGCAGCATTGGATTCCATGGAGAGATAACCCAACAATCATGGTACCACTCATGGTACCACTCAAGCAGAAGGAGCCGCAAATCTGTGAGTGATATGGTGATATTATCTTTATTGATTAATTTAATTAATCCTAATTGGGGTCTGGGGATTTATCTTTACTTTGATTAAGTACAGAATATAATTATCTATGTGTGTCTCTGACAATGGTTAATGGACCACAATGGAAACAAAACTTTGGCTTTTTTGTGTCTGATCCATTTGGCGTTATTACATTGTGTGTACTGCTGTACATTAAATGTAAATGATGTCAATAAAATATTCCATCAATCAATTCATCAATCTGGAAGATAAATTAAATACATAAACTTTAAATAAGACAATGAATAAGGTTTAAAAAGGTGTTTGTTTTTGCTTTCAGTTCCAGCCTGTCCCAGCACCAAAAAACGGGATATCCGTCCTCATCTCTATGTGGTAATTGGCCTCTGTGCAGCACTCTGCCTTGTGTTGCTTGGGATCTCCACAGCTCTTGCTATCTTGTGTAAGTTCTGGCTTTTGCTGTATTCATAGATTTTAGTCCAAACATTAAACATCTGATTAAACAACCCCTACAATTGATGAAATGGCATGACATGAAAACATATTTAAAGAGGTGGCCCAACAGCTTGAAAATAAACATTTATATCATCTAGACATCTATATTTCACAGATATGAATCCACACTTAATGTGTTTTCTCTGGAAAACATATTGTGTGTGTGTGTGTGTGTGTGTGTGTGTGAGTGTGTGTGTGTGTGTGTGTGTGTGTGTGTGTGTGTGTGTGTGCGTGTGTGCGTGCGTGCGTGCGTGTGTGTGTGCGTGCGTGCGTGCGTGTGTGTGTGTGTAATATAGGCTATTTCCTCCTGCTATATTGTCCACCTGTTTAATTTGTATAGAATAGCGTAGTCTATCTTTTGATTCATTGTCTTAAATCTTCATTGTCTTAAATCTTCATTGTCTTAAATCTTCAGATGCCCGTGAATCAGACAGCAAGCCGGAATGGAAGGGTCTCATCTTTGACAACCAGAACATCAGCGACCATTACCTAACTGTTACTGAGGCCAATGATGAATTAAAGAGAGACAACTTCAACTTGAGGGAGCACAACGCCTGGCTGGGCAGGCAGTCCCGTCTCCTCAATCAAAGCTTCGCCAAACTCAACTTGACAGGTCGCGTTTTGACCTTGGAAAACCTCCAGCTACGGGAGCAAATAGTTAACCTGACTTCAACAAACTCACAGCTGGATCAGCACCACGACCGGCTGGAGCAGAACAGCAGAGAGCTGGAGGCAGATCATTTCAATCTCTCTCAAGCTGTTGAGCGGCTCAACCACTCCCACACCCAGCTGGAGGAGGAGAGACAGAACCTCTCTGAGACCAACGCCCTTCTGAGACACGATCGGGTCCAAGCCACCGAGGAAGCCAGCAAGCTGCGAGAGGTCAACAACCATCTCCGCGAAGCAGTCCGGGATCTGAATGAAAAGATCGAGGCAGATGCTGTCCTGGAGATCGATTGCGAAGAAACGTCCAGGAACAGCACGCGTCTTCAGGGGACAGTTGAGGAGCTCCAGGAGGAGAACCGGAGGCTGAGTGCTGTGCTGGAGCGAGAGAGGCAGGCCGCTTCAGAACAGGAGACCCGCACCAGAGAGCAGATGCTGGTGGACACGCGTCAAATGAACGAGGCCTTTAACGCTTTCAACGTCTACTGCCCTGTGGTGGATCAGAAGACGAATGGTATGTCATCCCTTTTCTATGTTAACTGATCAACAACAAAGGGGTCACACTATCTGTGTAACCAAACTGACCATAATGTGTTCTGGCCCAGATTGATGGTAGCAGACAGTTTTGACCCCAAGTCTAACTGGCACATTAATATGAATATGGATCTTTTGGTTCTTTTCAGGCACTTTTGCCATTATACAAAACAAAATATCAATCCGCAGAAAAATCTATGGCAGGTTAACAATATCAGAACCCAGAATTATTTTTAAACAAAAATCTACCTATTCATTTAAATCTAAGCAGGACACGTAACCACTATCATCTTCCATGTCATTCTGTGTTGTGGATTTCACATCTTGATAACATCACAGATCAAGACTTAGCTCTCTGACTTGGAGAGAAAACTGATCATGTTCATGAATGCAGTCCTAGACCTAAACTGTATTCTCTCTTCTTCACAGAGAGGCTTTGCAAGAAATGTCACAGCAGCTGGACACTGTTCCAGACCAAATGCTACTACTTCTCCTCTCGTCTGCTCACTTGGGAGGCCAGCAGAGCCTGGTGTCAGGCACAAGGGGGCGACCTGCTCATAGTTAACAGTACAGAGGAGCAGGTATGGGACAAAATAATAAACATTAACCACATAAACCCTAGTGTCACCTGTTTAAGTATATCAACTTACAATTAATCAATATTTAGATACAAAATTGTAATTGATATTGCTGTTATCTTGTACTTATGAAGTGAAATTACGTGTGTCACTTGAAACAGTTATCAGCTGAAATTCATATTTTGTCTCCCCGGTTTTCTCTTTCAGACTTTTATGTTCGCCACTAGCCAGGCCACAGGTGGGGCTAGCGACAGGGTGTGGATAGGTATGACGGACTCACAGAAAGAGGGACAATGGCACTGGGTGGATGGCAGCCAAGTGTCTTCAGATCTACAGTAAGTCAAGTGCATTATTGACTTTGTTGAACTATGCCAGTGATGGCTAAGCCCCATTCATACTTTGCTGTATGACGGCGTTGTTGTGAGCTTGTAGATCAGCTATTTTCAGCACGTGACACCATCATATGACAAAGTATAAATGAACAGATTGCAGTTCTCCATTTCAGTTTCAACTATGAACACATTTGGCACAGTAAGTGCTGTTGCCTCTCATCTAACCTTGACGGAATACTTTGCCGAATACTGAATACCCATTACTTGTAAGATTTTTTCATTTGTCGAGATTCAATACCTAAATAAATAATTCATGAAAGTGGAAAAAACATAAGCACTTTCACAACAAAAGTATGCAGTGTAAATAAGGAATTGGGTACTGTGAAATAAAAATAAAGTCACATAAAATAAAATCTAAAATAGTTCACCACCTTGATTCTCATTGGTCCCCAAATGAAAATATGAAAGTTTTTTTTATGAGCCACAGACAGGGTCAAAATGATTTCTAAATGAGTTAATTCATAATGTATTAGTCATAACATTTCCTGCAAAACAATGCACATCCACATGGCATATTTGTTTGGTATTGTAACTTTAATCTCCTTCATAACATATTTTATTTAACATGTTGCATTACACTGATTCATTTAAGTTTTGAGAATTATACATCTCTAGTAGTGTTTAGTGTTACACTATCATCAGGTTTAGTGGCCAATTGTATGACAAATGTCATACAATGTTATATCACAATTACAACACCCTCCAACTTGCTTTCACACACATGCACGCACGCACACACACACCACGCACGTATACATAGCCTAACTATATAACTATGTGCAGCTTCATTGTTTATCACCGGGCGGGATGTGTTATATCACTGCTTCCCCTGAATTAATTAAAAGCATTTCCTTTTGGGAATGGTCTGATATGTTTGATATTTATGTTTGATAGTACAATTTTACAATTTCATAAACAATGTAAGCCACATTAACCCTGGCGTCCCCATTGTGGACAAATGTGTCAAAATGTTTAAAACAACAAAAAAACTAAAAAATCCAAAATACCAAATCAGCTGTTTTCGCTATTTGTCTAAGAAGTATGTAGGGGTTAGTTAACTGGTTAAGTAAATGTAACCCTTCTGTTTTATATTTGTATAAAACATTTAGCAAATCAAACCCAAAATGTCTTCAGTCAAAACGGTCTCTTGCGTATAGTGATGGAATGCCTACGTTCCTCTCACTGTCTCCCTAGGTACTGGCTAAATAGACCTGGTCTGGGGACAGAGCCGGATAACTGGACACAGGATAATCCTGCAGGAGAGGACTGTGGACATATAGATACCAAAGAAAGTGAATTCAACTCGTGGATGGATGGCTCCTGTGACACTGCCTATAGATGGATCTGTGAAAAGAGTGTTTTGTATTAACTATTCTATCATCACTGTAAATATTTAAAGGTAGAGTAAGTGATATTTGTTTTGGTTAAAACAAAACGTTTTTTGCAAAAAAAAATTAAGCTCTATATTCTGATAGTACTCATTTCTATAGTGTTTGTCTAATAACAGGGGTCTACCCGTTTCTCCAGCTCTTTGATAAACAGAACATACATGTTCAGGTGGGTTGCCAATTTTCATTTATGAGGTTCAATTTTGGTGTTCCAGATCCAAAAGCTCACGTCTTTGTGTCATCACTTCCAATTTCACTTGGTTATCATGTATCCTGTATGAGTTCTCCCTCCTGATTGGATAAAATTGGTCTGCCGACCTGAAAATGCATTTTTCTGTTTACTAAAGGGCTGGAGAGACAGGGAGACAGACCCCTGTTACTGAACAAACACTATAGCAACATCAGAATATAGAGCTATAACACTTATTGCAAACAAACAAACTTGCTGCACCTTTAACCGATGTGTCTTTTTTCCACCATTAAACAGAGCTGTGTAATGTAATGTAGGAAATGATGATGTGTTGAATGAGACATTACTGTATATATCAAAATAAAAATAAAAAGATATTCAGCCTCAGTATTGGATGTTTTGCAATATCCTCCCCTAAGGCAACAGAGGGAAGATGGCGATGATGATGATAAAATATTATACATACTTGCCTTTAGCTTTTCATGTGCATCAATTATGAATTCAAGTACTTACAATATACTTCATTTAAACCATCACAGTTGTATAATGCAATACAATAATAATAATAATTTGCAAACACTATCATGCCTTAACACCTGGTATCACAAACTCGCTGTCGGGCAGAAACCTCATGTCCAAAACTGTTGGATATTATGATTCAATGTAGTTATTATTTAGTCACAAGCTCTTGTAAATACTTTTCCTTGGTTCAATATTTATAAAACCTGCTGACAAAATTAACCACTTTAACTTGGTTTCACTAAAAGAGAAAAGAAAAAAAGAAAGAATAGCTGATGTACAAGCTCACAGTGCGACGCGCTGTGAGCTTGTAGATCAGCCATTTTTTGTAGATGAGCCATTTTTGTGTGACACTGTAGTATGACGCAGTAGGGCATTAATTTATGAAAAAACATGCCAACATCAACAATATATCTTTGTGTGATATGTTATTTGAGTCCTGTGTGGGCGTATACATTTCTGTGTGTTTTAACAAAGTAACTGTCAGTTTCAATCATTCAAAGCCATCTGTAGAGTCAATTGGCTAATCCAGCTTGGACTTTCTTTTCACACACAGTCTGAGGCACACAAAGCGTATTGATCCCAGTGCAATAGCACTCAGGGCCAGGACGACAGCAACTAAGAAGGCTATAACATCCAGAGAATGATATGAGTACCACGGCATCTTATAGGACTCGGTGCGCAGGTGGGCGGCTCCTTTGTGCCTCATGACAAATTCCGTCCAGTAGACGGCCGTGTCCAGTGGATGACTCGGCTTGTCATGGTGGAGAACAGATAGATGCTCCATGCTGTTCCTATAGGATGGATTGTGAAGAACTTCTTGCACCGCTTCCAGAAAGTTCTGTCTGGTCAGTTTAGTTACATCCAGCACCTTGGCGGCTCCCCGGATCTCCAATCTCAGAAGGTTCTCAAACTGGTCAAAAAGAAGAGGTACCCCTATAACTGGCACTCCATGGTAGATTGACTCGTAGACGCCATTAGTCCCACCGTGGGCCACAAAGGCTTTGACTTTCGGGTGACCCAAGAGGTCATTCTGGGGCAGCCATTTTACAATCAGGGTGTTGTTGCCCAAATTGTCTGGCCGCTCACCTGGGTGCCTCCAAATGACCTTCTGTGGGAGCTGCGCGAAGGCAGCGGCGACTTCTGATGTAATCTCCAGAGGAAGGCCTTTAACCAAACTTCCAAGAGACATCAGGATGACTCCGTGCTCGCCTGAGCTTTGGACAAACTCCTCCAGCTCTGTAGGTAAAGGCTTTGAGGGGCTACACTGAAAACCAGCTACATATATGATATTTGGCATGGTAGGCCTGGGGAACTCAAACACAAAGTCCACCCTCATTAGCCAAAGATCTGTCCCCTGCAAGATGTGGTAGAAGGTCACGTCTGGCTCAAAGTACTTCTCTACCAGCCTGTCGTAATGCGGACTCACGATTAAAGTATCAATGCCCATGTTAAGTAAATAGAACAACACGTTCTTGATCCTTTCACTAAAGGTCATCTTGTCTGAGACTGCATATCCAGACATGGGGGTGTAAGACAAGGGCGAAGGAGCCACGACAAAGTGTCCCTCTCCACTGGTGATCCATCTCACGTTGAAAACAGTGGGCAGCTTCAGTGCGTGGGCCACCAGAGCCCCTATAGGCAACCCCGGGTCCAAAAGAACAACATCATACTGAGCGTCACGGAGGTCCTGCATGAGGGCCTCGTTCTCCAAAATCTCTACCACAACATCGCTGGCCTCTCTGTGCATTTTGGACAGTGACGATAGCATTTCCCAGTAGAAGGACACAAAGGCCATTACAGATGCACCCCCCTTCTTGATGGCTAGCATTTTGGCCAGGAAGGTTACGAAGAAGTCCTGCTCCTCTATGGTCATTTTCTCCTGCAGGGGGACGGTGATGGCGCTGTAGTGTTCTGCTCCGTCTTTGACGTACCAGCTAGTAGACGTGCGGACCACAGTGATTTGGTGACCCTTGGCGTAGAGACCCTTCAGCAGCAGGTTCATATTGACCCAGTGGCTACCCTCCAATGAGAACACCAGGACCTTTCCACCTTCAGAGCCAGGACTAAACAGGAGGGCTACGCTCACCACCAGAAATAGAGGAGTAGCTCCTGGAAGGAGGATCCTCATGTTTCACCTCTGAGGGAAAAAAGAACACATCCCAGTTTGCTGTTAGTCAATTGAAACTAGTGAAATATACAACACAGTAGTTCACTATTCAAAGTCATAAAGTCACATTAAAGTTACACATTAAAGTCATAACCTTTTCAATTAAACAACAAATATTTTTTCACTGGTATATTTTTCACAATAACCATTTCACATAAATGTGTTTTTTGATGACTTCTCACCATTAAACAACATTTTTATTCTTCAGTGTATGGCCCGACACATTATGTATTTTAAAGTTATAAATAAAGTTTCTGCCAACATCTTCTTGCATTCCAAAATATCCTCAGGTGCTAGGACACTGCAGCATTCCTTTTTGAGTGGTACTTCTGTATAGAGTAGACAAAGCTACAAGAGGTGTCACCAAAAAGACTACTTAAATGAATGTCACACAGAATGCTATCGATGAACCCCCTGTGAGGTTTCCAGATCACTTCATGTTCACTCACTTGGACACATGGTGTCAGTGTGAACAGATAAGGGGACAGTCGGACAGAAGTGAACAGTGAACCTTATCATTTCTATATTTCATACAGTCAGTGCTTTCTACCCACTTGAAATGGAGCCAGCCTACTTTTTTTAATTTATTTCTTGGCTATCTTGGCCTGTTGATAAATACTATGACACACACACACGCGTGCGCACACGGTGTGCCGTGCTGAAGTACATTAACACCACAGGTTTTCATTGCAGTATCAACTCATTTGGAATGATCAGTAATCACACAACTAATCACTTGCTGTAGCTGTAGAATCTAGCCGAATGTGTGTTTAACTGTGCTCAATTGTACACACTTTTTTAAAATAATAACCATGATGACCGCTACTTTTAGCCATCACCTCTATTACTGGTCAATCCTTTACTGAATGCTTGCTTGTCATGTTCTGATACGTACCTGATACTTGAGCATGAAAATATGTGAAAGTAAAGTATACTAATGTTATGTTTATGCTATGTTTAAGGTTCAGTGTTCCATAACAGGGAAACTTCAACAACTTGGAATGCTGCGACAAAGGCTTATCTCCAATAACAACATAGACAGTAATCTCACATTACCAACCACTACCAGCACAGTATACTGTATGCATCTGAAAAACTGATATATACATATACATATTAGCATATTCCCAACTCATAAGGTTTCAAAAATGAGCAAAAAGGCATCTAGCACACACAGCACACAAAAGTAAAACGCAAATGCAATTATGCTTTTGGAATGGTCAAGTTAAAGAATGACAGACTATATCCTGCAGGTTTCTTGCAGTGAGCAAAACAGACTCACATTCTGTCAATGCTCATGTGTTAACAACAGTATTATCCTAGCCTTTGGAGTTGTTTTAGGTAGTTATAGGTACAAAAGGACAAGTAATATAACCTACCGTAAATCCCTGAGACAGGAGCAGTGTACTTTGAAAGGATTATTGACTGCCAGCTGCTAGTTGAGAAAAGGATTCAAGCTCCAGACCATTGTGTTGTGTTGCATAACGTGGGAAAGGTCGAGTCGGGGGAAGAGGATATTCTGAATGGATTGCAGATGTGTGCGTGTAAAGCACAGACCAAACTTTGGGGTGGGTCTTGTCTGCAGGGCCTGCCCTCTTTCATGGCACACACACACACACACACACACACACACACACACACACACACACACACACACACACACACACACACACACACACACACACACACACACACACACACACACACACACACACACACACACACACACAAACACACCTCTCTTAGACAACAAGGCTCCCCCTTCTGAGGGAAGGCAGGCCTTAAGGGGCTGGCTTGCCATGTCATGCACATACCATATGTCCATAAACAATCTCCTGAAATGTGTCTAAAACAGACATAAAAACTAAATAGAGCTGTCAGAGGTTTCACTCACTTGGACAAGTGGTGTTAGTGTGCACTGACAAAGGGACTGAAGTGACCTTTTTACATTTATTTTTATTTTTCACTTTTTCACTCTCTCCACATATATTTAACCGTTACACTATCATCAGGTTTAGTGACCAATTGTATGACAAATGTCATACAATGTAATAGCTCCCACAGACAGAAACATTTGCCCGTACCCCCACTGACAGGGCTGTCACAATTACAACACCCTCCAACTCGCTTATTGACGCGCACGCACGCGCACACGCACACACACACACACACACACACACACACACACACACACACACACACACACACACACACACACACACACACACACACACACACACACACACACACACACACACACACACCCTACCACCACCACCACCACCACCCAAGGCTGCACCTTTTCCATGAAGATACATGTGGAGCCTTGTAACATTTCAGCTCTGTAATGCAGTGAATGTTCAGAATGGTCAGATTTCAAGTATTTAATTAATGTAACAGGTAGGACCTTTACGGCATAGTGCCCCCTCCCTTGCTGGCTGGTAGAAATTTAATATCTGCCAATGGCCCATGGCCTGATTGCATTGCATGACTTTAGGCATGATGAATTAGATTAAAGTAGGTGTCTCCTTCGAGTAGGGTTGGATGATATATGGGCAAATATCATGATATTGACCAAATACCTCAGTAACGATATTGTTACAATATAGTGGGGATGACTACTGGTGCTTTTTTACTGCAGCCTTTAAAACCCAGCAAATGTACATCACAATATTACAAAATCTGGGGCGCTGATGTCCAAGTGGTTCAGGTGCGTTCCACATGGGCTTTGATGCTGACAGCGTTTCCCGGGTTCGATTCGGCTCGTTTCCTATTTCTCTCTACTGTACCATCGAATAAAGGCAGAAAAGTGTGAAAAAACAACAATATTACGATCTGAAATCCGAGACGATATCTATATAATATCGTCAGCCTATACCCAGTCCTACTTTCGACTAGCAGTCTATCACTGTTTCTCTCGCGGGAGTTAACAATGCTTATGTCTGTCTACGTTCATTATTTACAAATATATATTATATTCAGTTCACATCATCAGTAATTGGATCCTGGACTTCCTGACAGAGAGGAGTCAAACAGTCAAAGTCGGCAACAACACATCTAAACCCCTTGAAGTGAACACAGGATCTCCTCAGGGCTGCGTTCTGAGTCCCTTATTGCTCACTACTTACACACGACTGCACGGCCAGGTTCAAAAGCAACCACATATGGCCCGACCGCTGGCCTTACGGTCCGGGCGACAGCATGTCGTGGGTTCGAATCCCGATCCCGATGACCTTTGCTGCGTGTCACTCCCCATCTCTCTCTCCCCATTTCCTGTCTATCTACTATCAATAAAGGCAGAAAGGCTAGAAAATATATCTTTAAAAGCAACCACATATAATAAAGTTTGCGGATGACACCGCCGTGGTCGGCCTCATCACTGATGAGGAAGAAGCTGCCTACAGAAAGGAGGTGAGCAGCTGGCAGTTTGGTGCAAAACACACAATCTCACCCTCAATTTAGAAAAAAATCAAAGAAATTATTGTCGACTTCAGGAAGAGGATCAGGCCACAACACCATCCAATGACCATCGATGGCTCAGCTGGGAGTACTGCTGACAGACAACCTGGCCCTGAGCAGCAACACCACTGCCATTACAAAGAAAGCCCAACAGCGCCTCTACCCCCTCCGTCAGCTGGAGAGAGTTGACGTTCCCATTCCAGCCCTGACCATGTTTTACAGAGGTACCATCGAGGGCCTTCTCACCTACTGTTTCACCTCCTGGTACGGTAACAGCACAGCTGAGGAGAGAAAACAACTGAACAGGACCGAACCGGAAAGATCTTTGTTACCTCGCTGCCATCCCTGGCAGACCAACAACGATGCATGAGGAGAGCGACTAATAGCACCAAGGACATCACCCACACCACCTCTCACAGCCTGATCTCCCTTCTGCTGTCGGGGAAACGATACAGGAGCATCAGTGCCAGGACGGAAAGGATGCAAAACAGTTTCTTTCCCCTGGCAATCAGACTTTTGAACTCCAATCTCCCAACTAGATAATATATGAACTTGGTAGGTATGCATGCCTATGCATTAGATGAAATGAACTCTATAGATTAATTTCATTCTTTTTATACTGTTTTTATCTGGTTATGCTTGTATATTATGACATGACTTCTTCTAGTTTTTTGGATTTGTTTATTTAGATTGATAGAGCATTTTTTGGAACTATTAGTATTCATTTTATTCTTTTATGATTTTTTGCTGTCTTTAACTAGGAGAAACATAATTTGGTATTTTTTTTCCAAAGCTGCAAATGACAAATAAAGCAATCTTGAATCTTGACCTGTGGTTTCTGAGGCTACAAGCTTTAGCTTAAAAAGAATGCAAGCACAACTCAACTCCCAGTTCTTACTCTCTTATCGGGTACACAGCTCATAATAAATTCTTATAAGCCCAAAGTTCACCAGCACTTGCATAATGCCTTTTTTGGTGCTTTTTATTTTGTTTGGCATGGGCAGCATAAGGACACGTTTCAGCAGAGCCTTCCTCAGCATAATAAAAAATCCAACACGGGTGTGTCACTTATAAAGGGACCTTTATAAGTAACCTTTATACACGGTCAGTTTTTTTCCTTTCAAAACAAAAGCTAATACCGTACATACTGCTAGTCAGTTTTGTTTTCTTGAAAAATAATAAACCTTGTCCTAAAGGAGTTCGTTCACCACACACATGCACGTGTAAGCCAGTCAACCCTATCACTTTCTATTTTCTGATTAAACAGCAACATTCTTTTGAGTCTGGTCTCAGAATCATTGCTGAAAGGGTTACCTCCAGGCTGTCTCTAGATTACATTGCATATTAACTTGACACTCATGTATGTCTGTAGGCTTTAGCAGATTTGACTAAACTGAACTGCCATAGTAACGGCATGCACATTTTAGAGTTAACCACAGAAAGTGCTTCTTCCTCTTTCACCAAGAGTTTATGTGATAAGGAAGCAGCTCCCAGTACAACGTTGCACTCCCCCGGGTGACACACAGTGTGTGTGTGTGTGTGTGTGTGTGTGTGTGTGTGTGTGTGTGTGTGTGTGTGTGTGTGTGTGTGTGTGTGTGTGTGTGTGTGTGTGTGTGTGTGTGTGTGTGAGATCCTACATCAGAGAAGGGAACTGCATAGCTACTACAAACATCATTGATCACCCTGCCAGGCAATGAGGCGACATATTATGGCATATTTCCATGCTCAGGTCTTGCTCTTATCTTTTACTAGATTATGGTCCCTGTGTAGAGCTGATGTCGGGGATTTCACTCCATGCCTACAGACTTTCTACAACTCATGGCCTCCGAAAGGCTTGACAGGGACCCCAATCTGCCAGCGTTACAACAATCTGTACCACTTTGCTACACTGTACAGACGCCCACGTCGCTCACCTTGGTTCTCAGCCTACGTGTTTTCTCCACCGACAGGAAAGAGGCCTTCGGCAGTTTGGAAATTTGAGCCGCAGGTAAGGATCAGTAGCATTATTTTAACTTTTTCTATTTATTTTTAGTATTATTATTATTTTTTGTTTCTATATGATTTCAAACACCTGGAACAATATAATATCATATAATATGCATCCTAGTTACTTTGTAGCACTTAATTGTTTTCTTGGCACATGACTATGTACCCTGTTGTTTATTGACTAGGTTACTCCAATCTTGCACTTTGTTGTTCTGGATAAGAGAGTCTGCTATACATGTAATTGTTGAATATTTATTTTAGTTAAATATGGAAATGTGCTATATGTAGCCTATAATGATTATGCCTTTACACAGTTTTGTAAATGTAACATTAGTTTTAGTTTTAAGAAACTGAACATAAACTTGGCTACTCTGTGCTTGACACCAAAGCAATAGGCTAGAAGAAGTCAAGAGAAATATGTACATAAGCTACTTAACTGCGCATTTCTATTAGACTTGGTTTAGACTTATAATATCTTGTTTAATGTTTTGACTTGAGAAAAAGAATGAGAACTGTGGTAGAAGTAATCCAGCAGCTTATCTCAAAAGACAGTCTTAAGACAGTCATCTCTAGATCACAGATAAAGCCTGATTTATACTAAGCTGCACTCTGGCGTTGCGTGTCGTGAATAGAAGATATACAAGCTTGTAGATCTGCTATTTACTGAGCACGACACCGGCACGCTATGGCTTAAGTGGGGTTGCGGAAAGTGAAAGTATCTCTCTTATCCCTAAACAACTCTTATCTAGGTGTCCTTGGGGAAGACAAACACGTGATGTGATGGACTTGCTCAGTGTCTGGGTAAATGGGTGTACTGGGTAGCTCACACGTGTGAAAGGATGATGTATTAATGTGAAGAAGTGCCTGGCTGAAGGACTTTCACATTCTTCAATACTCTTAGCTCAATGGTCCTTTGTGTTGACCATGATAACAGCTGTCAGTTTATGATCTAGCAATACATTTATATTTTTTGTTAGACCATGTCTGTGTCATAACATCTTGTGACCAACCTAATGAGTTGGATCCCTGCTCAAGAAACTGATCTGAACTGTTACACTTTCACATCAGAATAGAAAAATAGACCACATTCTTCCAGATGTGGGATGTTATACAATATAGCCAAATGTATTTTCATGATTTTAGTTAAAGCCCATGGTGGCCTGTCTCATTGACTGGCAGAATTAATTTATATAATGCATCTACAGTATCTACTGTACTTACCAAATTTTGCATTAGGCAAACATTTAAGTCAGATCCTTTGCAAATAAAAGAAGAGGAAATGACCCCCTCTGTTACTTACTTGTGGTTTCATTATGCTTCATCAGCAAAACACTGTGTTGTAGGTTAGGTTACATTTGTGTTAACTCCAAAGTGTATTTATGAAGACTTGAAGTGTTCTATAACATGGCTGGCATGTTCCTCAAACACAGCAAATCTCACCTCAGTCACTAAAATGGTGGTATATGCAAATATATTTTCATCATCTAATTCATATTGAACATGAATATCTTCTTGAAAATCTCATACAAAAAATGGATGATTAATAATAATTTGGCCCCAACTCCTCATTTTTGTCACTGTATATTTGCACATACATGACATTTGTCCTCTGACTGCATTTAGCTATTGTCATAAAGTGACAATGAGAAGGAGTGTGAATAGGCACCAAGTCAGTAAAAATAGTGAAAAGGTTTTTATTCTGACCCAGGCCAGAACAATGCAAATTGCAAAAACACACATCTGAAGAAAACACAACTCAGAAATCCTACAAACTTAAATTAATAGAGAGACAAAGTATCAACCTCTGGCCCTGGCAGCTTATATGTCCCAATTGAGCTGTTTTACTCTACAGACGCCACCCTTCCATTTCTAATCAACCAACCACAGTACAAAAGCAATCCACCCAAGATGCTCTCCATGTTCTCTAATCAATCAGCTAACAGGATTAACAGGCACCCCTCAATCAGATCTTCAGTCACCAATCACCCAACTACACAGCTATAGGCGGCCGTTCCCCCATAACAGCATCTTCCTGTGCAGATAAACAAAAAGATATTATGATATTGTGATTCCAGTCACAACAGAATCTGTGTCTGAGAATCGACAAGTATTAACAAGCATAACATACCTTACATTCCAAAACTAGAAAAAGTACTCCTCGGAGCACAGGTCTCCGCCAGGTCAGGTAGGTTATTGTGGCCTCCTGGTGGCGCTATAATAGGCCAATGTTTAAAGGGTACCATTTGTTCTTAGGCCTTGCACGGCAATCGGACACTGCATTCATGGTTTGAGGCATTTTGTGCAACTTTTTTTTGTGCTAAATTAGACCTGCTGGTGGCGCTATAACAGGCCAATGTTAAAAGGGTTGCATTTGTTCCTCAACATAGTGTGAATGTGCGTGCAAAGTTTGACCGCAATCGGACGGTGCGTTCATGATTTGCGTAATTTTGTTCAAAACAAGCCACTACTGCAAACTTTAGATGTCAATCTTAGCCAATGAGGATGGAACATGAAAAATCAAACACATCCGTCTTGATCACATGACTAAGGAGATCATGTGTACCGATTTGCGATTTGGATAAAATCGGAAGGAGTAATATAAATAAATGTGTTTTACATAAGTCGGCCTCCTGGTGGCGCTATAAAAGGCAGATGGGAAAAATGCAGGGCAAAGGTTTTTCCTTGACCTCTAGGGAGTGCGCATACAAAGTTTTACACAGATCGGTGCAGTTATAGGTAAAAACATGAATCGGCCTGTTATAGCGCCACCATGAGGCTGATTTGAAAATTTTCAAGTGGTATTTCTTCCTCATTGCATGCTGTGTTCATGATTTGAGGCATTTTGTTGAAAATGGAGCACTCCTGCAAACTTTGGAAGCCATTTTTAGCCAATCAGGATGTAATATGAAAAATCTGAAAGACAAGTTTTGTTTAATGACGATAGAGATACTGTGTACCGATTTGCGAGATTTTTGGACAAAATCTGTAGGAGTACTGTCAAAAAATATGTTTTGCACAAATCGGCCTCCTGGTGGCGCTATAAAAGGCCCATGTGAAACATTTGGGGCAGAAGTTCGGAATTGGCATCCAGGGAGTGTGTGTGCACAGTTTCGCTGCGATCAAGCCAACGGTGGCGGAGATTAGCTGGTGACAGACGGACACACGGACGGACGGACGGACACACGGACGGACGGACGGACGGACGGAGGGTAAAACATACTCTCTCGCCATGCCTTTCGGCCTGGCGGAGACAATGAATGTGTTCTGCTGAATTTAAACATATGGGGGAAATGAGTCTACAAGAGGCTGCAGCGGGCGCTATACAGCGCTCAGGGAAGAGTTAGGAGTTGTGTGTCTAGCTCAGGCACACTTCAACATTGCCGTAAACATAAGATTTTAAGTTTTGAGAACTTTATTGATTTTCATTATGTAAAGCTTGCGTATAAATATTTAAATGGACTTTCCGCTCATCATTTATGCAAATACTACAGAGCTGCAGCAGATCCACCAGAGCTGCTTCAAGTGGCACGTGTTCATTCTGCCAAACAGCATTTTCTGTGAAAGGAGCAAATTCCTGCAACTTGCTGACTGATCTGATTACTTAAAACAAAATTCACATTTTTTAAGAGACTTTCTATGGATGGGTGTTGCAAATTAGCATTTGCTATAAGCACCACTATTACAGTGCACATTACATTTTCAGTGTTTTTATATACACTGAATCTATCCTTATAAAACTTAGCAACTTAGCAACAATAATAATAATAACAACCAACTAGGCTGATTTTCATCCTGCCATGTTTGCCTCCAATGCACAGCTTGCCAACCCATCAGCTGATGGCACCATGATACCCTTCCCTCCGGGTCCTGTGGACCAGAACGTGGTGGAGAGCCAGGCGGTAGAGCTGGACTACATCAATTCATCTTTCACCCGTGGACACCTCAACCCCAGCCTTCATCACTCTAGCCACGAGGACCGCGTGTCCACCTTCACCTTGACCAACACGGTGCCTCAGAAGGCCGGATCCAACAGCGGGCCCTGGGATACTCTGGAGCAGACCGTCAACAAAACCCTGGCGGCCTACTGCCTCGGAAAAGCCTACATAGTGACTGGGATACTTCCCTACCAGAAAGATGAGCCCTGGCTCAAAGATCATCGAGTTGCAGTACCGGAGTATCTTTGGTCGGCCTACTGCTGCACAAACTTCAGCAATAATCTTCCAACAGAATTGAAGGAGACCTTCCCTACGTATGCAGCTATCGGCCGCAACGACCGCAATAGCACGGAGGAGATTGTGCCCGTCAATAACACAGCTCATAAGCAGTTCTGGGGATATGATGTGAGAAGAATGCCTCTTGCTACACTTGAGATGTATTTGCTTGACAGGTTTAAGGCTGCGGTTAGTGTTTTTTATGAACAGTGTTCTGGGTTGGAGTGATCAAGGACAAATATTCCATCCATCCATCTCCTGCTACGTGACCCGACTTATCCGGAGTCGGGGTCACAGAGGTAACAGTTCCAGCAGAGAATCCCAGTCTTCCCTTTCCCGGGCCACATTAGCTACTTCTAACTGGGGGATCCCGAGGCATTCCAAGGCCAGCGTATGGAGGTATTTACCCTCCCCCATCTGCCCTGTGGCCTCCTCCCAGCATGCACAGAAGACCCCCAGGGAGACGGCCAGGAGACATCTGTTCTAAACTTGTTTCTTTTATTCTATGATTTGAAAGCCTTCTAAATCATTTGAGACTAAGGTTAGAGACAGGGTTAGTTATAATGGGGCCTTTTTGAGGGTGGCTGTTCTACAGATAATGGTTGTGAATATTAAATATCAAATGAAATAAAACACATTTTAATGCTGAATGGCGTCGTGGACTACCAGCGAATGGACCGCTGTCTCCACCAAAGGAAGGATCTGCGGACCCCAGGTTGGGGACCCCTGTTCTGAATGACCCGTAACTTATTTACATATATGGCAATCACGTTTTGCAATGCTGTGTATGCTTTGCAGCTACTTTGCCAAAGCAGAACAAGGAAGTGTGGAAGTCTACAGCAAACAGCTATTTTAGACTATGCATGCATGCATGGATTTCTCTGGACCACTAGATGGCAGACTTGTGCAGTATATTAAGTCATACCAGCAACACGCGTTGGGATGAAAAGGCCAGATGTTTACTTTAGTGTGCAGAACACAGACACAATCTCAAATGACGTTCTTCTGTGCATCATCTCTGAATTGAAAAATAATTTACAATATTTCCCCCATTCCACAGCTTGGGAGACCCAAGAGGGAGTCAAGGTCACCCAACATTTCACTGATTGTACCTGTATGAGTATGTCACTGACAATTTTGAGGTATTTTTTACTTTAATGGAGTTGTGAGAATGCCGACTTAGCTGCTGGAAACTGTATAGAGCCAGGACGTTGGTTTAACCCGAAGGCGTATTTATTCATCATATGAGACACATGCAGCTCCTAACTCAGTTCTCTCACTGTCAGACTTTTTCTTGAACACTGGCAGCAGCACTTTATGCCCAGGTGAGCTAGACTGCACCATTCCAATATGGGTGTTCTCAAACATGCAATAAATACATTAATACATAAATAAACAAACACAATAAATATATAAATACACATATGATATTAATAATCTTAATGAACAATGCAAGTAATGATTCCTTCTCAGTACAACTTACTTAAATATCATTAGCAATAACCAGAACACATCACAACCACCCCCTCTGCAATCCTGACTATGGTCCAGCCCAATTATACTGGAAACACAACAGGTGTGTGGTTAAGCATTCAATCAAACCTACCAATCACACTTCCCACACTTTTGCACTCTAAACATCACTCTTACTATTGCACTGGCTCATCATGATTCACCAACACCAACATTTCAACAATAAAATCATGACTGTGCAAAATAAAAGTGCAAATATTTGCATAAAGTGCAAATATAGGTAACAGAGGACCTCTTTCTGTTACAGGAGTATTTCCAGTTTTCAGTACTTTTACTTCTACTCCATTTCATCTCAGAGGCAAATATTGTACTTTTACTCCACTACAATTAGGCCTATTTGAAAACTTGTTACTAGTTACTAGTTAGGCTACTTTGTAGATTTAGATTATTATTACAAAACATTCATTAACCACTTCAGCCTTATATACATTTTGGCCATTTGAAAATAGCCGATCTACAAGCTCACAATGCATTGTGAACTTTTAGATCTGCTATTTTCAAAAGATTTTTATACGGTTTTATACATTTGAAAACTTGTGAAATGGGACATTCTGCATAATGAGTTCTTTCTACTTTTGGTACTTTAAAGGGATATTTCACTTTCAAAAAAACTTTTGGTCATTTTATCATCTACTCAGGCCTTTGTGAGCCCCCAGACCGTTTTTAAGTTGCTTGATTCATTATTTAGATATTTGATATTAATTTTATCAGACACGCCCCCTTCCTATACAAACCCATTGTAACTTCAAACTCCATTTTAACCATGTTAGATTCATCAAAAACACCCGTCCTTGGTTCTGGTGACTCACCCTGCCCTCCTAATGCGTGAGGGGGCCGTGTTTTTTCAATTACTTTTTTCATTTATTTTTTATATATTTTTTGGAAAATGAAAAAAAATAACACAATAGAAAAATTAAATAAAATAAATGAAAAAAGTAATTGAAAAAACACGGCCAAGCAACTTAAAAACGGTCTGGGGGCTCACAAAGGCCTGAGTAGATGATAAAATGACCAAAAGTTTTTTTGAAAGTGAAATATCCCTTTAAGTACATTTTGATACCAATATGTACTTTTGTACTTTTACTCAAGTACATTTTGAATTCCGGACTTTTACTTGTAACAGAGTATTTCTACATTGCAGTATTGATACTTTTACTTAAGTAAAGAATGTGAGTACTTTTTCCACCACTGGACAGCACCCAGTATATGAAACAACAATATTTTTGTTTTTGTTCACATCACAACCCTGTCAGAACACCGTTGAGTGATCCACATAACGAGGTGCTGCTCAGGAAACAGTGCTCTGTGCCACTTTAACACACTACCAGATCGCCTAATCGCAATTCTTTGAGATAATTGCAATAATTTTTTTCTGCATAATCATAATCATTTCCATGTTAAGAATGTTCATATATATTTTCAAACATAAAACAAAAGATAGTGGAAATAGCAGATCTACAAGCTCAAAACCGATGCAATGCATTTTGAGCTTGTAGATCGGCTATTTCCACTATTAATCTTCTTTTGAAAGTAATTAAATATGTCTGTTATTTGTCATATCTGCCCTCCGCAACTTTTTTTTACGAAGCCTAAAAGCCAAAAAGAAATGTAATTTGTATTCATAATGTTCAATGACAGAAACACAATTAAATCGTTTATCACAATTATTTGAGTGACAATTAACCATAATAATAATGGTAACCATAATCGTCACTGCCCTACTACCAGAATACAAAACACACATAGACACATTAAAAACACATTCCTTCAAGATGTGGAACGCTATTGTCAAATGTAGGCAGTTAGTTAGAGCCCATGGTGGCCTGTCTCATTGACAGTGCATTTATATAATGCAAATCATGAATGTAGTCAATATTACATTAGGAAAGCATTTAAGGCAGAACCTTGTTAAATAAACATGCAAACAAGACAGCTGAATGATGACATTAAGGCGATATGTACGATATTGTGTAAAAGTTGTTATCCTGTATCCAATATTGAAGCTTTTTCCAGGACACTTGTTATAATGAGACACACATATTTTCTCAAATTAGACTTGGTATAAATTTATTGCAACATTGAATCATAGCATGGTAACAAAAGTGCACCAAGGACTGAACACAGCTGTACACATTCGTGTTGGAATTATAACTGAATACTGAGAGTATTCCTTAGTGCTGCTGATGTTGGGATGGTGAGAAGAGCTTGTCCCACAATTCCACTTTCATAATGGCCTTGCCCATGGGGGACATACTAGCCTTGACATCCAGGTAACTGCCCTCATGGCTGATCCCAGAGCCATTGGCCTCCGCACGTGCAAAGCTTTTCTGTTCTTTGTTGTAATACATATCTTTATACAGAGCCTCGTCGCACTCTTTACCCTTGCTGTAGATTCCTACAGCTGACCAGTTCTTGTACATGTTGTAGTCGTAAGGGATAGAGAACATGATCGCCAGCGTCTCAATGTAGTCGTTCCTACTCCGCTCGAACAGGTCGTAGGTCAGAACGCCAACAGCGCCACAGGCTTTGGCGGAAGTCTTGCTGAAGTTGCACACCTCAGTTTTCAGAGGCCGCACGGTAGGCTGGGGTGGTATGTGGGTCAAGCCACTCTCTAGGAAAACCCTTTTTTTTGCAAAAGAACGAAAAGAAATACGAAGGGGGATTAGTTATGAAACATTACCCTAACAGAGACATGGCATTAAAGGCAGTGTTATTATCTGTATGATGGCTAAGCTTTATATTTCAACTTTTATTAATCTGCAGAAGGGTTCTGATGTATGCTCTTTCTCAGCTGCAGGCCTCTGTGTCATCTTCCTCCACAAGTCTTGCACTTACTTGGGGTTGATGAGGCAGTAGTTGTTGGTGAGGTTGGTGATCTCGATGGTGACATTTCTGCGGCTGCTCAGATTAGCCGCCACGGCCTCAGCTGAGTCACTCATTCTCTCCTATATGCGGGCTGCGATTCTGAAGCAAAAGGCATCAGTGAAAGTGTGAGATTACCCAATGCTTGAAATATTGCACTTAACACTACACTTTACCACTTCAACCCTGTATACTCTGTTGACTGGGAGTCCCTCCCAGGGCTCTGGACTTGGTCTGCACCTTTTTTCCCTCTACACCAAATCTCTTCATTGAAAATAGCCGATACAAGCTCACAATGTGTCGCAATGCAGTGCATTGTGTGCTTGTATATCGGCTCTCTTCGCCAAATGTTCGCCCCAGAATATAGCGATGCTAGAGTTCATTTAGTTAAAATAATCTTGTGGTTATAATTATAAATATTTCTCAAACACTCCAGGGTGTAGAATTTATGGTGCCATTTGTATCGAATAATTCTTAATTCAATTATCAAATTATGTCTGTTAATGTACAGTATGTCTATGTTAATATCTAATTTGATGACCCAATAAAACCTACAGTACATTTTTTGCATTAATAGAGTACAAATAAATGGTCTTACCTGTTCGTATCACTGCCTGTTCTTAACTCAGCCGACGTGAGATCTGAAATGGTGAGCTCACTCTTCAGATTACCCTTGTCGTGGAATGGCACCACACCTGATTCTAAACCAAAGCCGTCTCCACCCAGAACACACACCCACTCCCTCTCCGACTCAGTCTGGAGGACAAGTTGAGGACAAGTCCGTTAAGGTATGAGGAGAGAGATACAATACATCATGTACACAGACTAACATGAAAAACAACATACCTCTGTAACCATGCAAAACATGAGTTTGTTTTGTTCAAAGTTTTCACAGTAAATTTTCATTCAATGGTGTCTCCCACGGACCACACCTGTCTGTCTCTGTGTCTGTGTTGGGACATACTGTAAGTTAAGAAGTTGCCATTGTTACACCATGGAGGAGCGGACTAGAAACAGACCTTTGACAGATGTTGGACTTGTATGTATTTATATATAATAAAAAACAAACCTATTTTTTTTTTACTGTCGAAAATAGACAAAATATTGAAAAAATAAGATGTTTTACATTAAACAACATCAACATCATCGCTTTACTTAGACCAGGGATATATTCTCAATTTACTTAAACCAGGGGTGGGCAACCTTTTTGGGCACATGTACTAGTAGGTCAGAGTGGCTTATTGTCGCCATTGGCCGAGAACGAGGGTGTCATTCAATGCACTAGACTAGACCCTTGGGAGATAGAGTGCAGTATTTACCACACAAGTTACAGAAGCTGTGCTACTCTTATGTTGAGTTGGCAGTGCCTGAGATCGATTCCAGAACCTTGTGGTCTAAATTGATCACCTGGTAGATCAAAAAGAGATCATTGCCCGCACCTGACATATACGGTAGCTGTACCCCGGTGTGTGCTCTTAAGACACTAATATTAGAGTCATTGTTTGTTATGGAAAATTACTCAAACGAGACAAAAACAAAATTCAGGGACAAAATATATTACATCATTGTTTTTTTGTTTTATTCAGAGCACCCAAGATATGTGAACAACAGACATAGTGAATCAAGTCTCATCTGCCCATCTTGTCATACAGCTCCAGCTTTATAATGGCCTTGCCCTGGTTGGACATGGTGGCCCTAACATCCACCACCCGCCCGGGGTAAATGATCCCTGAGCCATCGGCCTCGTGGCGCAGGTAGTTGGTGAAGTCCTTTTCATAGTACATGTGGTTGTAGAGCTTCTCGTCGCAGGCGCGCGTGTGCTCGAAGACGCCCACGCCTAGCCAGTTCTTGTAGCAGTTGTAGTCGTAGGGCACGGAGAACATGATGGCGACCAGCTCATTGCAGTGGCGGCTGCGCATGTCAAAGAGCTCGTAGGTCAGGACTCCCACGGCGCCCGACGCCGTGTTGTCGTCCTTAACGAAGGAGCACACCTCGGACATGTTGGTGCGCACCGTGGGCTGGGGGGGATTGAAGCTGAACCCACTGGACATGAAGACCCTACAGAGCGTGCGACAAGGGAAGGGCACATGTTACTATTGTCAAGAATATGAATTCTGTATGTAAGGAATTGTCATGGGAAATCCCCTTTGATTATCTCTTATCCGTCCAAAGGCCTACATAATAAAAAGGAGGAGGAAGATGTATTCTAGGATTTAAAGATACACTATGTAACCTTTTTTGCCGAACAAAATATTGACCAATCTGTATGGTTGAGTATGTACAATACAATATAACAAAAATAATGAAACACAACTGCAGTGGTTGTATTTGGTGGTTCCTGCTCTTCTACTGAGAAATGTAGATCCTGTGGTAAGGTACATGGCACTGCCTGAAAGTCAAACAGCAATTTGTCCCCTGAGCAATAAGCATGTGTGCTCTATTAGATCACAGGTAAACATGTCAGTACTTGCGTGCAGGGGACCCCGGTTCAAATATCGGGTATATGACATGAAAGTTACAGAGTGCAGCTTTAACTCCATTTATCTCTATTAATAGTAGACAATAAAGACGTCAGTCAGTGACTTACTTTGGGTTCACGAGGCAGTAACTGGCACTGATATTGGTGATCTCTATGGTACAGTTACGGTTGGTAGTGAGAGTGGCAGAGTGGGCCTCCGCAGAGTCAGGCATGGTGTCAGCTGGTGGGGAAGGCTATAGGTGGAGCACAGACACATACACTGTAAAATACACTGTAAAATCATGAACTTAAAATGGTAAATGGTGCATTTATACAGCAATTCTATCCAAAGCTTTACAATGTGCATTGCATTCACCCATTCACACACCGACCGCAGAGGAAAACCATGCAAGGCACCAACCAGCTCATCGGGAGCAGTTAGGGGTTCAGTCAATGTCTTGCTCAAGGACACCTCGACAGTAACACAGGGGAGCCTGGGATTTAACCGAGAACCTTCCAATTCCCAAGCTGTCGCTGTAACCCCTGAGCCAACACCCCCCCCCCCTCAGTGTACCAGTGGAACCAGGTCCATTTGGTTCCGTTTTGTACAGTGTCAGAGTTACAAATGGTTTATTATTATTCAATATAATCTTAAGTCTTAAACTTGAAATGTAAATTCCTCCATGTTTAACTAATAAGAACTTTCTTGGTCTCTATATGACACTTGTAAGGTTCCTCATTAAAATGTCATTTGCTATCATATGAATGATAGCATATTGTCTGAAAGTAAAGTTGAGTCTTAGACAGAGTAAAACTGCATGCAGATGCGCATAGGCTACAGCTGGTCACCGCACTCACACAGCATTATAACACTGCATGAATTCACCTAGAACAAGTCAAAGCCCCATATATAGCTCATCATCTGTCGTTTATTAATGTCGATATACAGTTTTTCTTTTTTTTTTATCAAGCCAGCATCAACTTCTCACATAATGTTCTAAATAGCAGAGAAAATGTACTTACATTGCTTTATGTCACACACACACACGCTAGCACAAGAGTCCTCTAAAAACAGCTCCCAGCTTGGTATGAAGACATAACGCAAAGTCACACCCCCGAGCACACACGCACGCAGTCACGCTCACGCTCACGCACGCACACACACACACACACACACACACACACACACACACACACACACACACACACACACACACACACACACACACACACACACACACACACACACACACACACACACACGCAGTCACACCTCACTTCGGAGACTACTAGGTGTGTCTGCCAACTGAATTAGAATTTGTCACTGGATGACATTCTGTTGTTGTGTTGCATTCTTGAAATGTGAGTAAAGATGGTCAGCCTATTTTCCCCACTTTAACGTGCCATGAGTCCAAGTGCCTGTGAATTATAGCTGTGACATTCATAATCAAGGTGTAGCCTATATCAGTGGTTCCCAAACTTTTTATACCCAAAAGAGAAATTTGATGTCTCCCCGGGGCCCAAACTAGTGAAAATAACCGATCTACAAGCTCACAACGCACTGCGATGGGACACATTGTGAGCTTGTAGATCTGCTATTTTCACTACTTCTTAATTAAAATAATAATAATATTTGTTCTCTTTTAAATCTGAAAATGTTTGATTTTGACCCAGAAATGGGTCCCGGCCCCCCTTCTGGGAGGAAGAAAAGAAAAGAAAAAACATAATGGTGGCAAAAGTCAAAATGAGCACATTTATGGCAAAATGATGCATCTCTCACTGAAAATATTTCGTTAAAAAAACACACATACTTTTGTTATTTTCAGCAAGTGACACTTGCCATTAGACAGTCACAGACAGGGTGCGGCTGGGTCTTACATGTGGTAACATAAACTGTACAAACACAGATTAGTACGGTAGGACCTACACATAGTACATCAGGTGTGGTTGCTTCAGTTGCTAAGGAATTAACCTGAAAAGACTACATACACTATGGATGACTCATTTTGGGTATAATCCAATACCCAATCCACAATGTGGCAATTGTCTGTTGGGCATTTTATTTATGGACTTATTATTGTCAAGACATTTTAATTGATACCCATCATCTATCTAGTCATTTAACTCTTAAACCTGCAGATTTGTTCAGTTTAACCGTCTTTTTCCAAAATGTTCAAAGCTATAATAACATAATAATAACAACATAATTTATATTGCATTTTTCATACTTTAAATGTAGCTATAAGTGTGTTATACCTGTATGTGCTCCTAAACTCCCTTAAAAACAGGGAAATCAAATCAGTGTAACACTCTGAGCAAAGACAATACAACAAAGGTTCGGACATTTAAAACTAAATATAATTAATCTCTCAGACAATGCTTTCATTGTTAATAGAAGTTAATAAAGGTTTTTGACGGCCTATACTAACATCTTTTGTCAGTTTGCTCCATATTTTAGGAGCATAATCCTTCGAGGCAGTGTTCCAGATTTCCCTATGCGTTCCTTCGGAAATGCTCAACTCAGTCTGATGTGTGAGGACACCCATCATGGTGACATATAGTATTTATTAAATATTCATACGAGTGCCAATAGGTATGCTAATAAAAAGGCTGAGTTGGATTACCTGAGCTTGATTTAATTACATTTCTTGTAAAGTTGACAAATCAGCACAGCTTCACACATCACATTCATCATACCCGAGGCTATAGCCTGGCTCACCGATTAATTAAAAGGACAAAACATCCAATTAAAATAGTCACTTCAAGCCAGGCCGTACGTGCATCGCACGTCCATCGGGATATCTTTAAGACTTCAAGGGGTCAGTTGTCCAAAGCCACAGGACAGTGGTGTTCTATGCCCACAGCGTGGTGCAAGTCTCCCGCCCACTCCGCTCTGTCCTCGTCATCTCTGTCAGGGCCGTGACAGTGGCATTGACTCAACCACCCCTGGCTCTTCCTC
Source organism: Gymnoscopelus braueri (assembly GCF_963280865.1). NCBI lineage: Eukaryota > Metazoa > Chordata > Actinopteri > Myctophiformes > Myctophidae > Gymnoscopelus > Gymnoscopelus braueri. The sequence continues at coordinate 20,349,149 of NC_137617.1, forward strand.
TCGCTGTGTCTCAGAGTGCCCACAGACAATGACACAACACCCCTCTCTGCTCCCAGGAACCAGAGATAACATTTCCGTGTCTCTGTGTTTGTATGCTTTGGAGCCAAGGAGTATTATTTTACTCCGAGTGCAGTGAAACTCATTCCGTGGAGCTATGAGCATTCCATAATGTCAGTGCTTTTTTTTAAAGGCTAAGTTATACTTCGTTGTGTGATGTGTCACTTGGCGGAAAACAAGATTTTGAATCAAATTTTTAATAACAATAAAATTGTCTGGGAGCTTTAACCCAGTGTGCTATGTTTTAACATTTTCTTTGATTCCTGTCTTGATATCCAGCATCTGGCCTAAATACAAGTAGATGTGTACACAATCTCCTCATTGAACTGTTTTTGGAAAGTGACAGACTTTGTCATACAGAAGTATTAAAGAATAAATTCGTGTCCCCAGACCACATCCCAATAGACACAAGCTTTGCATTTTGGGCATTTAGCCGATACTCAGTTATACAGTAGCTAACAATAACTGAGCAGGGTTGAGTAGGGTTCAGTGTTTTGCTCAAGGACGCTCTACAGGACATATGGCTGGAGAGAGGATTGACCCTGTTACCTGACAACAGGCGATTGACACTTACAACATTGTGAACCTGTCACACACGCGCGCACACACACACCTCTACACATCCATACCCTGTGGGAGACTAGAGGTTAGAGAAACATGCCTATGATTGGTGTTGGAAAGTTCAAACCCCCAGAATAGCTGGGAAAATGTCAGTGGGGAAAGTCTCTCCCCCCTCAAAAACTATTGTCAAGATGCCCTTGGGAAAATCACAAATGTTTTCCTAGGCAGCTTCCAGGTGTGTAAATGTATTGAGTGTTCACTGAGTTGCACATTTAAACATGTGCCCTAAAATACAGTGTATTTAACCATATTGCATCAAATTATATAGTTACTTGGCGTTGATGGCTCCGCTCTTAAGATGTTCTCTGATTACAGCTAAGCAGCATGCTAAGCAAAATCAGGGAACTTTTGTAAAACCCCCCATAGCTACTGTATATAAAAGCGGGCCCACAATCGGTTTAACTTGAGTAATGCAAACCTGAATGAGTGTGTTGTCATTTTCCAGTCATACAACAAAGGAACAGCTGAAGGTGTGTCTTGTCTTAAAACCTGCAATAGCAAACGATACATTTTAGAGTTGGTGTCACAGATTAGAATTGATGTTAATCAGGGATCAGTGCCATCATCAACATTTCAAGCTCAACGTTTTAAGGCTTCCACTCTCAGCTTTTTCAGAATTCCCCATGGGCCTCTCGCTCTCTGAAGTGTGGTTTCAGTTCTGCACGATTTGTCTAACACTCACCCAGCAAAAATGTCAACTGGCAAACTGAAATATTATTTTTACTGAAACACAATTACACAAAATCTTACAGGCCTACATTTAGAACCTGTTCAAACAAGGCACCTAAAAATGTAAGGATTAATTTCGCACCAGTGAGCCTTGCTGTCCTGCATGAGCTACTGTATGCTCAAAATGCTATTCTGCCCCCACATGCCTTAGTGAAATAATAAGACTTTTCACCTACGAATCTACGATGACATGCCGAAAATAGTGACGCCAGTTTGAGTGGTCTTTTTTAGGGTCTACATTTGCCAAAGTATTGGGAAATGTGCGCATAAAGTAATTATATAGTGAACTAGAAAAAGTGCTCCTCGGAGCACAGGTCTCCGCCAGGTCAGGTAGGTTATTGTGGCCTCCTGGTGGCGCTATAATAAGCCAATGTGAAAAGGGGTGCCATTTCTTCTTAGGCCTTGCATTCATGATTTGACATTGCATTCATGATTTGAGGCATTTTGTTCCAAAAATTAGTTTAGCTAAATTAGACCTGCTGGTGGCGCTATAACAGGCCAATGTGAAAAGGGTGGCATTTCTTCCTCGGCCTAGTGGGAATATGCGTGAACAATTTCACGGAAATCGCATGCTGCGTTGATGATTTGAGGCATTTTCTTAAAACCAACCAATCCTGCAAATTTTGGAAGCCAATCTTAGCCAATCAGGATGGAATATGGAAAATTGGACAGATCCATGTTGATCACATGACTATAGAGATACTGAGTACCAATTTGCATGATGTTTGGATAAAATCTGTAGGAGTAATATCAAAAAATGTGTTTTGCACAAATCGGCCTCCTGGTGGCGCTCTAAAAGGCAGATATGAAAAATACATGGCAAAGGTTTTTCCTTGGCCTCTAGGGAGAGTACGTGCAAAGTTTCACGCAGATGGTGCAGTTATAGGTAAAAACACGAATGGCCTGATATAGCGCCACCATGAGGCTGATTTGAACATTTTCAAGTGGCTTTTCATCCTTGGTCTAGTGGGAAAGTGCGTGCACAATTTCACGGAAATTGCATGCTGCGTTGATGATTTGAGGCATTTTGTTCAAAACGAACCAATACTGCAAACTTTGGAAGCCAATTTTAGCCAATCTGGATAGAATATGGAAAATCGGACAGATCCGTGTTGATCACATGACTATAGAGATACTGTGTACTGATTTGTGTGATGTTTGGATAAAATCTGTAGGAGTAATATCAAAAAATGTGTTTTGCACAAATCGGCCTCCTGGTGGCGCTATAACAGGCCCAGAGGGCAGAGGGCAGAGGTTCTGAATTGGCATCCAGGGAGTGTGTGTGCACAGTTTCGCAGCGAGCGGGCCAAAGGTGCCAGAGATTAGCTGTTCACAGACAGATGGACACACGGACCGACGGACGGACGGACACACGGACGGACGGACAGGGTGCAAAACATACTCTCTCGCCATGCCTTTCGGCCTGGCGGAGACAATAAAATAATAATTAATAACTTTTTGTTGCTGTAATAATGTGTGTCACAGCGCACCAAGGCACACCTGGACTTGCCTCAGCACACTGTTTGGGAACAACAAGTACATGGTCATCTACACACAAGCTGTCAGTCATGTACCGTGTAGCGACAGTAGTCATTACTATGACACCTTTCTTATAGGGATCATTTGTAGTTCAAAAATTATATTAGAATGCTTGTTGTCAGTTTGTCATATGACAGCAACATCACACAAACTGTTAAGCAGCCTCGGCCGAGCAAGGAGGCCTACCGTAGTATCAAAGGCAACACCTTTGATACTACACACACACACACACACACACACACACACACACACACACACACACACACACACACACACACACACACACACACACACACACACACACACACACACACACACACACACACACACACACACACACACACACACTCTTTTTTCACCCACTTATTTCACCCACTGTTTTACATGCATAAACATGCTGTGATATGACAATAAAGATGATTCTGAACATCTGGCTGATTTAGCTAGAATAGGCAGTTTTGTCAAACTTCTTCACAGTGTGTGTGTGTGTGTGTGTGTGTGTGTGTGTGTGTGTGTGTGTGTGTGTGTGTGTGTGTGTGTGTGTGTGTGTGTGTGTGTGTGTGTGTGTGTGTGTGTGTGTTCTTGCTGTGAAGTGATTTGCACTATAAATAAATAATAAATAAATAATGTCAGGGACACATTTTGGATACACACAGTATGCTGCCAACTACAAAGTCTACATTGACTGTCTGGCCAACGCTCTCCACGTCCTAGACCCTTCTCCCTCCTGGCTCCCAAACTGGGGAATGAACTCTCCCTTGCAGTCAGAACTTGTCACTCTCAATTTTCCGCCACAATCTGAAGACTCCGTTCTTCAGACTTCACCTCACCCCCTAGCACTCCTCTCCCTTTGTATGCCAGCATTGATGCTAGTCTTTTATGTTGGTTGGTTGGTTGGTTGGTTGGTTGGTTGGTTACTTTAGATAGCATGCTGTTTAGACAGTTGCCAGTTTCTCTGAGGTTAGACATTGCTGCCTTCGCACTCTACTTATGTGAAAATTCACTTTGTTGTTTGTTGACTAGAGATCATGCTCTGCTTACTAATTATAATTGTACATTCAGGTAGCCTATTTGCTGTGCAATTTCGCTCAAAAACGTTGCGGTTTTGTGATAGCTTTGTAATGTATACAAACAAGATGAGAAATAGTTTATACATGTTGGTTTACATGCAGTAAAGCACTTAGAATGTCATGAACCGTTTTTCAACAGCAGTCGAGCTTGCTCTGGGTGTGTTTTTGTACCTCTATAATCTTTGTAGTCAAAACTTGTGGTCAGGTTTAAGATTACAGCAAGGAAATCAATTCATATTTTTAGGGGGGAAATATGCTAATACTGTAAGCTGCTTCAGACACAAGAAGTCCAACTCAAATTACATTTTTCACATCATGAAATCTGAAAAAAGGCGCATAAACAGTTGGATGGATTCTGAAAGTCTGAAATCCTACTTTTACTTTTAATTAGTAAAGCTCAATGGGTCTCATGAGACCCATTGAATTCATGAAAAATAGCATAACAAGTCGATGTTTCTGTAAATGCTTGAGAAAGGAAGGGAAGGAAACAACATGCACAGCCGGCACATGCTCACACACATATTGGTCAACACCATTATGTCTAAATAAAACCTCCATTACCATACAAAGGATAATAACTACAGGCATTGTGGCTATTATAAATAAGACACAATGCAGCTTTAACTTTAAGCTTTGAAGTAAAAGGGTGTTTAGATAGTTAGATGTGCTCACAGTGAATGGTGTGTTGTTATTATTATAGAATAGTATATTATATTTATATTTAATGCATTCACAATGATCTTTATTTTATTGTATGCCATTCAAATATTAGCCTAAATATAAAACAATATACGATCATCTTCTAATTTTGAGGTGAATACTGACTCGGATCAGAATATCTTGGCCATCAAGAGGGGTTGAATTATATGTACTATAAATATAAGACCACATACAGTACATACAGTTCACTTATTTTTATGCCCCATCTTGTTCTGTCTCTAATATTAGCAGGTAATATTGGTCTCTAATATTGCCTGCAATTTCTCCTCTACCACATCACCACTTTCTTTATCCTTCAGTTGCAGTTTCATCATCTGTGAACAATCCTCTTAACATCTTTCCCTGTATCTGACTCACACGTCACCTTCTTAGCAAAGAAAATGGTGTTTGCATCTTGACAATGATTTTGAGTTGCATTAATAAACATGTATGTTATGATTGACTGACCTTTATCTGCTTGACCCAGTACATACACGTGTTGAATCACTCTCATCTGCGTGAGCACACACTGATACACTTAAAGCCATGACCATCAACCGCTTTATCAGATAGACTGACATCTGTGCACAATGATACGAGATATTCTATTCTTACTGTTTCTGTTCTTCAACATCTCTCATATCTTCCGGATCACGTCATGTGTCCGATACTGTATATTCTCTGTGTAATAAACTCCAGAACTTGTCACGTGATACCGCCTGGTGTCACCTTGTTCTCCAAGCTTGTCACTCCACTGAACCATCACTCACCAGCATCACCACCATTAGTTAGAGGGAGACACTTAGGACCACATGGAGGGTCAACTAAATTCACAACAACCCGTAAAGCTTATGAAGGCACAATGAATCTCAATCTACTGATGTTGAATCTGATGTTTAAAGCGTGGTTCACTATCCTGATGAGAGCATTTACTTAGAGAGTTCAAATGTACAATTGAACCATCTGATATAGCTGTGGTATATAATTAGCTTTTCTCCAATTCTTACTTTTCACGACACATGACATCTAGTTTGTTATAGCTTTCTTCATCATATCAAAGAAACAGTCTAATCTCTGCTGCTTGCAGTGTATGGTGTCACCAGCTAGAACCATGCTGAGTGACTCAGTGTTAATTGACATTATTACATGGCTTGGTTGAATGCTCAATTCTGACTGAATCATGGCTTCATTAGGTCTGTTATTTCTCGACAGCGGACCACTGCTCTGCCTCTGTTTACATTGGGGACCACACAAGTCGGGAATGCATTTATAAACAGTGAATCCATGATGCCCTTTCTCCATCCTTCTTTTCCAATATGGTGAGTGGGTCATCAGTGGTGTAAAGTAACTAAGTACATGTACTCAAGTATTGTACTAGTATTTCCAATTTTCAGTACTTTTACTTCTACTCCACTACATCCCAGGGGCAAATATTGTACTTTTACTCCACTACAATTATTTGAAAACTTTAGTTACTAGTTACTTTGCAATTATCAATTATTATATCATAAAACATACATTAACCACTTTAGCCCTATTTTATACATAGGCTATTTGATCTACAAGCTCACAACGCGTCGCATCGCGACGCGTTGTAAGCTTGTAGATCTGCTATTTTCAAACATTTTAGTACTTTTACTTTTGGTACTTTAAGTCTATTTTGATACCAATACTTTTGTACTTTTACTCAAGTACATTTTGAATTCCGGACATTTACTTGTAATGGAGTATTTCTATATTGCAGTATTGATACTTTTACTTAAGTAAAATATCTGAGTACTTTTTCCACCACTGGTGGGTATATACTGTTATGTATAGCTAGACCCAGAGGTAGAGCACTGTGTGGGCAGCTGATTTCAGACACATTTTCTTTTTTGGTGAGACTCTCGGCTAGTCGGCTTCATAACTTTTCTTTATTAACAGAGAGAGAGAGTAATAAAGTTCAGAAGCAGACCAGGTACATGATAGACATGAAGTCTGCTTCAGCATGAGTCAGTCTTTGGCTAAAAGGGGAACAAGTTTATTGCATGTGTGAGGGTCTTATTACAGTTCACGTTTGATTAAGTGAAAGGTTGCCCAATGCATATGTATATATTTTTATTTGATCTGAACTGGCCATTTAAAATCTGGCACTGTCTGGAAACAGTACAGTCTACTACTTATTTTCAACTGATTGTTTACATGTCCAACATATTGCATGACATTAAAAGTAAAAGGGTCTGCTTTTCAGAGACTTTTAGATCTAGCCAACCAATGCATACTGCTTCATACAACAGGCAGAGAGCAGTACATTAGTTTATGCATTATGATCTAATCTAAGGATGTTCCCAGAGTTCTTAAATCGATGTTTTAGATATCAGAATCTGTTAACCGGTCATGTGGTGTAGCATGTGTATAACAAATGCTCTGTATCTCTAGAGTGAGAGGTGGAAAGCATCAGAAAATGACCTGAGTGACATCACTAGAGTAATCTGACTCTAGAGTGAGGGAGTCAGATTTAGATGTGCAGGTGCGATATCCGCAGCCCACCTCTGAGGCACAGAGCATGAAGACAAAAATAGTACCATCTATAGTGAGCATTAGTGAGGAACCATACTGAGACAAGGTTGAAAAACTACAAAGTGTTTCTTTAAAAATACAGATAGAGCTGTTTGACCCATCTGTTTTTTCCCCGCTTTATCTTCACAGACAAGCAAGGAGCTCCAAAACAAGTCTATGAACGTGAGGATGAAACCCTTAGTTATGTCCTATTGTCCTTGCTTCCTCTTGCTCTCTTTCTCTCTCTCTCATCTTCTCTCTTCTCTCTCCCTATAATTTTCACTATTTTCAACACTCTGCCAGGATGAGAGAGTGCCCTCCCCAGCCCTGACTTGCATGGTTAGAAAGACGCTCAGCGTGAGTGCATGTTGCTCACTCTTTCCTCCTCTTATGCTTCTCTTCCTTCTTTCCGCCCGACTGTCTGCCCCCTCCCTCTTGATCTCCCTCTCTTTCTCTCTATTCTCTCTCTTTCCCTGTGATCACTTTCTCCTCCTTTGCGCGCTCTCTCTCTCTCTCTCTCTCTCTCTCTCTCTCTCTCTCTCTCTCTGTCTCTCTCTTTCTGACTCCAACACAGCTCTGTCACTCACTGGCTCACTCCATCTCCCACACACATACTCCATCCACATCTCTCTGTGTGTGTTGTCTCCGGGGGGGGATCCTCGGCGTGTCTTGTGTTTTGAGCCAGGTGGTCGCGTTGTGTTTCTCCCAGCAGTCACCATTTCCACCCCAGAGAACTCCACGCTGGCAGCGCAGCCCCGTCCACGGCTGAGCATCGGGAGGAAGACCCTGGTAGCAGCTGCTGTGGGGGTCATGTTGGTCTTGGTCCTGGTCATCCTAATCCCCGTGCTGGTGAGCTCCGTGGGCACCGGCGGCACCGAGGACAGCGCCGGCCACTACGAGATGCTGGGCACTTGCCGCATGGTGTGTGACCCGTTCCCCAGCATGGGGTCGACGGGCGCGCAAATAGGCACGGACGTCGCCACGCCGGGCCTTCAGACGGACAACGTAGGAGACGCCCCGAGTGACCACAGCATCGGCCCCCCGCTGCCCACCTACAGCGCTCACGGTCCACAGGGTAAACCGGGACGCTCTGGCAAGCCCGGACCTCCGGGGCCACCCGGAGAGCCCGGCCCACCGGGGCCCAAGGGACCGCCGGGAGACAGCGTGGACATGGTCAGGACGGGGCTCCTCGGCGTCGGGGGGAAAGGGGCAGTCAGCACCGCCACGTACAGCACCACGCCCCGCGTGGCGTTTTTTGCGGGACTGCGAAACCCACAAGAAGGTTACGATATTTTGCGGTTCGACGACGTGGTGACCAACATCGGGGATAATTTCGAAGGCACGACGGGCAAGTTCACGTGCAAGATCCCCGGTACCTACTTCTTCATCTACAACGTGCTCATGAGGGGAGGGGATGGCACCAGCATGTGGGCTGACCTGATCAAGAACGGCCTGGTGGGTAGCCAGTTTTATTCTTTGATATACCCACTCACACTATCACCTGAATACATTAGGCAGTTAAATAAATGATTTACGGAACTGGCTGTTACAGTTGAATAATGAATCCTGCAAAATATCACAATATAGAACCGAGTTCTTATTGTCCAAGCCCTGAATGATGTACTGGAATGAACTCAAATGGACATGCTCAGGGACTATAGCGTGTGTAGTTGGCTGACAGTCTATAATGGCTAGTCATGCATTCATGTGTATCATGATTTTGGTCTGGTGTTGCAGTCTGCCGTAATGACAATGCACAGTGGCAAGCTGCCAGCTCGTGTATTTTTGCTTATTACGCATCCAGCGGTGTATGCCGTGAAGTGAACGACATACACACTACATCGCTATCTCAACTCTGCACTCCTCAAAACACAGCCTGTGGTGCAGTCCAGTTCAAAGCATGTGCCGTTTGAAATACAACAGCACAGGGTCCAGGAAGCGCGATGCGCTGGTAAGCGTTATCCGACTACCAGTCAAGCCGAGCCTTTTAATACCGAATTGTGATATTTCCCATGTTCATGGATAATCATAATCTTCTAATGTGTTTTAAGCCCTGGGTGCCAACATTGATCAAAGACCACAGAAATGTTGAGCCTAGACATTTCCCTGCAAGCACTTTAATCCACGGCTCTGAAATTGCATTACAAATCTGCATGACATCATAAATATAGTTGAACTGTGTACCTGCACCTGTTGGGGATATGGAATACAGACTGCTTGCGTGAAGCAGCATTTACCAGTAACTGAGAAAAAGACTTTGGTAAGTACCATTGTGTTGCAAAGTAAAAAGGTAATTCTGGCCACCTGCACTACAATACCTTACATTGTTAAGAGAGAATGGGTGGAGGGCAGGGTCACTAGGGATGCTGAACAAACAGAGAGAGGAGAAGAGGGAAGAGAAGGTGAAGACTGAGATGCCCTCATCCCTCTCACACCCATCATCAGACTGTCAGCAGTAGCTGAGCTTGTCTTCTCGAACCCTGAGGATACCTTTACATGCACTCCAATCTCACTCAGCTTGCACTAATTAGGGCCTTGTACTAGCCTTTTCTTTTTCTTTTTTTTACAATGTATGTTTGAAAACTATTGGCACAATCTGTCAAAGGCAGTTACACCACTTTGCTGGTGAAGTTTACAACATGGCAACCCTTATCATTACATATTAGTTCAGGCTTAAGATGGATATATGTCCTTTGGTGGTTAGCTGTCTGAGCTAAGACAGCCTCCCCAAGCACAAGTCTCACTTTTGTGCCATCGCAGACATGTGAGAGGGGTTTTGGCACTTCACTCTGGATTTAGCGCCACTCTGGTTTTATATTTATTTATTTATTTTATGTAATCAGCCTGCGTTGACACAATGACACACTGTATTAGGGACACATGGGATTTTCAGCACTTCCCCTTATGACATGTTAAAGTAAGAGCAGACCATTACACACTGCCTTCCCTCCCAGACTGACTTAGACCTAGTTTTTTAAGGTGAGTCACTGACTTAATTTACTCTGGGGGGGGGGCGGGGGGGGATATTTGCCACAGGGAATAGATTTTACACACATTTTTATTCAGTGTGACCTTCTAAATATCTTTGCAAATAATGATAGTTACTGCCAGTAAATCAGTAAATGAGCAACTGATGTTCATTTACTTCACCAAAATCAATCAACTTAGATGGTGCCATCGTTTGATGTTATTGTTTCCGCCAGATTGCCAATAACATTTTTGCAAGAGGATTTGTTCAACTGCCTTCTTAATACAGATGTAATAGGCTACCAAAGGTAATTGCCAATTCTGTTTTAAACACCAGTTTCTTCACCTTACACTTACCCACTTCTCTCTCTTTTCCCCTGCATTGTCTTACTGCAGGTCAGGGCCAGTGCCATTGCCCAAGACCAGGACCAGAGTTATGACTATGCCAGCAACAGTGCCATCCTTCATTTGGACGCGGGAGATGAGGTCTTCATTAAACTGGACGGGGGCAAGGCTCACGGAGGCAACAGCAACAAATACAGCACATTCTCAGGGTTCATCCTCTATGCCGACTGAGGGCCAGTCGGAAACAGGACAGGGGCACAGGGGTGAAAGGTCGCCACCACAGGACATTCACTTCCTGACGTTCATTTTGCTTCACACATAAGGTTGATGCTGCCCCTATCCACAGATATTTCACAAATATCTCCATTGTTTAAAGTTGGTTATAAAAAAAAGTACAGTAATTAGGGCCATGGATCTGTGGTTATGGGTAACTGTCTACCACAAGCTGGTGTCATTCCTTTTTCATCCGTCTATTCCATTGTGATGCAATGCTACTGACGTGAAGCACACAAGCAACATGAAAGTGACAGGCGTCACGATGTGCCACGGGAAGGTGTGGTGGCAATTTTGACAGTGCTGAAGAGCATCTGTCATTTTTGAGCTCCTGTTTCAAATTCAAGTCTGGGAAAACGCGACGGTCACACGACTGCACTAGTGCAGTCCTTTGCTACATGCTTCACATGATTAACTTCTCTCACGGTCTGTGTACGATAACATGTTGTGCTTTAATGCTTGGGGGGGAGGGGGTTCTTTGCCACATGCGACGCTAATTTATCAAACATTCAGTCATGAATGAGATTGTGATTATAGATGACAGTCTGATGTCACAAAATGTCTCGTGTCACAGTGTGATGAGTCGAAACTGGTGTCATTAATATCCCAAACGTATTTGGCATATTGTTAGTGTATGTACAATGTTGTAAATTTGATGTTGTGCGCAATTGCAGTCGAAGCAGTGTCTATCCCGCACATACAGTGAATCCTTCTAATTGTGTAATAAAAAATGGCATAGACTGTATTTGTATATTGATGTTGATGATTATTTTGTGTGGGGAGCTTCTCTTTGTAAATGTTTTAGATCTCCGATTTCACAAGCGCCATCTATGCTGTTTTTTCTGCTGCATGCACGTTCATGCACACATTGATTTCCAATGTATGTCCGGTGACTGCGCTGAAAAGGAAATTACATGTGATGTTTGACAATAAGCAGACGAGGGCTTAGGGAATATAATGTTTTCTTTTATATTCTGTGCTTGTCCATGACTGTTGGTAATAAAAAAAGTTGTTGGTTTTTTTTATTGAGCTCTCAGACCACTTGGTTAATGTCATTCCCTTTAATCTGGTTGTTAATCATATGCTGTGATCATTCACTGACCTGCTGCTGAAACCCCTTAGTTTGTACAGCTAAAAGGTGATGGGGGGGGCGCCTCAGCTGAACTGCAAGGGCCAATCAAAGCAGCGACGAGGAGAGCCGAAGGGAATGCGAGAAGAGGCTCACAGCTGTGTTTAAATGCCAAATGACTCGGAGAGATAATTGCATCTCACAATCCATGTTTTCCCCTGCTCTCTTTTAATGGGCGTGGAGACCACGCGTTGAAGATGCAGAGAGATGGCAAGCGAGAGAGAAGAGACGGGCGTTAGAACATATCATGGCAGAGCTCAGATGAGTGCTGGGAAGTGATCCAGGGCAAATTAGGATCCTCCGAGATGGTGACATGAGTGTCAGCGACAGGGACGTAGCTCCCAGGCACATACTGTAACAACCGATAAAGTTTGCTGGTGTGGTATAGAGTATGCTTTGATACTATGAAATATATTGAACATCATTTCTCCTCTACATGGATTGCTTTGATTAAGTCTCTTAGTTGGTTTGACACTAGAAGCTAGTCTGCAGGAAGGAACAATTTTGAGTCATATTGCTCTCAATAAATCAATGCTGCAAATTTTTTTTTATCAGAAACTGAATGTCAAAACAATTATCAAAATACAGACTGAAGCTGCATTAAATTGAGTAATTACTGTTCCCTCTTTTGATTGAGGTGTTTAATATGATCAGTTCAGGAAAAAAGAGGAAGCTGTAGAAAGCAGGTCTGCGTACTCCGACATGTTGGACTTGGAGTACCCTCAAGTCCACATAACCATGGAATAAAGCAGTTAAGATCTGGAAAACCCTCGGCTCAGAACTCCAGCCATGTGTCTTCAGGCTGCAGAGTTCCTCCAGACACAATTTACCACGAGGCCTCCTCATATACCCAAGAAGAGGTTACCAGAGCTGCAGGGCAGCCAAACACAAGCACGGCCCGTTTTCGCCTCGCGGGGCATTATGAGCAACATCGTCAAATTAGAGACTTCATGTCACATTGTCAAAGGCAAATGCCCCTCGCTCAGCAAGAAACAGCTTTCACTGCTGAAGCTGTTGCAGCAGAACGGAGCCAGCAGCATGAGTGACCCCCCCCCCCTCCCCCCTCCGAGTGCCCGAGGAGGGAATTCAGTGGTCCAGATTCTAAACCATTATTAGTTAAGAAATAGGCAGCAGAGACAAAGTCACAAATTTGCTGGTTATAAATCAACAATAAAGTGTATAGCCTAAGTATTGTTGGTACACTTCATGCCCTCCAACCGTTAGGTTGTGCTTTATAAACTTAAAGATCTTCTCACGTTAACAGTAATCTTGTTCATAACTCAAATACAGCAAACGTCATGTGATGTTGCCAAGACTGTAAGTGGTGTGGCATCACACATCACACACGTCGTGTGGCAGATGGAGCGACAGCAACGCAGCACAAGCTGTGATTTGAAACTTCATTAATTAACTAATGAGACATGTTTTGGAAACATCATCTCAGGTTGAGTCAATATCTCCCATTGCATATGTAGTGAACCAGGCTTAACCTGTTGTCATTTTACTCATTTAAAGTGGTAATTGTGACAACAAACACACATCAAATATCATTGGTTGTATGATCAGCATTCCAGGATGATAACGAGAAGAAAAATAACTTAAAGGCAGTCAGACTTACAGTAAGCTCCATTCATTGAAGCTCGACTTCACCGTTAGGGTGTCTGGAAAGCTTTATTCAGGGTGGTGATGATGATAGTGTGAGGTTGTGTACTGTACAGTACAGTACAGTGCAATGTGTGTGTGTGTGTGTGTGTGTGTGTGTGTGTGTGTGTGTGTGTGTGTGTGTGTGTGTGTGTGTGTGTGTGTGTGTGTGTGTGTGTGTGTGCGTGTGCGTGCGTGCGTGCGTGCGTGTGGGTGTGTGTGCTTGTTTCTTTCTTTCTTTCTTTCTCAAAAGAAAGAGCTGCTGCTCACAAATATTCATGCCAGCTGCCACACAATAGTGACTAAAAAAGTAAAATCCTTCTCTGGCACATATTGTGCCTCCGATATGGAAACACATAAAGGTACACATAAAGGTAAAGGACATTCTCCTGGCAGGCATTGTCTTTGCAAAGCAGGGATGGTGAGAGACAAAAAGAAACTCCCCTCTGGGATGCTCCGACAGGACAGCCTGCTGCTATTGTTTTAATGTGTGATGAAACTACATCGTAGAGAGCCAGGGAATCTAGGATCCAACTCACAAGAAGCATATTGTCACCGTCGGGCGGAAACCTTGTCCAAAGCTGTTACTTCAGGCAATGGTAAAAAGTACAAGTGTTCCAATGGATGCAATGCTCCCCAACTAAGCAGGACCACTTGAAGCGGAACCTTTTAAGTTGCTTCATTGACCCTCTATTGGACTTGACAGAGGAGGTACACCTATTTGAGACCGACTACTGTACCTCTTTTTCATCATTTACAGCCGGAATGGGGATTTGAAATATTACCTGTCGACTGGAGACTAGTTTTACTGCAGGTTATCTCCAGTGTATGCAAATGTACTGCTGAAAATTTACATGCACTCTCTCCAACCTGGTTCCTATCTGTATACTGAGATGGCTGAAGCTTGACATTTGCTGGGGCCAATTGGTAAGGCTTTGGTCTTATCAGGCTAGTCCAGAGTTTGTGTGTGTGTGTGTGTGTGTGTGTGTGTGTGTGTGTGTGTGTGTGTGTGTGTGTGTGTGTGTGTGTGTGTGTGTGTGTGTGTGTGTGTGTGTGTGTGTGTGTGTGTGTGTGTGTGTGTGTGTGTGTGTGGACATCTCCACAAGGCAAGAAAATGCTAGGCTTGGAATGAGTTCCTCGGCCGAAATGTCTGATGTGACGTTAATGAGCCCTTGGTGTCGTTATCTTCAGTGTGCCCACTTACCCACCAGGGGACATCCAAATTAAGGATAGCAACGTCAACTGTCTGGCTAAATTGTCCTTCATGCTTGTGTGTACAATTCTTTGCACACAACACACAGCCACCTGTAATGCTTATATACACTTGGTAACTAGCGTGCATGATTGATTGATTGCATGCATGCGTGTTTATGCAGTATCTTTAAAGAAGACCTAAAAAGAAAACTGTATTGAAGTGCTCAAATATACAGACGGGTGACAAATTAAAGGCAAAATCTGAATAAATTAGTGGAGAAACATAACGAATACAGATGCTTCCATACAAGTGTACCGTGTCGTCTGTGTGATACAATTAAGCAATGAACCACTTGAACCCCAGCATGCCTATTCTGGGGGGAACATTTGTTGTTCCTTCACCATATTTCATATGAAGTGGTTTTGTGAATAAAAGAAAACGGTACAGGCCTGAATGCTTGACCCCTACAGTGAGGGGTTATGTGGGAGGGGCATTTTCCTGGCATGGGTCGGTTCCACTTGTTCCCTTAGGAGGAAGGGTCAGCTTTTCTGTGTGTTCACCTTTATCCTACAGAATGATGAAACATTTCTATCATGATGGAAGTGGTCTTTTCCAGGATGACAATGCCTCCATCCACAGGGCATGTCATCAGGTCACTGTAATGTTTGATGAGTATGAAAATGATGTGACTCATATGCTATGGACTTCACAGTCACCATATCTCAACCCAACTGAAAAGCTATGGGAGATTTTGGATTGACGTGTTAAGACAGTGCTCCCGGTGGGGTCAAGCCTGTGTTCCCAGGGTCCTATTTTCCACAGCTCTGATAGGACCCTCGGAACATAAAGGACCAGGTCACACATGCAATTCGCATCAGAAGCGCCAGCGTTCACTTCTACTCTATGGGAGCAAAAAAAGGGAGGAGCGTCCTGTGTTGACTGTTTTGAAGCACGTGAAATCCAACACAAGTGAAGCTCACCAGTGTTGAACTCCAAGTCTCGGCTTGCGTTGGCTACAACACGTATGTTGGCTACAAAACACCAAATATGGGAACATCCTTTGTTAGAATGGTGTTCCATCTCTCCAATGGCGTTCCAGAAACATGTAGAATCTATGCCAAGTTCTGTTCTGGCAGCTCGTGGTGGCCCAACACCTTACTAAGGCTCTGAGTCAAGTGTAGTGTTACTAACACACCTGCTGTGCTTCGGCTAAACGATTGAGCCAAGGGATTTTTAGTTTTGTATAGTAATCATTGTTATAGTGTTTGTTTAGTAACAAGGGTCTCCCCAGCTCTTTAGTGAACAGAAAATAAATGTTCATGTCAGGATACCAAATCAGGAGAGAGAACTCATACAGGATAAACAAGTGAAATCAGAAGCGATGAAACAAAACAAAATTTGAACTGATAAATGGGTTTTCTCTCCTGATTGGACGAAATTGGTGACCTACAGTACCTGAAAATGTATTTTCTGTTTATTAAAGAGCTTGAGAGACAAGGTCCCTGTTACTGAGCAAACACTAGCAGTGATTGCTATCAGAATATGGGGCTTTAACTTTGAATTGCCTTGTTGAAATGTACTATGCAACTAAACTCGGCATGCATTAAGCACTGCATTAAGGCAAGACACTGCATTGAAAACCCCCTCAAGGACCCCTGGGGGTCCGGGGACCCCCATGGGTCCTTGAGGGGGTTTCAGGGGGTCCTCAACAAAATCAGTTAGTATATCATCAAAATAAGTTTAACCGCTTTAACCCTATTTTATACATAAATTTGACATGAAAAAGTTTGAGTTGATGAAACCATTCTTTCCAGGGGCACTACATTGCCTTAACTAGTCAAAATAAACAATTCAGTGGTACACGTTGCCTTGCAGTGAATTGATGGTGCTGGTCCTTCAGCTTAAAAAAGAAAAAAAGCTTTTCAGGGTATTATGAGAAATACTAGACAGTTCTGACAGGACATATCTCTGAACTCCTCGTTTGTGATCCGAGTTGTTAGTCGCAATGTCTGCAAAGACGTCAGAATCATTATTGCAGTGTGAACATATATGTGGATTGACAGGGAGGTGTTAGTTGCAATATTTTTGGTGGCGCACATCAAGGTATAATTCCTGACTCATACTTGTGTTGTGTGTCGTTTACCGAAAATGCATGGCATTTCGGTGTGTTGTGATCTTGTATTTCTTACTGCCTTCACGCAAATATGTTTAAATCAGAATCAGAAGAATGACTGTAAGGCATCTGTTGGCAGGGCTATAATTTACCATGAAAGACACAGTTTCAATTTGGCTGCTCATAGTTGTGGCGATTGCAGCACAAAGCACACCTGTGATTATTAAGATTAAGTGAGATCTAATTTGACAGGTAAAACCTGAAATTGTGTGTTCATTGTGGAAGGAAAATGCTTGTGTGGGGTTTTGGAAAAAGAATTCTGAGCTGTATGGTGTCATTGCTTTTGTTGTCTGTAAATTCTATTAAAGATGACTACTGTAACAGGTTTGGTAGTAGGGAACAGATGACAGTAGGATTATTGGATTAACAGGCTCTTTATTTGTCAGTGCAAAAATAATCATAGTTATGTTGCTTGCCATGCCGTGGTATAAACTGATACAACTACAAACTGTATGGCTAGAAAATAAACGATTACAGGGGAAATTAGATGTAATATAGCTTACTACTGAGTCCAGACACAGGCTTGTCTATGTAGAGATGCCTGATTTATCCTGTGTACAATGATGCACAACAGGTGTGTATAGTAACACCCAGCTAAGAGTCTAATTGATTGAGGCCTGGTGTGACTGCATAATTCAGCCATCACCCAGGCTGCAGTGACCTTGCAGAAATCATCATCAGCATGTTGCCTTTATACACCACAAGATGAAGAGCTTTGAAATTATTCCTATATTGTTATTGGTGTTCTACAAATCTTCATGAGATGTGTTTGTGACACATGTAGGCCTGCTTGTCACGTTAAACTTCTTCCTTGGCTTCCTGTTTCCCTCTCCCATAAATGTAGTCTTCAGCTGACCTGAGACATGGACAGTCCTAGAGTCTGACTAGAGTGTCAGAATGACACACTTTATGAAAGCTGAGAATAATTGTATGCATGAATTGATAACCCTAGCTGCCATCCCATGGCAGTGGTGTTTTGGGGCACAGTTTGAAAGGTCTAAATTAGCTATGAGGAACAAGTTCCAGCAAGTTCCTAATGGCCAATACTTTTCTCTTTTTTTATTGAATACTTTATTAACAGTTTGCAGATTTACAGAGGTACGGTTTACAATGATTGTTAAATGGATAACACAAAAAGCCCTAGGGGCTTGTTTCCATTGTGGTCCTGTATTTTACATAAGAAACTCTTCAAAACTCTAACTGCAGTGATGTGTGGAATGTGAGTGTTGTATAAAAAGGTAAAGCCAAAAATGGTAAGAGGCCAGGTACTGTAGAGCCCAAAAAGGACCTACCTCTGGAGAGAAAAATATTTCAATGAGCGATCATTATATACTCCCCCAAACCCATTAACTCAGGTGTACCAAGTTGGCCTGACAGCCTGCACCACTCTGCCAATCACTGAAGACTGCCAGCTAGCCAACAGTGGCATAGATATAGGAACCTAGATACCTCATTGACCTCTGCAGTTCATTGGAGCGACCTGTATCGCGGCCGCTATTTTGGAGATATATTTTTATACAACTAGATTCTGCCAAGTCCTGGAAAAGACGTGATGTGATTGGCCAGTAGTCAGGAAGCTTGCCTTCTCCAAAATGGCGCCTGAGATACAGACGCCTCAGAGCCGGAGGAGGCATCTACCTTTATTTGTCTATGAACAGTGGGGCAGGGCTGTTACACTGCCCACTCACAAGATGATGCACAGTTGATTTCCACAACACAAAGATTAAGTATAGGTAACAATAGATAATCCTCATTTCTTTTAATGGTTGATGTAACACAACTAACTAGCATTATTTTTGTATGTACGTAGTCCATGTTTAGCTACTAAGCTACTAAGATGTTGTCTGCATCTAAGTTGAAACACCGTCCATTGACAGCCCATTCATGAAACAGAAAAATCCTATCTGATTGTACTAAACAGTGATAAACAAATCAACATTGCACCTGTACGGACAGCTTGGTTTGTGTCAAGCCTTTGTTTTAAAAAACAAAATACTGTTGTCATGTTATGTGCACCGTTCTGTCAATAGATTCTGTCTAGCCATTTTTTTAATGTGTTCGAGTTGGGAAGTGCTTGTGATAAAATCAGTCAACGTCTTGTGTAACACCTGTTTCGAAATTGCACATATGCAGAACGTTGAGTGAAACAGACTTGACAGAGAAAATGAGCTAATCCCAGCTGTCAGAATATCGGGGTCATTGTCATAATGTTATTCAATACAATATGCTTCATGAATGGGCTGTCAATAGGCTCTTTGCACAGGAGATTGGCAAGAAATTTGGCTGCTTCCTTACTTCCTTCACAGGTGTTACCAAAACGAATTAAGGCTCTGTTCGTCAAACATAGTCACAGTGCTGATATTGTGCATGTAGGGTCGTTGGAAAGGCTCTCCTAGGCCCCGATTATAAGTGTAACAGAGCCTTAATTTGACATTGCTGTTGTATCATACTGGCTCACCCGATGAGGAGCCACCACCTGGAGTACGTAGCACCCCTACTCCTCCTGCCCAACACTCCTCGCTGACAGGTGCCGCCCCAGCCTGTAGGAGTATGTCTGTGCAGTGACAAAAATCACCCTCCCTGCCCGGCTTCCCTTCCCCAAACACGCAAAGACGTATAGACGCTCGACAAAGCCGGATGCACCGCGGTGGAATCGAACCCCTAGACTCTGTGGTGGTGGGCAGGTACTTTACCACTCACTGCACTTCATCTTTAACTATGTCCCAATCCCCATTTTGACCATGGATATGCACTAAAAGAGTTAAAAAAAAAGATGGAATTATTTCAGACACTACAGTTCAGTTGGTAGAACCCAACTGTTACTTTTTTCTCTGCCTCTTAAAATGTGAACAAAATTATAATATTTACACCATGCTGAAGTCACTTGATAGTTTGATGATAGCTGTTTCATGTGAGGAGGGCGGAGGGTCGGAGGACTATCATGCAACCCCAGTTCTTCAAAATGTGCCATATCAAAGCTATGGCAGGTTGCTTTTGTAGAGAAGATTGGTTGACTCCTATAAACACTCGTTATCAATAACATGGAACTTTATTTTTCTATTTTACCAATTAAAAACATTTTATTCTTACAAGCACAGAAAAGCATGAGCAACACATTTGACTTCCAGCATGGTCATGTTCACGCTACTGCCCTTTAAGGCTGGTATTGGGATGGCATTATTCGTCATATTCCTGTCCATTTGTTTGCATTCCTAGAATCATGGCTGGCAGCACGTTACTTATTACGACATCGTTATTTTTGACCTTCAGTAAGCCTTTGTCATCCTGGGGGTGCTGATCCAAACCAAGCTATGCATATGTGCTCTAACAGCAGTTTGTCTCATTTCAAGGCAATTGCAGCCCAGCCAAACAGATTGGTCCAAGTCTGTCAAAACAAAGCATCACAATTAGTGGTAGACCTATTCCTCACAGTAATAGCTACTTTATGCCTGGTGCTGAGGTTTTATAATTCATATCGTGTAGCCGTAGGCTATCCCTTTACACCTACCACTTAGGCTAGCATGTATTCTCTGTGATCAGATCAAAGTTTATGTAGTTTAAGATAAGATTCATATTTAATATCCCCCATGATGCATCAAATAGCTGGTCACAAACCACCTTTGAGGGTAAGGTGATGTATTTTGCCACAGTTGAAAGTTGACTGTGTTGACTTTGAAGCATTTAAACCTTAAAGTTTAGAGTTAGTGTAGCAGTCTCATGTTGCACAGGAAACTTGGGAAAGAGAGATGTATTCCAGGGAATAATTTACATGCAAGCTCTAATCAATATTATCTGGACATAATCCCGATCTGAGGCACATATTGTTAATGCCAGTTGTAGAGGGGTTCTTAGTAACAATGTGTACATTTGAGAAAAGGTGGTTTCCTTGAAAGTACAACCACTCCAGTGTCCTCCTGTGTCATAAGGGGGTGGACAAACATGTGTATGGACAGACACACACAGAGATAGAATCACCCATCGGCTTTGAACATACACACTTCAATGCACATAACTACATGTTGGTTGACCATCCGCACATAACATCCCTCCCACGTCCTCCATCCCATACACACATACAGTATACGTATGCTTCATGCTTTCACTCACTATCTCACTTCCTCCAAGGCCCTCGTGCTGACCTCACACGCAAGTCACAGTGGCTGGGGAGAACATGAATACATACCCCAACCCCCACTTCACTCTCACTCCCATGGTCATGCCTGATCTGGGATCTGTCCAGGGTGTCACTGACTCACAACTAAGCCTTTCTTCCCCTTGTAGCACTGACGGAGCTAAGCTAACACGTGGGGACAGGTTGACTCACACAGCTGGGAATGCTCCGCTGGCATGTTGCCTGTCTCTTCACCTCACCGTGGTCTCACGGATGTCGCTTGACAATGGACCGTGGAGGCACTGTAAGCGGCCCATCTTCGCTATGATGACACTACAAGCCAGAATGGAAATATACCATATTCTTTCTGGAAGCGTATATTGTACCCAGCACGGTTGTTGAATGGAATTAGCGTTGTGCAGGGGAGAGTCGGGACAATACTATCTCAGATCCTCAGGTGGGAGGAGAACGACACCTCCATCATCAAAGAGGGCCCAGAATACGCTATTCTTACTCCGTCAGCCGAACAAATTAAACTTGCTGCAGAAAGTTATGGTCCAGTTCTACATGGCCATCATTGGGTCCATCCCAGGGCCATGCAGAGACCACTGGAGGGGCAGGTGCTCAAAGATCATAAAAGGGCACATTAAGTGTGGCGATTTTTTGTGGGTCCCTCGTGCCATTTCACACCAGAAATGTATACATAATGGAGGCAAGATGTTCCACAATAACTTGGCCCATACCATTCCTGCTATTACCCCCCCCCCCCCCCCTATCTCCCCTGCCTCCTCCATCTCTATCACAAACAGCCTAATATTAACTTTAGATGAGGGCAAACTAAAGCCAGGAGCCAGTTTACTTGATTATAACATTGATTGGAAATAGGGGAAAACAATTATCCTGACTCTGTACAAACCAAGCTAACAAAAGCTCATGAAATGAACACATCTCAGTTTTGTAGCTAATCTGCACAAAACGTGAAGTGCAAAAAGCAACAATTTATTCATGGGGGAGTGAATTTACCATGCTTGCTGAGTGCCTGTCTCAAGTTGTTAATGCAGCTGCAAGATTAACGAGGTGGGAGGGCACATGCATCACTGCATTAAGTGAAAAGTGAAACTAAAACTGACTGATCGTGAAATTATTATTATTGGTCAAATGTTCTTGAGGGCCACAGGTGTTGGGCAGGCCATAAAAAAAGAAGGAGGGACAGCGAGTGCATTTTCCGGCAGCGGAGCTGCCGGCGGCGAGTGTGCTGCGTTTGTGTAACGCAGTCCCCACCAATATTATTTACGATTCTGTGCCTATCGGTACATAACTCGGACGGCGCTTAGTCGAATAGCAGACCATCGGCCGGTCGTCGCGGGCACTTGCGCCTGGAGGCGCTCGGGCGCGACTCCTTGGCCTCAAGGTCTGCTGATTCGGCGCGCCTCCGTCATGGTCCAAAACTATACTTTATCGGCGGAAAAAATAAGTTGACTGCCGCTCCTCCACCGGCAGTTCCGCGACTGCCGCTCCCCCACCGGCAGTGTCCGCGGCAGTTCCGCTGCTCCGCCGGCAGCTGTCGCTCCACCGCCGGCAGTCACTGCCGGGAGCTGCCGCTCCTCCACCGGCAGTTCCGCGGAAGTTCCGCGGCTGTTGCCGCTGCCGGAGAATGCACTCGCTCCTTCTGAAAAGAAGGGCAGTTTGGGCATCAGAGGGAAAGGGGAAGGTGCTCAAGCACCCAAAGCCCCCCCCCTCCGCAAGTGCCCGCATACATCACCATGCGCTTCACTTCCACTGCCAAGTGCAGATTGCAGCGGATCATTCGGTCAGCCGAGAGGGTCATCGCTGGTAACCTGCTGCCTCTCCAGGACCTTGACCAGTCAAGGACCAGGAAGCGAGCCAGAAAAATGATCACAGACCCTTCACACCCTGGACACCACCTCTTCCAAAGACTTCCATTCAGCAAGAGTTTCTGGTCCATTAAGACCAAAACCTCATGCCATCTGACCAGCTTCTTCCCAGTGGCTCACAATCAACTCCACTGCCCCTCTCACACACACACACACACACACACACACACACATGCACGCGCGCACACGCACACGCACACACACACACACACACGTACTGAGATGCCTGCACCACCACTAACTCTAACACGCCTGTGTAGATAATACAAGTACATTTATTCCTCCATATCCATAACTACAGTATGTTCCCATAGCCTACGTTGTTTCTATTGCATCCCTTATTTTTAGACATCAATACATTTAAAGAAATACCATATGACAGTATTTGTTGCTATTCATTACAATTCACCAACATCACCAAGGCAAATTCCTTGTATGTGGAAAATGTACTTGGCAAGTATGTGTATGTACAGTATGTGTGTGTGTGTGTGTGCATCTGTGCACACAATGACAGGGTAAACAACACAGTCATGAAGGTTTGTGTTCACAAGTATCAGCAGCCAAGATGAACAGCAAATGTGGTTCGCTCCTGTTTTCTCTGCACAGCTTTTGTTTCCATTACAAATGAGAGCACATGCAGCAACAATTAAAATCTGGGAAAATAGCAGTTTGTTCTCTATTTACTTAGTTTGTTTGTTTACTTTTGTACTGATCTAATTCTGGTGTATTAGCGTACAATTTGTTTGGCTTAACGAGGTAAGGTATTTGAACATGCCTTCCATGTGAATGATGATTGCCAGAACAATTTAGTGTCAGAGCAATACAGTCTAAAGATCCTGCTCTTTAGTTGTAAATATTGAGACAAAACTATAGGTAAGCTTACCAAATCAGCATTATTATCTGTGATCTGACTAACGCCTACTTGAGGAAGCAAAAAAGTCTTGCATGATGTAGCATTCTTTAACTAATTTAATGTATTTCTTTTTGAAGTTAACAAGCATTACGTTTCCTTTAATTTGAACATTATTAAGCACTGTGTTTATCTTTAGATCCTGTACAAATTAATATTGTAATTATTATAAATGCTCTGTTTCCTTGACATACTGTAAATCTGATGATATACCCTAAGGTCACTGCTCCCCAACAAGAAAATAATTGGCGACAGCTGGTGGTGTAGACGCTTATTTCATCTTTTCCCCACACATACATTTCCTATACTGCATGTATAGGAAGTCATTCATTCACCCATTCACTCACACTTCCCTATACTCTCTCTGCTTTAGACACATTCATTCATTTATTCACGCACGCACTCACTCACACTTCCTTATCCCTCTGCTTTAGCCTGGATGGAATGGGACATATAAGCCTTTATACTTATCATACGACAGAGTCACGTGCAGGAAATAGCTGATCAATAATGTATTTAAAAATATATTTTCGAGAATGGAAATGACAAACATGACAACTTCCTGTTATCAGCTTTCAGGAGGTGTAGTTCAAGATTGTATGTAGCATTCAGAGGTTATGGAAAACTATGGAAGACTACCTGGACAGTAACTGAGATTAAAACACTTGAAAACAGGAATTACCTTGACTGCACACAAAATGTTTGATGTTTTCAAAAGCTGTGAAAAATGCCAAACAACTAGATTAACTGGAGACATCACAGCCATCCCTTTGTTATACTGAGTTTTATGTAATACGTTTGTATATGCGAATGGAAAATACATGTGTTTACTGAAAGCATTTACTAAGCATCTTAACTTCACTCAACAACTGAATTCGACTGACTTAATTGATTTGGCTCGACAAATACATAACTAAAACGTTATTAAATGTTATTCAAAAAGAGTTGGCAGTGAACTGGAAAGTTGTGGTCCTCTGGAATGCTCCTGTAGGCTAGCTGAATAATTAGACCAACACAGTTCAGATCGGGGACTGTGCTACCCTTGCTTTGCTGTCATTGTACTGTAAAAAAAAATGAAAGAAAAAAAAAGCAGAAAATGTAATTTAAAAAAAACTATTAAATGACACCTTGAAAAGAAAAAGAAAACATCTTTGCAACAATGCAAGTGCTTATTTTCCTGGTGGGTACAGGACAATTACCCCATTCAAGTCAAAGTTTTTAATCATATTGCTGCATCATATTTCAGTTGAGTTTGTTTGCCGTTGCACGTGCCGTTGGTACGTGGTTGTACCTTCCCTGACAGCAGTAGGTGGGAGTGGATGATGCAAAATCACTCAGACAGAAGATTCCAAATGTCGATGCACTGTGCCGCCTAAGGACAACTCTCTGAACATCATGTTGTCATTATAGAACTCTTCACCCCCTGCCAAGAGTCAATTATTTGCTTTGCTACCCCAAAATGGCAGCTTTCAAGTGTGGGTGTGAGAAAATATCAATACACTTCAGTATCACGATATTATGTTTTGTGAAACAAATCGATTTTCAAAACGCTATCGATGTTTTATTAATTTAAAAAAAGTAAGAAGTAGTAAGTTAATATGTAATTTAAAAAGAATATGTATTATTATTTTACTGATATGGGTAATTCATTTGAATGAAAAGTTGTACTATGATGTTGAATGTTATAGCTATTGTGATTTAAAAAAAAATCTTTACTCAGATCTTGTGGCCACTATGACAGTTTTCATAGAATTAGATTAATAAAATCACAATAAACTGTATTGCCTTGCTTACAGTATTGCAATATATTGAAATCGTAACCCCTGTATCGTATCGGATTTTTTTGCCAATACACAGCCAAAGTATCAAGTGTTACAATTCTGTGATAGCAAAGCGCGAGACAACATATACGTCTAACCTTGGTGGCTCGACACCTTCTGAATTGAGCCAATTTAAATTCTGACTGAGGTTTTGCCACTCATCTCTGCCTGAAGCATTCACACTAACTGGTACAGATATAGTGCTCCCTCCACGTTCTAAATCAGGTCCTTTTCTGTGTCTCAAGCTGACGAGAAAGGGACAGTGGAAATCTCCACTTAACAGCTGGCTGCCCAGTAAAGTACATTGCCCTCTGGATGGACAGATGAACAGAGGAAAATGAAAAAAGAACCAACAATCTAAGAATAAATTGTGTGCCTTATCATGACTCTGGCTGATGGACAGCTCTGAAGAAATTTGTTGTAGTGTTCGTGTGAAATGCGCTTGATAGTGTGTATTGCCTGTGCGTGTGTCTATTTCTGTACTTGTTAAGTGCATTTTGTGTATGAAAAAGTGTGTATTATATGCATTTGTGTGCAAGTGTGGCCAGGCGTTGTCAGTTCACTGCCTCCCCCCAGCCACAGTCACTCAGCATTAATTCTGCAGTCCCTTGATAAAAGCGAAGCTTGGACCAGCGCAGGCCCCATACTGAGCCAAGTTAGCCATGCAGGCCTGCCTTGCCTTCACAGCGCCAAGGCGCGGGGGCACGACAGTGCCAGGGTGATGTCACCAAACCCACCCCCATCCCTCCCAGCCAGACAGGCTCCCACACAGACTGACAAGGCAGATGGATGGCCTAAAGAGAAGAAAAGGCTAGAGCTCCACAATTGGTGACCTGCTGTAACGATTTTCAGTCAAGAATAGGCATTTTGTGTTGTATACAACAGTGGTCCGGGAACCCCCAGGGGTCCTTAAGGGGGTTCCAGGGGGTCCCCAGCTAAATTAGGCACAGTTTAACCACTTAGGCCTTATTTTTTAAAAAAAAGCTTGTGAGCTTGTACATGTGCTTTTTCCGATTTTTGTTTCTGCCTATGACATGCCCAAGATTGGGATGCTAGGTTGCAATTAATTTATTTCACTATAATTTCACCATCTAAAAGGTTAAGATTTGATTCAAAATAATGATTCCTGGCCTGGACTGCTGGCGTAGCAGTCCAGGCACCTAGGCTCCAAAGTAGCCTGACAGCGCATCGCAAGTTCGAGTCCCGATCCCGACGGCCTTTGCTGCATATCACCCCCCATCTCTCTCCCCGTTTCCTGTCAGCCTACTATCCTATCCTATCAATAAAAGCATACAAAAAGAATAATTCCTCCTGGAGTGAAACCTGATTCAATCCTTCCACAGTACACTGAAGAAAAAACAGTACACTCATGATCTGACTATTCAGATCATAGCTTCTCTCTCCCCAGTCCCCACCTACTACAGAATATAGACCATTGTAGAATTATGTACTTCAAAATTAAGATCTTCTCTTATGACAACAAATCTTTTCAAATAGGGGGTTTGCGGCCTAATCAACCTAAAACAGTTTGAGAAACATTGGTATAGATAGACAACAGAGATAACGCCACAGTTTGAGCCTAAGTATGAGGCTACATGAGATGTATCACATTATTACTGAAGTGAAAATGCAATGTGTCTTAAATCCACATACATTCAAATAGAAGTCATCTTTTGCACGCACATATCCGTTGACACGCCGAAGGACTTTTCATTGCAAACCAAATAAAACAAAAGTGGCTGCTACAGCATCATGTGACATTATTGTTTACTTGAAAACAGCATTGTGATAATAATAACTTACATTCATGTCTGAGAAATTAACAGCAGCTCATCTAACAAATATAATTGTTACATGCGAGTATATGCATCCTTTTATAAACAAAACAAAAAAATAAACGGTGAACTTCGTACAGCTTCAAGTGTAAGAAAAGACACAGTGGTAAATACAAAGTCTGCTTGTTAATTCAGTTAACCATTTCCTAAAACAAAAGTGTAAATTCACATTTCTTTGTGTGAAAAGTAGATTGTCAATCACATCTTCTCACTTATTTATTTATTCTAGGG
Organism: Gymnoscopelus braueri; assembly: GCF_963280865.1. Classification (NCBI taxonomy): domain Eukaryota; kingdom Metazoa; phylum Chordata; class Actinopteri; order Myctophiformes; family Myctophidae; genus Gymnoscopelus; species Gymnoscopelus braueri. Next base: position 20,376,927 of record NC_137617.1, read on the forward strand.
ATCCATAAAATATGCTTTTGCAAAACATTGGGGTCACAACTTCAACTTCATCAAGTGTCACATCATCCATATTTTAGTAGTAATAATCAAATGAAAAATCTAAAATCATGACATGGATGTGTAGTTAGTTGATTTGTACTAGAGTTCAGAGTCTTGAGCAACTTATAAAAATTGCTCAAGACTAGTGAATAAAGTGAACTAAGTGAATAAAGCTATGATTATTTCTCTCAAAAATAGATCCTTAAAGTCATACTGATCCTAGTACATAAGGTAGATTAAATGTATGTCCTTTCACATGACCCTTTGCTACTTCTATAACTTGTTACAAGCCGTAACAAAATATATATAAATATATTTGTGTGACTGAAATAATAAAGTAGAATGTCATTGCGCCGCCTGTTAAGTCTGGGACGCGCGTCTGGGACACATTGCAGTGCTAGTTATCTGTCCTGTGTTAAACCATTATAGGGAGTCTAGCGGAGTGTAAGGTTCTATCTTCCCTTCCTTTTACAATGCCTACAGAACATCTCACAAGGAAAAGAAAAAGGAAGAAAAAAACATCTCAGTCACTAAACCAAATTTTCTTGTCAGTGCAAGTTATATGTTAACAATCTTAAGTCCTTAAATTAAGAGTTAAAAGAGGACATTCCACCACCAACATTCACATTCAACTGCGAGCTCTGTCATACTGACCCGACAGATTCCGATTAGAGGTGCTGCCAGTGAATATGGGGCTCAAAGGTATCACACTGGGCCCCAGCCCTCCACAAGCCAGCACAATTTATCTAACTACACCACCTAGATCCAATTCAATACTTTTAATTTGTACTCGCAGCTATGTAAACATGTATAGTACTGTGAGTAGTATTAATTACTAATATACATGCATACAACAATCTTCATACGCTGGGGTAGAATTAACACAATTATCAAAAGGGCGTTTTTAGAGAATTTAAGAGAGATGGCAGGGGAGACAATAGACCAGCTGAGTTGTTAACTTAGAATCGGGGGAATTAATATTACCTGAGTTATGCTTCATATTTGATATGTAAGAATATTCTGTAAGAATGTTCAACACAATGCAGCTCACCTGTTTCTTCAGTTGAGGCCAGTTCACTCACTGGGTAGGGTTTGGGGTGACAGGGGGTGGGTAGTACAGCTGGTTCACTGGGTAGGGTTTGGGGTGACAGGGTAGTACAGCTGGTTCACTGGGTAGGGTTTGGGGTGACAGGGTAGTACAGCTGGTTCACTGGGTAGGGTTTGGGGTGACAGGAGGTGGGTAGTACAGCTGGTTCACTGGGTAGGGTTTGGGGTGACAGGGGGTGGTACAGCTGGTTCACTGGGTAGGGTTTGGGGTGACAGGGGGTGGTACAGCTGGTTCACTGGGTAGGGTTTGGGGTGACAGGGTAGTACAGCTGGTTCACTGGGTAGGGTTTTGGGGCGACAGGGGGTGGTGGGCATGCCACAGGTAACTTTTTTATTTGGTATGAATAGCTTGCTAAAAGGTAGCTTGCGTGGATAGAATGTAGACCAAAAGGGCAAAGTGTTAAGTCTCAGAATGAGTAGCAGGCTAGTTAGTGTACAGTAATTACAATTTCACAGTCTAACGTTAGAAATTAGCTTAACAGGTTAATTTGCATCACTCGTGGATTCACATTTCTTCATGAAACATTTTAGCTTTAGTTTTAGTTGGCGGAGGCATGATGTCACACTTTCTAGTGCAGTTCGTGGGAGCTTGGAGGGGGGCAGGATCAAACCATTTTGTGCGGCGGGGGTCGGGCAGATGCTGCCTGTAAATTTACTTTTTTACCAAAAAAGAAAAGATGCGCTTATTAAAAGACCACCCTGCCCATTTCTAACCTGAATCCTATCATTCTTTTGTGAGGAGGCTAGGTTAAGAATTGGCGATGTGGGCCTTTAATGACCATTTGGATGACGGACGAATAAAAACATGTTGACACTATAACTTATTTCAGGGCCCCCTGGAATCATCCGAACCCCCTCCTCATTATACAGCACCCCTGCACCTGGATACTTTCCCCCCAATGGCCCCCTTTTTCTGCATCATCAGGCCCTGTGCCGCTAAGCCACCAGTATCTTAGCCGCGTACAGGAGCACTCCGCCCAGGCCGGCAGCTGTTGCCATGGCGATGACCCTGACCAGGAGGAACTCCATGGAGTCCTCCAGTTTGGTGTGCAGCCGCAGGACCTGCCGGTGGGTGTCCTCGCGGCTGCCAGAGTTCTCCATGACGTGCTTGGCCAGGCCGCGCTTCTCGTTGAGCGGCATCTGGGCAGCCAGCCGACTCTCCGCCTGCTCCTGGCTCAGGCCGTCCCGCTGCATGAGGCGCGACAGCTGAGTGGCCGGGTCACTGTGTGGGAGGACCACACACAAACTGATGTTATTTATGGTATGCCATTGTTAAAAAAAAAAAAAATCTGCAGGCCCTGGTAGCAGTGAGTGAGGTTATTAAATATGGATCAAAATGTACCTTATACTATGTTTCAAACCAGAAGACTTTCAACTTTAAACAGCCAGTAATGAAAGTAATATGTGTACAATGATCATTAGTATTATTAATTATAGTAATACAAGCATAAATACGAGAGAGAGAACAACCAGGTGTTCAATGGAGATAAAAGATTTGATAAAAGATGTAGATTTGTGCTTCTAGCATCAACGAAAACCAAAACTTGAAGAGGAGAGATCCGAGCACTCGAAAATATAACGGAGGAGAGGGTGCAAAAACAATGTACTTTAATCATGTTTACAAAAAGTATTCAAAGTCAAACACAAGCATAAATAGGTTGAATCCCACAGCACAGTGGTGTTACCATTCGGCCCGCGCACCAACGCAGTGCAGTGGGTCCATGACTATTCTGAATTTGGCAATGCATGCCCATGGTGCCGTGGGAAAAAAGCTATGGTTTATGCATGTGAATGATCAAAATCCAGAAATAAAATGCTCAAAGTGAACCATTGTCTTGCCCAGGGCAGGAAATTGTCCACAGTTGCTGACCCACTTGTATCGTTCTATAAAATATATATTTAAAATATATAATAATAATAATAATAATAATAATAATAATAAAAGAGCACTGCTTAGTGATGGCTGGTTACATAACCTGCCAATGTGGCTGGTTGGGTAGATAAACAATAAAAGTAAAAATAGAATCCGCACACTGGTTCTCAGAAATAATAAAAGAGTGGATCTGAGAACCAGTGAGCAGATTTTATGTTTTACTTTTACAGTTGATGGTCATTTGTCCAGCACCTGGACTAGATTGGATCTCCTTTGGGTAGATAAACCAATAATGGTCAAAACGTACAGAATCGGCATGAGGCTCGTCTTACCAGTAAACCACCACGGTGTGGTTCAGGAACTGTGTTAAGCGTCTGGTTTCAAAGAGCAGGGGCACATCCAACACCACATAGCGATACCCTGAGGAGGAAGAAGAGGAGGCGGCGGAGCACTTATTGTCAAACAGCATTAATTACTGTCTTTTTACACAAGTGTCTGTGATACCATGTTTTTTTCCCGTCTCTGTACAAGACATTTACACTCTGTGAGTAATTAAAACAGCCTGCATGCGTGCACAGACTGAATTTGAACAACAATAATCCTTGTCTGACTGCAATCATGTAATCAGTCGTTTGGAATAACATAATGATAATGATTTTGGCAGATTGAGACACTGATTATTGCAGACCTGATGCATAGTGGTACCACTAGTTTTATTTGCACTGGAAATCATCTCTGACTATTGAAAGTTTTGGTATTTCTATAATAAATTATTTTAGAATTATGAGAAAACAAATTGCAAATATCTTTTCATTCTGGCTCTTGAACTTGAATTGGATAGAATGGGTTTGTCTACTTAAAGCAGAACAATGGAACTTGGGGCACCACGGCAGTAGTGAGCAAGAGCGTGTCCAACATAGTTGTGCATCACGTGTTTCTCATCAAGTACACGAAGAAGCACGAGCACCTCAAAAGCACACAGGGCTAAATGTGGAACAGGAAGCATACTTGAAACTTGTCACTCAAATGTGATGCAGGTCACTTTATGAACATTGTATGACTTAAGAAATCCTTTCAACATACATATTGGGGTCACATACTGTACACTGTGCATAAATAAAAATAATTTCTAACACAAAAAAAACACATTTGTTTATTGGGTTCTATTGTTCACTTTGTAAATCAACGTTCAAGCATAGTCATGCGATCGCAGTGTTGATCACAACCAGGTGACAATGAGACCTTTAAGATGTAGAAAGTTTTCTGAATACAATCCCAGAACCTATATTTATTTCTCTACAGATAGATCAAGAGTGGAGGCCACAACCCACTATATTTCCTGTATAAAACAAGCTCTCTCTCAACTGAGCCAGGCTCCAGTCGTCCCCTCACCTCTGAGGAAGTAGAAGAGGATCTCTTTGAGCATGGCTTTGTGGATCTCTGGGTGGGTTATAGAGTTGAGCAGTTTCCTCTTCTCCTCACTGGTGAAGATGAGCTCGCCCAGCTTCTGCCTGTCGATCTTTCCACTCTCCAGCAGGATCTCTGAACCAAAGTGTTGCACAATGCGGCAGTAGGCTCGACTGTTGGGCTCCACGACTGTTACACAGTGAGAGGAAATAGTAGAAAAATGTTTTCCATTTACAAGTCATGTCCATAATAATGCCATGCCAATGTCCTCTGTAGTGAGCTCTAGCAGCCTTGCATAGCTTACTACCACCACCCAGTGACAGGCAGTTTCAACTGCATGTGAATGTGGATGAAGGCCTGTGTAAATATATGGCTAAAATTATAATCCCAATTATTTTTGCATAATATTGTAACCTTGTTCATTAATCATGATTATTTATGTTTTGTTTTTTTGTTTGTTTAAAATCAATTTTTTAATGCCCTTGTTGCTTATTGTCATGGCCATATCTTTGAATAAAGTGACGGATGCCATTACATACCATTCAATGTGATGTAATGGCCTCTGTGATATTATTGTCTCTGTCAGCCTGATGGCTGGGGAGACAGGTTATATCATGTTCTGGTTATTAGTGTAGTTTCATGATTACATGAATTACAAAATTACATAATTACATTGTGCATCCCACTTTTGGATTAGGGTTAACTTACCTCACTTTCATTACATTTCAGTACATCTGTGCATATTTTCTGTATTCCTAAATCAGTTGCTAAATGTTGTTTTGTTGAGTCAACACAAGACTAGATAGATACTATAGACACAGTTCCTTATATGAACCTCATACTTGGCAATAAAGTGTTTAACTTTACAGCATTTCAACTTTATTTGACAGTACAGTGGAGAGAGATGGGAAAGAAAAGGTACAGAGAGGTCTCAAAATTGATTTGAACCTGGGATGTGGAGATGATGTGGTCAGTGCAATAAATGACTGGGCTACAGTACTAACGTCCTTCAAGGGTTGGTGGTTTTCTATACTTATTTTTTCTGGGAGCAAGAGAAAGAATTTAAACTTCCTCTGGCAATCAACAACAGACTCATCTTCCTCAGCCCCACAACTCTAAACTCTGAAATGATTAGAAAGTTCCTGGTCAGCTGAATATAATTAAAACGTTGTTGGTTAAGTGTGTCAGTTCTACTGGGTGAAACAAGAAAATATGTACATTCAGATTTCAACATAACATATTGAAGTGGACTTGCATTAAAATATAGATGATTTAGCTCCAGGCAACAGCTCCAACACAAATATGTTCTGATGTGAAATATCCCATGTCATTGTTCAAATCATAGTCTGTCTATTCAGAGAATTTCCCAAGGAAAGCAATTTCATCCACTGTTTATCGACTAGACTATTACTTCAATTGATTTTGTAAACTGTCGTGAACCACTGGCAGCAGGAAGAGATACAGAGATAGACAGAGTGCTGACTGTCACTTAGTTTCATTTTATGAATACATCTTAATTCTTTAAGATTACTTTTGGCATATTTGATATTTCTGCTTAAGTAGACAGTACAGTAGAAAGAGAGCAAGGGACCTACCGTTCCTGGCCACCACATCAGCGTCAATAATAGGGCATCCAAGTTCTCGCAGCATTGAAGACACTGTGCTTTTCCCTGAGGATATGCCCCCTGTGAGCCCCACCAGGAACATCCTAAAGAGGCAATGTAATAAGAAATAAAAACATCATCAATATACACATACATTGCACATAGTAATTGCTGGGGGTGTGAGAAAGTAGCAAAACTTGAGCATAGCTAGATTATGTTTTGTGATACTATTCTTTGTTGTGTGTATGTTAATATATGTATATATATATATATATATATATATATATATATATATATATTCTGCTCAGATTGCAAAACAAGGTAGTGCTATGATGTAGGACGTTACAGGTACTGTGATTATACAAACGCCAATCCCACTGTGTTCTGATTACATAAAAAAGTAAGCTTCAGATTTTAAGCATAATTTTGGTTATTTTGTATACTTATTTTTTCTATTATTTGATTCGAATTTTTTAAATCCCAATAAATCACATTGCTTAAAGTATAACAATATATCGCAAATTGAAATATATTAAATCATAAGAGCAGTATCATGATGCTGTACGCATCGTATCGCCACATTCTTGCCAATACACAGGTCATAGCGGCCATAATTGCTGCCCTTATGTACAGTAGTGTGGATGACATGAGACAGCCCTAGATAGGTCTATTTTGTAAATAATAATAATAATAATAGACAGTGTTGAGCAGTAGTAGGTGATTCATTAAGATAACTATTACTGCAACTTAAGTATACTCTACTATTTCATACTTAAGTCTTATACAAAAGTGGGTTTTCAATAGAACCAATGAATTATCTTTTCATCAGCTTGCTCAGTCAGAAGTTAGCTCTGCCTGATATGATTATGAACTTATGATCAACAGCAAGTCCATGGTGTTCCCTTCTCTTGGGTGGTGGCTACCAGCTTCACAGCACCATTTACTGTAGAGTCTACAGTGTAGACTAAAGACCAAATAAACCCAGACAAATTATTTACCAGAATATTAAAACAAATAAAGTGGCTTTATTTATTTTTCATCATCAATCACAACACACTTTATTTCCCAGTTAAGAAAAATGCATGTACGACATTTATACAAAATGAAGTATGTTAATTCCCAAAAGCCTGGAAAGGGCAGGAAATAGTTTAATAAATAATATTTTTTCAATAATAACATAAATTAATGAGCTCCCATCCTCCCCTACTCTGAAGAACATGCTTCTAATTGTTCTTCTTTGCTGTTTGACATTGTTTGAATACCTGCTGTCTGTATGCATGACACAATAGTTCAAATATCTAGACCATCTGGAACTATAAAGTGGTGAAAGACTCGCACACCACTAAAGAAAATGTTAATGTAAGGACGTCTCCTTGGAATAGACAAGAGACTTTACATGCTCACGTGCACATGCTAAAGAGCATTTAGTTAAAGGGGCCAGGGCTCAAGGCGGACAGACGTTTCAGTCATAAGAACACCGTCAGAGCCATACGAATGAATCACAGAAAGACATGTTTCTCTAGGACTAGAGGTCAACACAGGTGCCTAAATCTAGGCCATAAAAATAACTTCCCTCTGGCTGTTTAGTCTACATTTTTCTGGCAAATATGACGTTACGTTATCTAACTTACACGCCCTCTACTGTAATACATCCATTATATTACAGCATAGAGCTGCTATATAGCCTTGGATCAAGACTATCATAGATGTATTTTATTTTGTCTGACTTTTACTTTCGTATCTATGATAGATATGCAAATGTCAAAATAGATCAAATACATCTATGATAGTATTGATTCAAGGCTAGAGCTGCTATAAAGATCACAATGTCTGACTTGACGTGTTACATGCCCCATTCTTTGTGAAATATGACTTAAAACTCCAGTCCTCAGACAGCTAGACAGTTTGAAATGGGTTTAATCCAGATTTATGGTTTAGGATAATAACGGCTACTCCATACGTGCCTTTTCTCCGTTTCTCACCACTTTACCTTGTAAACGAATCACTCCTGACTTCAGCTGGAATGACAGTACAGCCAGAATGGATATTATGAAAACGTAAACAAGCCTGCTAACAGGATAACGTTAGCAGTAGTGTTGTTTGTCAAGTCAAATAAATGTCACATATCGCTGCTGCCATTGTCGCTTAGTGCTCATAAAACATGCGGTAAGGTGACAGGATATGAAACGTATTTCTATAAGTTAAAATGACCGACACTGACTGCCAAAACTCAGCCAGCTAGCTACTGCTAACGACCTAGCTTCTTGGCTTAAATGGTGCATCGCTGAAAATCTTCCGGTGTTGCGGACTGTTCTCCCGAGGGTTCCACCACTATGGTTCCACTTCAATTGTGCATTTCATTCATTTCAACATTTTGTGTTGGGGAACAAATCCCAGTCATATAGTTGGCAATAATGGCTTTCAAATGTGTTTAATAAATAAACAAATAAGCTGTCTGCATAAAATAAATAGTAATACAAAGCTTTTGCATAGGTGAGAATGGGTGGAACAACAAACAAAACATGTGAAAGTCAAAACTCAATTTATTTTTTATTAGGTAAATACAGTCCACTGTCCTAAAAATATCAGCCCTCCATTTGCTTATCTGGGTCTTTGTTTGACGATGGCACTTCTGTGACAACATGTGGACTTGAGGAACTGCGGGAATGCTTTGACCTTTTACCCCTGTGTACCATTTCTCCTCCGTTCTCCCCTTCTTCACGCTCCAGTCTTCCTCTCTTAACAAAATGTTCTATCTTGGATTCCAGACTGTCACAGCATGGACGCTCTAGTAAAGCCTTGTAATTTCTTTGTCTGGAGCCTTCTACCAGGAAGCAAGGACTAGAAGACACCCCACCTGTGGACAGAGAAGAGAAGGATGAGGGGAGATTTTACTTTACTTTTAATTTTATTTTAACCACTTTCAACCTGGCTTCCATATTTCGGGCATGCCATTATACACAAAAGGGTTAGATCCCCCGACCTCTAAAGTAGCAAATCTACAAGCTCACAACGCAACAGGGCGCAAACCGGGGACCATCTTGTTTCCCAGGCAGCCTCTCTACCCACTCAGCTATGGCCAATAAAATTGAGTCTCATTGAATTTTTCACCTATGACCTCCAGGCCCTGGATCATCCCATGGATGACATTAGCCTTGATGGCACTCTGGGTCCATTGTTGCTGCAGTGTGGCCAGGGCGTGGTTCAGCTCATCCTCGTCCCGGTGCCAGCTCAGCCCGTCAAAGTGGCAGTCGTACAGCACAAGTGGAAAGTCTACCGCCATGCTGGAAACAGAAAGTAGCAATCACTCAGAAGGCCCTGACACACCAAACTGGCTTGTCCCGACTACTACAGACTAATGTCACAGCCACCTCACCACCACCGACGGTAGACGAAAATGTGATGGTGGTCTTACAAGGCATGATCTGATTTGTTCATAAAGGTCTGATTAAGTTTCGTCCCTAAACACGCACAGCAAACTTACCTGTACTGGGGTTTCCTGGGGTTGCTCTCAACATCCAGCAACTGGTTGATTGTATCTGGAGCTTCCAACTTCTGTCCAATTAGGAGCAGCACGGCCATCATACAGCGCACCTACAATATACAGGGATAAAAGAAACAGTGGCTGTTAGTACAAAACTAAACACACACCTATAAAGCATAATATACAGCCTATATACATACACACACACAAACGATTGTGGTCGTTTTCTCTCCCTGCACACCTGATGATATAGGAATGCCAGTCCTTTGATCTCAAAGATGAAGAGGTCATATGGGTTAGTGCTGGTAGTGTCTTGAGGCTGGATCGGTTTGACTGAGGTCGACAGGATGGTCCTCTGGAACTGCAGCACTCCATTGCCCACGTCCATCTTACAGATGTTGCGGAAGTCGTGCGTGCCCTCATAGCTGTGGAGTGTCAACAGAGTCTCAATTGGGAACTGTGACTGCAAGGCACATGAGAACTCGGCAACATCCTGTGTTGCTTCACAATAACCTTTTTGACAAAGAGATTTGGTGTAGAGGGGGGGGAAGCGGACCAAGTACAGAGCCAACCCCAGTCAAGCTTACTAAGTATAGTGGATTTAAGTTTTGATTTATGATCATGAACAAGTCTCCTCTAGAAGCAGGAGAGCCCAGACTCTTTTGATCACTCATTACCTCCTTGGTGAAGGGAGAAATAAGTAAATCATAGGAAGTACATAATGGTAGGCCAGTGTTGAAGCCATCTATGTACTATTATCAGTGTCCATACATAGGTTTCCATCTCTAGTACCTACCGTTTTGCGGCCTCTGCCATCAACGCTACATCCAAAGTCCCACGGCTGAAGTAGTAGCGGTAGGTCCGGGACTTGCAGTCGAACCGTGCACTGAAGCCCTCGGCCGCCGGTGCCCACTCCAGCACCCTGATGTCCTGAGGGAGGACTCTGTTCAGCATCTTCACATATGGAAGCTCAGAGCCAACAGCTTTCACTTTGGTACCAGCATCCACGTTGTCTGGAAGTGTGACACCCAATCCTTCACAAAACTGAGAGGAGCGCAGGTCTATGGATATTACCTAGGAAAGGGCAAAAAAAACGGATTACTAGTGCAAGACAAGTTAATGTGTAAAAGTAGCGTATTGTGAAAAGCTTGTCCCTTTTGTTATTGGAGAATATACAATACACTACACAGGACGTTGTAACCAACCTAAAGCCAATCTCCAACCAGATTAACAGTCAAAGTGAACAGACCTGGGAAAAGGCACTAACTCCCTTATCAGTGCGCCCGCAGCGGTGGTAGTTGGAACTCGGACGGTCGTGGATCAACCTTGTCTTCAGCAGACCTTCGAACAGCCTGGCCTCCACCGTGTTGTCTGTGTTCTCCTGGACAGCGAAGCCCTGGTAGGCCCAGCCCAGGTATGCCAGCCGGAGGGCCACGTGTCGCCGAGGGTGGACTGAGAAGTCAAAAGGACGCTCTTTTCCACCTTTCCTACTCCTCTTGTTGCTGGCGGGGGTATCAGGGGGGGGGTCTTTGGTGGTCCTGACCCCGTCATCCCCGGCTCCACGCTCCTGTCCCAACTGCGACTTGAGCCTCTCCAACTCCTCCTCCAGATCTTTGACTCGTTGACGCAGGTTATCCGACATGCTGCTTCGGAAGCGGAGAACAGAAAGGATACTTCTGAATGTGTACATAATACTTCAACACATAAACAAAGAATCATTACTTGAGGCAATACGTGGGATAACTAAGATATAGCAAAAGTTTGAGCTTGCCTAAAAATAACTGCTATTCTGTTGTTACACCAAACCTAGATTACCCCAAAAGATGGAACCGTTTTTTATCAATATTGTTTACACAGATAATCAAATCACATCTTGCATGGAACTAGGACGGAAAGCAAAACAAAAGATGTATCAAGTATGAAAATTGTAAATTCAGATAATCAAAAGAATGATGTTGATGGCGGGCAGGGTTGGCTTCAGATTTTGCTGAACTTTATTGAAGATCTGTACAAATTACAAAAGGCAAGCCATCATAAAGAATGGGGTGAAGGAGGCATGTCATTGTTTTTTTCTGAGGGCACTGTTTGAAATAGCTATTTTAATGTTTTTGTGGATTTAGAATACTGTATTGTTGCATTTAAATGTGTTTTGAGTGATTTATGTTGTTTTTATGTGGCTACCTTGACAAGGTATCCTATAAAAGACCAAATACTCGACTGGTTGTTTAGACCTGACCCAAGACCCTGTGACGGTATCCAAGTAGAAATTAAACCGATATGGCCCTGGGCAGTAGATGGAGAATCAGCTGGGGGTCAACCTGGGATCTGAACCAACTCTGAGATTCCCTTGCCTTTATATCGTTGGCTAGGGTGTGTGTCAATATGTGATGTCAATATGGGACAGTCATATCCATAAATGGAGTCCCGATAAGCCCAAAGATGGATGCCGTGATGTCGGACTTAGCTCCATATATGGAGTAAAAGTTAAAGCCTTTTCTACATCTCCCTTGTCAAAGAGATTTCTGATCTCAATGGGACTTCCTGGTCAAATAAAGGTCCAAATTCAACAATATCCTGTTGGTGCTAGAATGGTCCCCGTTTCATAGCAGGGTAAAGACAATTCCATTTATACGTGTGCTGAGCTCCAAAGCAAGCATTGACACTATTCAGTAGTATTTTTGTTAACTGGACCAGTACACCTAAATCAAACATGCCCACTAATATAAATTGTATTTAGCTACACGTATTTACAGTTAAAGGGTACATAGATTAGTAATGGAACAATAGAAGGTGAACGTGCTGGCTTTAAACACCTGCTGTGAGGCCTTGCAGTCCCCAGACCAGACTGAGGTCCAACAGGAGTATGCTTTCTGTGAATCTGTGCATCACAACTGATAATAGTCTTGTAAGGCAGTTTGGCTTTAATAAGGCTTCTCATTGTGCAGGTACCGCTGTGCCCTGAACATACGGTAAGTGTTGCAGGTCCTTGTCATATCCTCAGTAATGCAGAGTGCAAACACTTTCCCCCTACAATCAGTGGTGGAAAGTAACTAAGTACATTTACTCAAGTACTGTACTTAAGTACAATTTTGAGGTACTTTTACTTTACTGGAGTATTTCCAATGTTCAATTCTTTAACTTCTACTACCCTAAATCTCAGAGGCAAACATTGTACTTTTACTCCACAACAATTATTTGAAAACTTTAGTTACAAAGTAATTGATTATTATTACAAAACATTAACCTCTTCAGCCTTATTTAAACATTGGCTACTTGAAAAGAGCAGATCTACAAGCTTGCGTTGTGAGCTTGTAGATCTGCTATTTTCAAAAGATTTTTATACATTTTGTGACATAATGAGGACTTGTGAAACAGGACATTCTGCATAAAGAGTCATTTTACTTTTGGTACTTTTAAGTATATTTTTGATGCAAATACTTTTGTACTTTCACTCAAGTAAATTTTGATTACATTGCAGTATTGATTGTTTTATTTTTTTAAAGTTTAAAATTAATTCCTATACTATAAATGTGTGACTGTATCGTGACAAAAGATAATGTGGTTGCCATGAGAGTAAACGGTATAACCAACTGTACTGTATGTACGATAGCAGCATATTAGCTAATGTTAGCCTAGCTCATGCGACACATGAAGATGCTAAAGAGAGAGAGAGGGGTTGTACTTGGCAATGAAAGTGCCAAAACACTTAGGCAAATTACCTTTGTTTTGTTGTAGTTTTAATTTCCAGTGTCTTTCTGGTTTACAGACTGGTCTAATGAAAACTTTTATATGACAATTTTCACACTTCACAGTGAATTCACACGCGACCAACCATTGTTGTCGTCGGACGGAGTTTCTCAACGGAATTATATCCGGTGGAAGTGTGTGGGCAATGTAGTTCATCACCAGCGTTGCCATATTTTATGAGAGAAATAAGCAACTAGGTCTAGGAAAAGAAGAAGTTTTCAAGAACATTAACAACAACACAAAATGCTTTGAGAACCACTGATTTAACAAATAATGTAAACAATTGGGAAGCAAGCCTAAATAAGCAAGTACACATTGGAAACCAGCCCAAATACCGCAACCCGCAAACACCAATTCTTTACGCAACTTTACGCTTATAATAAGCCGACATGGCAACACTGTTCATCATCATCATCATCATCATGTGTTTCAAATTCTCAAATGGGTGTACGTGTACCCCTAGGGGTACGCAGGGGTACTGCAGGGGAAAAGTGGAAACCGTGTGAACCCTCATGATCTAGTGTTAAAACAAATTACATAATACAAAAATCCTAGCACTACTGATATTGAATAGAAAACACTTATTTGCTACATGCTGTTTTATTTTGAACATAATGATAACATAATAAAAACTGGATGTTAAATGTTATGGCCACTGTTTTAAAAAAATCTGCTTTGGAGTGGAGGCAACTCTTTCCTCCATTACTTAATTCTAATTATTCTTTAAAAGTTAGTTTATCATTCATTCATAGCATAATATGCTGGCTACGGTAAGGGGGGTATTCAGAAATCAGGGAAAGGGTTGCCTGACACTTTACATTTCGTTTCACTCCATTATCAGAATTATGTTTTGCGTGGCTAGTAATTCAGGGGCTAGAGCCAGGCTAGGGTAAGGGCATGAAGGTCACTCCCAAAATGATTTTTTTAAAATGACTCACCCTACATATACCCCTTATACCCCATGTACTTCATGTGGGTTTTTCATGGTGACAACCTGCACATCCTCATCCCACAAATGCATGTTCCTTACACATGGGGAAATAAACAGGCCTTCCAACGATATAAAAGTTATTGCCAAGAAGCTTGTGAACACAAATTGCACCAAACACAAATTTCTAAACTTTGTGTGCTATGTTTATATATATATATTATTTATTATTATTATTATTTCACCCTTACCAGGCAAAGACAATAAGAACTCATTCTTTACAATGTCAGCCTGGAAAAAGGCAAAGGGCTCTTGAGGGAGAGTGGGGTTTAGGGAGGGACTAAAAAACAGTCTAAAAGCAGTTAAAACAAAGCAATATTATAAAATCAATCAATCAATAAATAAATAAATACAAGCAGTGCTGATTGTCTATCGCACAGCAACAAAGCTGCCTTTGAAATTATGTCATGGTCCCTACTTTATCAGGCCACTGTATGTATGATATGAGCATACAATGCCATATCATTGATACAACTCATCTAAATTGTAAAACATTATTACCATATTTTATTGTATACGTATTCTATTATTTTCTATATCTCTTATGATCTTCTTATCTACTGGTCACATAATATGACTAAATTCTCTTTTTGTTTAATAAACTTCAGAACTTGTTGTGTGATCCTGCTTACTGAAGATTGTAATGTGTCGGTTAAACAAATTATTTAAAAACCCATATCATGTGTAAATCACTATAACATCCATGTTAAAGTCAGAGAGAGTAAAAACTGATCTAAGGATCAAACTACTGATGTTTTATAGGCTATAGCAGCCTGCAGAAACACATAAGATAATGACCTCAAATGCTGTGTATAATAAGACACACAATGTGCAAAATCAGGTTAGTTTTAAGATACATTTAGAGAGAAAAGTTTGAACTTGGCTGATATGTTTTTGTGTCCTAGGCCAACATGGTGCCATATTATGCAGATCAGCCCACACCCCATGGTCCTGTCCTACCCTCAACTTATGGAACTGCTGATATGGAAAGCTGCAAGACTTTATCTTTCAACACAACACTCATCCTATCTCCTCCCTCCCTTTCTCTCTCTCCTCGAACAGTACACACACATAAACAGACTCTCTCTCTCTCTCTCTCTCTCTCTCTCTCTCTCTCTCTCTCTCTCTCTCTCTCTCTCTCTCATTTGGGTGAAAAACTAACAAGTGAATTTTGAGAGTATGATGTTTACTCTCTGGCTTCAGTGGCTTGAAATAACACTCAGAAATTTGGAATATGTTTGGCAGTTCTGTAAGAAATTTGAGACACGATAGGCCTGCAAGGGAACTGTACATTGGTCGTCAGACCATCTCTTCACTAGGGCTTCACATTTTAAGAACCCAATAGCATTTACACTGACACAAAGGCTATACATGTATGACCAAGCCGAGGAAAAAAAGTTTCAGAATTCACCAACAGTGTGGCGGCGACCAAACAAAGTCCAGTGTGCATTTCATACCCAGTCACTGGTAGGCTACATGTGGTTGAAGTGTGTGACGCACGGCAGGCAGGGCCAGCCCAGTACAGAGAGCACAACCGGCCCCCACCTTCAAGCATATGGTCCGTGGCCGATAACATTGAAGAGGAAACACAAAAGCAACCGGAAGAAAGAAGCATTTTAACTACAGATCCTCAGACGAAGCCAATACTGTACAATTTCTAATATTAGAAATTGTACAGTTCAAAGATGGTTGATTAATTATATTTTACACGTGTATCTTTTAGGAACAGGAAGGGATTTGAACCAATATGGCGATGCTGAAGAAAAGGGAGCTAAAACTGATTAGAGAGATATGGGAAAGACTGACACCGGTAGCAGAGGACATTGGTTCAGATGCCCTTTTTAGGTAAGTAATTGCAATAGACACATTTGATTTCTTAGACCAGTGGTTCTCAACCTGTAGGTCGGGACCCCCAGGGGGGTCCCCACATGATTTTGGGGGGGGGGGGTCCCCAGATGACAGTGAAGTGACCATTTCAGGACTTTTAAGACCTTTTTAATACCTAAAAGAGAAAAAGAGAGAGAAAAGAAAAAGACCATTACTGCATCAAAAGTAATCAACAAACTATACTATAAAAACTGGTCAAATATTGGCCAAATTGTCAAATAATATAAGAAAGAGGCAAAAATGTAGGCAAATATTGTGAAATAGCTGATTTACAAGCTCACAACGCTTGTAGATCTGCTATTTTCACTATATTTATCTGTGGAACCGAGTCAAACTAAATTGAATGCCTTGGCTCAGGGTGGGGGGTCCCCAGTTAAAATATGATTACTTTGGAGGGTCACAACCTGAAAAGGTTGAGAACCACTGTCTTAGACAACAATTCCCATTGGAATGGCATTTGAACAACTCAAGCTCCTTGTGTATGCTACTTTTATTGTTTTATTTGTATTATTTTATTGATAAAACATTGCAAGTTTTTTACTGAATACATTTTTTTTGTATTTGTAAAAGCATGTACCTTTGCATACTTAAGTATTTCTAAAAGCAAGTACTCCCGTACTTTAAGTCAAGTGCAAATTTGACTCAGCAACTTTCACTTGTAGTAATATTTGACCAGGAGTATCTATACTTTGACTCAAGTACTGGGGTAGAGTACTTTGTCCACCACTGGTCGTGACCTCCCGTACAGCTGTTTTAACGATTCACTTTGATCACCACTACAAAAAAACATAGTTGAATTTGTACAAAATATTCCTAGGTTAAATATTGTAATTAATCTTTCAATAAATTCACTCTTACACTCCATATGCAGCCTATAGTATAAAGGCATGTAGATTCCAAAATGGTAAACAGCAGAGCATGTAAATAAGCATATCAGGATCAGAACAGTCTAAACTAAGTTTAATGGTAAATATGATGAATTTCTTCTATGAAGTTAGATAGCCTATCCTTGAAAAGCGGTGAACTGTGCCTTAAATTTGTTCTCTTCTGTAGGCTGTTCACAACTTTTCCTGGCTCCAAGACGTATTTCTCACATCTGGACATCAGTGCCCGTTCTGAACACCTGCTTTCCCATGGGGAGAAGATCATCCTGGCCATAGCTGAGGGAGCCAAGGACATAAGCCATTTGTCAGAGAATATGGCACACCTCCAAACCCTTCACGCTTACCAGCTCCGAATAGACCCCACCAACTTCAAGGTCTGCCTGTCATCAGTTAGGCTAATAGCCAAAAATAATAGTTGGCCATAATAAAGATCTCTCTCTCTCTCTCTCTCTCTCTCTCTCTCTCTCTCTCTCTCTCTCTCTCTCTCTCTCTCTCTATATATATATATATATATATATATATATATATATATATATATATATGTAGATAGATACATCAAGGCCTTTAGAGAGAGAGTAATTTGTTTTGTTAGATTGTAATCCCCCTGCATGGGATATTAAAGTCAGGTAAACAATGATTATGCGTAATTGGGTCTCATACCAACAAAACAAAAAAGTTAACAAACACATAGTGTCAGTAGACTATATCTTATAATTCTATTATTATTATTATTATTATTATTATTATTATTATTATTATTATTATTATTATTATTATTATTATTATTATTATTATTATTATTATCATCTTCATCATCAGTAGCCTGACACCAACATGTTAATATTTCAATTCATAGAATAAAAATCCTGAGGTGAGGCCTAAGAAGTGCCAGCCAATATAAAATGGGCCTTAATTACTCCAATGATACATCTCTAATAACCCCTCTTTGATTGGTCATCAGCTATTCTCACACTGTCTGCTGGTCACACTGGCTGGTTACATGGGCGCTGACTTCACGCCTGTGGCACACAGAGCCATGGACAAGTTCCTGTCTGCCTTCTCAGCGGTGCTTGCAGAGAAATACAGATGAGAATCGTGGACTACCTGAGCCCTTAGATGCCCTGCACTATTTAAAATTGCATGATGTGTTGTTATGATGTTGTTTTTAAATAAAAGTTTGCAAAAAATTGCTGTGCTTTGTACTAATTAGGCTCAGTAACTGACCTGAATAACCTCAATGGAGTGTATTTTGATGGGTTGCTTAGTTTTTCTTCTTGACTTTTATTCTTGAAAATGTTTTTCGTAAGACCGTTACATGTTTTTATCATGTTTAGTTACATCAATATGTAATATGTATTGTTATGTTTGTTGTGGACCCCAGGAAGAGTAGCTGCTACTTTTGGCAGCTAATGGGGATCAGAATAAAGATTAGATATAGTTCAACACGGCAAGAGCTAGAGCAAGGCGAAGCCCACAAGGTTCTGAAACTCCTGGGTGGAGTGAGAAACATAATTTATGTTGCTATCCATGGTGCTGAACTCATAACTTAAAATAATTTGTCTGCAACGATATCTACATTTAGCAACCAATTTTAGACCAAGCCAACACTTCTGGGGATTGAACCATACAGGTCATTAAAATAGTAGGCTATCCATTCTGTATTATGTTCAAGTGTGAATTTAAACTATCCTACACACCATTTTTTCAAAAATATGCAGAACGTTTATTAATTACTTTTGAGGACAACCATATCAGTATGACTATATACTGTAGGTCTGTTCTAGCTGAGGTCAATGGTAACGTTGTCCATAGTATCCACACTGTAATCACATTTATGTAAATGTAAATGAATAAAGAGAATTGTAGCATTTGATGTCATATTAGCCTATATTAAATGGCGTATACTGTGTATATAATAATGTATATCATGAATAGGCCTACATTTCTCAGGGTGGAGGTCGCTCAAATAGGTTATCATTTTATATAATTAATATTCCTGTTTATAATTTGAATAGCAGTGCATTCATTTTGACGGGGAACAGGGTGAACTTGTAAGAAACAAACAGCTCAAGTAGCAAGCAATCTCTTCAATATCATCAGTTTGGCGGTAGTAGGCCTACATGCTGTAACTTTTGCAATGCCACCATGACCTAATAACTAGCATTTGGCCTATTTAGTTCTCAGTTCATTTAGTTCTCCAGTAGCCTACAACATCTTAACTCAGTAGGCTATTCACCAATTGGTAAGCCTATATGACTTGCAGGGTGAACGTGCTTGACTGACAGGAGGCAGACACATGCCAGATTTATTTTTCCACTATAAAAAATTAAACCTTTGTGACAGTGTGTGAGTCCTCCTGTTGACGGTAAGGTGTGCTGAATGTGTTTGCAAATATTAAATTATTGTTATCATGTATGGCCTAGATTTGGTTCATTTAAACTTATTCACTGTGACATCAACCATGTGATTTAATTAATCTCTCACTCTCTCTCCCTCTCTCACACACACATAATAAAATGTTGTTGCAAGTTTATGCCAATAGCGATTTAGAAGAAATATTTTATTGTATATTTATGTATATATATACATGTGTGTGTGTGTGTGTGTGTGTGTGTGTGTGTGTGTGTGTGTGTGTGTGTGTGTGTGTGTGTGTGTGTGTGTGTGTGTGTGTGTGTGTGTGTGTGTGTGTGTGTGTGTGTGTGTGTGTGTGGATTGATTGATTGATTGATTGATTGATTTTTTTTGTTGTACTTTGACTCAGAAGTGATGTCTCCTGTCATATACAGTAGGTGATCACTGTTCATCATCATTTACAGCAGGTACCTTAACCATGAAGCAAACACAAAGTTGTCAATGTTTCTGTGACACACTGTCTAATCCACTTTTGGATGCATAAACTTGTGCACTACCAGCAAGAATTAGGATTGGGTTATGGACAAAAATGAACCTATTTCTTGGAGGTATTTCCTCAGATAGTCATCTAAAGAAATAAGGCTTTCCCAACTCAAGCTGAAACTTTGAAATTATTGTACTACTGATGCAGCCTCTCATGCAGCATACCCAATAACAACAAAAACAATATCTTGAATTTCATTTATCGCTTTCTTTATTGTCCAATAAATCAGACCATTGAACACGATCGTAGCAGCACCATGTCATGGCTGCTGTTTTAACGGTACTTCTGCTGCAGAGCCAGGGCCACCAGGGCCAGGAACTTGTCAACAGCCAAGTGGACCTGGGGGGTGAATTCCTCAGGGAACATCATGGACATAGTCACCAGAATGCAGTGGATAAATAACTGAAATGAGAGATGAAAAAGTAAGTATTGTGTTGACATACACTCAAAAGATGATTGCTAAGAGTCTGACACATACATTTGTTACTTTTTCTTTGTTATTGGCATTTATGTAGCTGCTCTCTTATAAGTGCTTGGCACAAATCTTAAAGCCTAATAAGCCTCGATTGTGAGATAAGTAGACCTACAGCTCCTTTCAACTTAGAAGCAGATATGCTGTGAAGGCTTTTAGGCTACGTACCTTGAAGTTGATGGGATCAATCCTGAGCATGAAGGCGTGCAACTCGCTGAGGGTGAGGAGACCAGCATTCAGGTCCTCTACCTTGGTGATGGCATCATACACACCATTCATGATGACAACGCCATGTTTCCTGACATTGACAGAGTCCTTGGACAAGTCCTTCCAGTGGGCAAAGTAAGACTTGGCCTGAGGGAAAACAACCATCAACCTGCGGGTGGAAGAGATAGTGGTATTGGTATAACTATTGCTTACATAAAGCTATTCAGTGTAAAGAAGTCTTTTAGGTTCACAGGTTCATGGTTTCAGGATTTGTAGTGCGCCCCCCATCCAGTTCTGTATCTCACCTGGCAAGAGCCTCACTTCCAAGCTCATCTGACCTGCTGGAGATCTTTGTGAGGAATACAGTGACGGTGGACTTTTCCTTGGCAGACAGACTCATTTTGGCTGGTTGGCTGAGCTGAGGACTTCTCAAGCAATGCAGGTGAGGAGGCTTTAGAATGTTCTGAAGTTCTGCAGCATCAGGAGGCTCTTTTATGATCCACAATTCATCACGTGAGTCACCTTAGCCCCACCTCTGTCGGCTCTCTATTGGCTAGAAGAGGAGAGCATAGATCTGGAATTGATGGGAGAGATGCAAATTCTGTGAATTTGGGGTGTTGTCTGGCGTTATCTCTTTAAGCTAAATATAGAAGCACAGTCTAATTCTGTAGAGTAGCTAGTATACAGCGGGGAAGGTGGGGACATACATAATAAATGCTGAAATGACCCCGATGGCCCTAATCCTGATGTCTGCCACACTGACATTTCAACATAAATACATGTATGTGTAGTATGAGCATGTGATGAAGGCCAAGTACCAAAACATGGTTTTAAAGAAAAAAGCGACTCTTATTTTTAGTGCTAAAAGTCTGGCTGGACCCCTATGCCTTTAAGTCATTCTGATTATTCCATGCACTTTATTACCAAGTAAAGTTTTGCCGGATAATTTTAATTCATAAACACGTAAGAGACCAATAAAAGGCTTGACTATTAAGTAGCCTATCTTAAATAGAAGTTAGCATAGACTTTGTTCTCTCATTTTAAAGCTACACTGGAAGGTGTGGGCCACAGTCGTAGAGTTCATGTACCGCACTCAAATCTACAGTACAGCGAATCATAATGACATTACAAAAATGTATAGTGAAAAGAGAGGAGTTGCCTATTCTATATTTAGTTACAGCTGTTCTTCCCCCTTATCTACATTCATAATCATCTGTGAGTGAATGTCTCTTCAGCCAGACAGGGGGCTCTCTCTCCCGACGATCCAAAATTCAAGAGCCAAGAGCAAACTGTGAAGCGCTGGTTGCAAAACAGAACTGCCAATTCACAAGCTTGCTTCCATTGTACAGATTGGGATGTCATATGACTCATGTTTGGACTTACTCTATGAACTGAGGCAAACTGTTTATCCTATATCCTTCTGTGTGGACAACAATATTCCCTATAAAACATAGTATTCCCAAATGACAAACTATGGGTTAAATAACTACTGTAAAAAGTGTTATACTCACAAATATTTTAATCTTTTTATATAGGCTACAGGGAATAGAAAATAAGTAAATTATTATTAAAGTAAGAAATGAGAAAAGAAAAGCTAAAAAGAAAATATACGATAGAAATACAGCAGTAAGTGGTGATCAACCGGTAGCTTGATGAGTATCAAATACATGTCCTCAGTCACTCAGAGAGACAGGGAGTCAGGGACACAACCTTTCATGTATCTGTACAGCAGCCACTCTTGTTGCCATCTCTCCCTACTGGCAGCTTGAGTTATGGTTAGTCTATGATGGCTAATGGCTTATACCGTAGCTGAAACACTTTAGTGTTTGGCCTACAATAAATAGATAATGGAACTGTGAGTACTAGTGTTTTTTTTTGGTTATTTGTCACAACAGTGCATCCAACGAGAATTAATTAATCATTTATGTATGTATGTATGTATGTATGTATGTATGTATGTATGTATGTATGTATGTATGTATGTATGTATGTATGTATGTATGTATGTATGTATGTATGTATGTATGTATGTATTTATTTATTTATGTATTTATGTATTTATGTATTTATGTATTTATTTATTTATTTATTTATTTATTTATTTATTTATTTATTTATTTATTTATTTATTTATTTATTTATTTATTTATTTATTTATGGATGGATGGATGGATGGATGGATGGATGGATGGATGGATGGATGGATGGATGGATGGCTGGGTGGAACTGCACAGTCATTGAGCAATCACAGAGCACTTGTCCCTTGGCTATTCAATGTAAATCGTCAGGCTATGCGATGACGGACTTACAAGATTGGTCGATTGCGAGAAGCATCTTGATGCGGATGTGGAAGATTCTGTATACATGCAGTGACATCACAATCAGTCATAATCTAGTTGATTTTCCTACATAAACAAAGCCTATTTTATGGGTTTCCACATTACATGTCTTGAATACATCTTTCAAGAGAATTACTTGACTGTTGATACCGGAAAATGTATTTTCTGTTTATTAAAGAGCTGGAGAGACAGGGAGACATCTGTTACTGAAAAAAACACTCTATAGCAATGATTACTATCAGAATGTTTTAACCTTTTAACAAAATACTTTTTGTTTTAACCAAAAAATATCACTTACCCTACCTTTAAGCAGATGCACATTTCTGAAGTAATCTTTCTACCTCTGATTTCTCCTGGTGAGAGACTAGGAGAGCTGGGTTGACAGCAAAAAGGAACAGGTAACAATCAAAGACAGGCTGACTTCATATCATTTACATGGAGGAGAGGAGCTAACATGCTCCCTGGGACCGCACATACAGTATTAGTGGATTCGGTGAGGATATGATGCCATTAACATCCAACATTTGTTATCTGCCCTCTAAATAAGACCACACCCACACTATACAGGTGAACTTTGATCATTGAACATTGCACGCAACAAATGATAAATGGAATGGGCATAGTGCTCATACAATACGATCTTTAAATTATTACAGTTAAACGTTTGACGTATGATCTCGTATGTATTGTAGAATATTACATGCCCATCTATATCCTGCTAAGCAGTATGAACGAGGAATTCCCTTCCTTGTGTGGGATAAAGTAATTTCACATGTCTATCCTCCCTTTAGTCCCTATAGTTCCGTATCGTGGTATACCGGTATCTCACCTGCATGGTAAGAGCCTCCCAACTCATCGGACACTGCTGGACATCTTTGTGAGGACGGTGGGCTTTTCTTTGGCAGACGACAGGCTCATTTTTGCTGGCTGGCTGAACTGAGGACTTGTCAAGCAGAGGAGGAATGAAGCTTTGGAACGGTCTGAAGTTCTGGAGCATCAGGAGGCTCTTTTATGATCTACAAGAGTCACTGTAACCACACCTCTATTGGCTCTCAATTAGCTAGACAGATTTGGAATTGATGGAAGAGATAAGGTATCAGCACATTCTGTGAATTTTGGGTGTCTGGCCTTATCTCTTTGACCTTTATATAAGCACATTCTAATTCTGTGTAAACTATACGCTACAGAAATGTGCAGGTCACGACCTGAAAATGTTATTTTTGCTGTTTGTAACTCTAAGTTACACACTACCTGTTTAGACCAAATATCCATGTTAGACCCTTGAAAACAAACTATTCTGTCAGAAAAAGCTTTTTTTAACATGAGACCATGCATGGGCGCCATTCCTATATTTTGTATATTATAGCTGTATCCACTTTCAGATTCTGTAGCTATGTCCACAAGCTCTAGAGCAGTGTTTATCAACCCTGGCAAACATCCCAATTTTGGGCCGGGGCTACTGCTGAGATGTGCTGCGCCGTTTGAAGAAGGTTTGACATTTTTTTTTTTTTTTTTTACAATAATAATAATCAGGCATGCAAACAGCCCCGGGTTGAAAAGGGTGAGGCTGTTTTTTTTTCGGGTCAGGTGTCACACTATTGCCCTATTTGGATTCAAAACGGCTAGTGGAAGCTGAAAAGCTACAAGTTTGCATGTCTGAATAATGCAAAAAGAGAAATATTTGTTTGCATTTGCTTTTTTTCTCCCCCATATATTTTCATAATAAAAAAGTGCGTATCGTATCGAAGTTGTGTGCCCAATATCGTATCGTATCGTTTCGTGAAATTAGTTATCGGCACACCCCTAGTGTGTGTGTATATATATACTGTATACCGTATATATATATATATAATTATATATATATATATACCTATATATATATATAATTATATATATATATATACCGTATATCTAGGTGTGCCCTGGGATCTTTTGGCTATGCCAGGTGTGCCTTGGCACAAAAAAGGTTGATAAACACTGCTCTAGAGAAGGGAACCTCCTTTCACCCTTTATTACGTACCCTTTATTATGTATGCTCAGAGCGGTCACTATAGTACACTGACAAATTCAGTCAGTCAAAATCTCAGGAGGAGCTATTGGATTTGTCAACTGGTTGCGCCCTCACAACGGACTAGCCATGCAGCCACAGAGCACTTGTTGACAACAATAAACATTAATGGGTTATATTCGATTATGTGATGTCACTGCATCTGACAATCGACTCTCTCTCAACTCATAGCCTGACAATTTACATGGCATAGCCTGGTGGGACATGTACACTGTGATATAGTCCGTTGTGATTGGCCAACCAGTTGACCAATCTAATAGTTCGTCCTGAGATTTCCTGAATTTCTCAGTGTATAATTAAGGTTAAAGGGACATACCTTTGTATAGAGCCTGTAGACATATAGTTACAGAATCAGAAAGTGTCTGTGGAATATATTTGGAATATCCAGCCAGAATATTAAATAATATACATCAATGGTCTCATGTTTAAAACTATATTTTCTGACAGAATAGCTTGTTTTCAAAGGTCTCACATGGATATTTGGGTCAAAGCAGGAAGTATGTAACGGAAAGTTACTAACAGCCAAAATGTAATTTTCAGGTCATATAGTCTATTACAGAATTAGACTGTACATCTATATTAAGCTTTAAGAGATAAGGCCAGACAACACCCCAAATTCACAGAATGTGCCGAAGCTTTATCTCTTCCATCAATTCCAAATCTATCTCCTCGTCTAGCTAATGACGACAGAGGTGGGGTTAAGGTGACTCACGTGGTGAATTGTGGATCATAAAAAGAGCCTCCTGATGCTGTAGAACTTCAGAACATTCCAAAGCTTAATTCTTGCTCTAAATTGCTTGAGAAGCCCTCAAATCAGCAAAAATGAGTCTGTCCATCAGAGAAAAGGCCACCGTCCAGGATTTCCTCAATAAGATGAGGGGCATGCACAATGAGGTCGGTGCTGAGGCTCTTGCCAGGTGAGATACCGGTATACCACGACACGGAACTTGCTACTTAAGGGAGGATAGGCATGTGATATTACTTTATTCCACACAAGGAAGGTCATTAATCGTTCATACTGCTTAGCAGGATAAGATGGGTTTTAATGTGAAGCATGTAATAGTCTACTAATACAAGATCATAGGTCAAACATTTAACTGTAATCATTCTAAGATCATATTGTGTGAGCACTATGCCTGTTTGTTATTAGTTTCTTGCAATGTTCAATGAGCAATGAATTGAGGTTCATGGACTCACTGGTAGGCGAAGTAATTCTCGATAAGACAATACTAAACTAGAAAAAGTGCTCCTCGGAGCACAGGTCTCCGCCAGGTCAGGTAGGTTATTGTGGGGCAGCAATGTTCGGAATTAGCCAATCAGGATGGAATATGAAAAATTGGATGGAACCATCTTGATCACTTGACTATATGTGTACCGATTTGCATGATGTTTGAATTTGTAGGAGTAATATAAAAAAGAAAAGTGTTGCAAAATTGGCCTCCTGGTGGCGCTATAATAGGGCAATGTTAAAAGGGTGGCATTTGTTCTTCAATGTAGTGCGAATGTGTGTGCAAAGTGTCGCAATCGGACGCTGCATTCATGATTTGTGGAATTTTGTTCAAAACGGGCCACTCCTGCAAACTTTAGATGTCAATGTTAGCGAATCAGGATGGAATATGAAAATTTTTAAAGATCCATCGTGATCACATCATCGTGATCACATGACTATAGAGATCAAGTGTACCGATGTGCGTGAAATTTGGATAAATTCTGAAGGCTTAATATCAAAGAATGTGTTTTACATAAGTCGGCCTCCTGGTGGCGCTATGAAAGGCAAATGTGAAAAATGCAGGTCAGTTGTTTTTCCTTGGCCTCT
Source organism: Gymnoscopelus braueri (assembly GCF_963280865.1). Lineage (NCBI taxonomy): Eukaryota > Metazoa > Chordata > Actinopteri > Myctophiformes > Myctophidae > Gymnoscopelus > Gymnoscopelus braueri. The sequence continues at coordinate 20,403,745 of NC_137617.1, forward strand.
AGGGAGTGTGCGTGCAAAGTTTCATGCAGATCGGTGCAGTTATAGTTAAAAACATAAATCGTCCATTTATAGCGCCACCATGAGGCTGATTTGAACATTTTCAAGTGGCATTTCTTCCTCGGCCTAGTGGGAATGTGCGTGTGAAATCTCACGGAAATCGCAAGCTGCGTTCATGATTTGAGGCATTTTGTTGAAAACGGAGCAATCCTGCAAACTTTGGAAGCCAACCTTAGTCAATCAGGATAAAATATGGAAAATTGGACAGATCCGTGTTGATCACATGACTATAGAGATACTATGTACTGATTGTACTGACTGTAGGAGTACTGTCAAGAAGTGTGTTTTGCAAAAAGCGGCCTCCTGGTGGCGCTATAAAAGGCTAATTTGAAAAATTTGGGGCAGAGGTTCTGCTCTGGCATCCAGGGAGTGTGTGTGCACAGTTTCGTTGCGATCAAGCCAACGGTGCCGGAGATTAGCTGTACACAAAATGACAGAATGACGGACACACGGACACACGGACGGACACACACACACACACACACACACACACGGACGGACGGACGGACAGGGGGCAAAACATACTCTCTCGCCATGCCTTTCGGCCTGGCGGAGACAATTATATGCATAAACGTAGATGCAGACAACCAGTTGTAGTTACCCTTGTGAAAAGTCACAGACAGCCTTCATTTCACATAGCTGTCATAGTTATACGTATAGAATACACTGATACCTTTCACCTTTCTCACCATATTTGCCAATACCATGATCTCTTCCGCCCCCAGGTTGTTGGTTGTTTTCCCCTCGGCCAAATCCTACTTTGCCCACTGGAAGGACTTGTCTGCGGAGTCTGTCGAAGTCAGGAACCATGGCGTCGTCATTATGAATGGCGTGTACGATGCCCTGTCTAAGATAGATGACCTGAATGGTGGTCTCCTTACCCTCAGCGAGTTGCACGCCTTCATGCTCAGGATTGATCCCGTCAACTTCAAGGTAGGTAGCCTAAATTTCTTCACAGCATTTGTTACATCAAAGTGGGCTGTAGGTCTACTAATATCTGATTTGAATTGAATGCTGATGATCTCTCAATTGAAGCTTACTAGGTTTTAAGATTTGTTCCAACTCGCGTTTTGAATAAGAGTCCCAGCTAAATGGCAAAACAGAAAAAGTACGAAATTAATGTATCAAACTCTTAGCGATCAGTTTAGTGAGTGCACAGTATGTGGACACAACACCTACGTCTTCGTCTCTCATTTCAGTTATTTATCCACTGCATTCTGGTGGTGCTGGCCATGATGTTCCCTGAAGACTTCACCCCCCAGGTCCACTTGGCTATTGACAAGTTCCTGGCCCTGGTGTCTCTGGCTCTGCAGCAGAAGTACCGTTAAAACAGTGGTCTGCTGTTGGTGCTGCTACGCTTTTGTACAATGGTCCAATTTATTGGACAATAAAGAAAGTGTTAAATGAAATCCAAGCTTGTTTCTTTGTGGTTTCTCCTATGGTCAGAAGGATGAGTAAATTCTGCCAGCAGTGCTAACAATGCTACAAAAAGGAGTCTTTACAGCATTGTCATAATCCTTCCAAAAGTGGTTTAGACAGTGTGTCACAGAAACATTTTCACAGCTTTGGGTTAATTTCATGTTTAACATACCTACCGTAAATTATGGAGAAGAGTGACTGCTATATGACTGCTTCTCAGGCTAATATATAATATAATAGGCTACAATGCAATATGAAGGCTATAACAACATACATTTTAACAGAGGAAATTGAAATATATTATCACTGTCTTGAAACCTGGTGGTATTACGTAGGTCTTTCATTTAACGACTTAAAACCCTACAGTACATACTTTGTTGACCGGAGTCCCAGGAGTCTATATCCTTGGTCCGCTCCTTTTTTACCCTACAGTCTCTACACTATCTCTTTGCCGCTCTATAATCTCACAAGAAATACAAAAAATAAAACATTGTATACATCATGGCCTTCCCACAGACTTTTAAAAATGTTTCCTTAATTAGAATGGTGTACACAAAGGGAAATATTAGAATACAAGTGCATCACAACATTTAAAATGATCAACATTGGCCAGTGAAGTAATTATCTTAAAACATGTATTCAAGACAAATCACTATGAGACTCATCTCACTACACCCTGAAGAAGGCACAAGCCGACAAGCGTTGGTGAATTTCACTGTAACTAGACCATCGAATTAAAGGACTTTTATACATTTCAAACCAATACCCTGAGTGTCTGGATCTGGATTTTTTATGCCTCTTCGGTCATAAAGTGTCATTTTTTCTTAGAAAAATAATATTTTCCCCCCTTAACCACCCTAGTGTCCCTATTCTGGGGTGAACATTTGGTGAAAATAGCAGATCTTCAGAAGTTCACAATGCGTCCCAATGCGACAGATTGTGAACTTGTAGATCGGCAAAGGCATTTTGGTGTACAGGATAAAAAAGGAGCAGACCAAGAATAGACCCCTGAGATGCCGTTCAACAAAGTATATACTGTAGGGCTTAAGTGGTTAAATGAAACACCTAATACCATGAGGTTGCAGTGCAAGACAGTGATAATGAGATTAATCCTTGAATCAATGTATTTAAACTTTCCGTGTTTAAACATGGACTGAATGTTGTTATACAGCTTTCGTATGTTATTGTAGCCTATTATATAATACTAGAGGTTCTGGCCGCTACGCGGCCCTCAAACCTACGTCATACCGCTGATCGGACTGATATGCCCATATATATATGGAGATCTCTGTATCTATCAGTCCTTGTCACTTTTGGAGATCCCTGATGTCATCAGTATACTGTATGCTCATATATGGGCATGCTGATACAGGACTTATTTATTTATTAAAGGACTTGGTATTATCTATAATTAACTTGAATTGTATTGTGTGCTGCAAATGCTGTGATGAATTGGGTTGTGGTTAAGACTTGTTATGTGGTTGACTATAATTTTCTTTGTTAAAATAAGTGCAACTGAAATGACACAGTGTTTTTGGTTTTATTCTCAATAACAAGGGTTTATATTTGATGTGTCGTTTGTGCGGTTTTCACAAGTGGTTAAAAACCCAGATGAGGAAGAACTTGCTAATATAAAAAAGGAGGGATAATTCTTCTCTTATATACAAATAATCAATTCAGTGGAACCCGTTACACCATGACCACACATTGAAGTTAGACAACACACTCTATATTTGGGCGTAGCTGCATTGGTAACTCCTTATATGGCTGAGTCATGGTGACATGAGTGTGACATCAGAGGTCCACCCGCCGGCCCGTCCTCCCTTAAGCCAATTTTAATATAGGATGTCATTAGCCCATAAGGTTATTTTTTAGCAGTTTGACTCAGAAATAGGTATTTTGCAATATATAGGCAGTCACTCTTCTCCATAATTTACAGTAGGTATGTTAACCATGACAGAAAAGTTGTCAAAATGTTTCTGTGACACACTGTCTAATTTGTAAAGACACCTTTGTAAAGATTAGATTATGATAATGCTGTAAAAACTCCTTTTTGTAGTATTGTCAGCACTGCTGGCAGAATTGACTCATCATTGTGACTGTAGGATAAACCACAAAGAGAAAAGCTTGTATTTAATTTAACGCTTCTTTATTGTCCAATGAATTAGACCATTGTACACGAGAAGCGGCATTTCACCAACAGCAGACCACTGTTTTAACGGTACTTCTGCTGCAGAGCCAGAGACACCAGGGCCAGGAACTTGTCAATAGCCAAGTGGACCTGGGGGGTGAAGTCTTCAGGGAACATCATGGCCAGCACCACCAGAATGCAGTGGATGAATAACTGAAATGAGAGACGAAGACGTAGGTGTTGTGTCCACATACTGTGCACTCAAAAGTGATCGTTAAGAGTTTGATACATACATTTTTACTTGTTCAGTTTTGCCATTTAGCTGGGACTCTTATTCAAAATGCGAGTTGGCACAAATCTTAAAGCCTAATAAGCTCTAATTGCGAGATCATCAGCATTCAAATCAGACAGCCCACTTTGATGTAACACAAATGCTGTGAAGGAATTTAGGCTACCTACCTTGAAGTTGATGGGATCAATCCTGAGCATGAAGGCATGCAACTCGCTGAGGGTGAGGAGACCAGCATTCAGGTCATCTATCTTAGACAGGGCATCATACACGCCATTCATAATGACCATGCCATGGTTCCTGACTTCGACAGACTCCGCAGACAAGTCCTTCCAGTGGGCAAAGTAGGATTTGGCCGAGGGGAAAACAACCAACAACCTGGGGGCGGAAGAGATCATGTTATTGGCAAATATGGTGAGAAAGGTGAAAGGCATCAGTGTATGCTATATAACTCTGACTCACAGCTATTAAAGTAAAATGAAGGCTGTCTGTCTGTGATGTCTCACAAGGGTAACTACAACTGGTTGTCTGCGTATACAGTACGTTTATGCATAGTATTCTCTTATCGAGAATTACTTTGCCTGCAGTGAGTTCATATGAACCTCAATTCATTGCTCATTGAACATGGCAAGCGACTAATAATAAATAGAACTGCCATAGTGCTCACACAATATGATCTTAGAATGATTACAGTTAAATGTTTGACCTATGATCTTGTATTAGTAGACTATTACATGCTTCACATTAAAACCCATATTATCCTGCTAAGCGTATGAACGATTAATTACCTTCCTTGTGTGGAATCAAGTAATATCATGTCTATCCTCCCTTAACTAGCTAGCTCTGTGTCGTGGTATACCGGTATCTCACCTGGCAAGAGCCTCAGCACCAACCTCATCGTGCAGGCCTCTAATCGTATTGAGGAAACTCTTGACAGTGGTCTTTTCTCTGATGGACAGACTCATTTTTGCTGATTCTTCTGAGGGCTTCTCAAGCAATGCAGAGCAAGAATGAAGCTTTGGAATGTTCTGAAGTTCTACAGCATCAGCAGGCTCTTTTATGATCCACAATTCACCACGTGAGTCATCCTTAACCCCACCTCCATCGGCGGTGGGGTTAGACGAGGACACAAATTTGGAATTGATGGAAGAGATACGGCTTCGGTACTTTCTGTGAATGTGGGGTGTTGTCTGGCCTTATCTCTTAAAGCTTAATATAGATGTATAGTCTAATGCTGTAATAGACTATGAAGATGATATTTTGTCTGTTTGTAACTTTCAGTTACACACTGCCTGTCAGAAAATGTAGTCTTAAACATGAGACCGTGGATGTATATTATTGAATATTCTGGCTGTATATTCCAAATATATTCCATTGTCACTTTCTGATTCTGTAGCTATGTCCACAGGCTTTAGACAAACGTACGTCCCTTCACCCTTTATTATGTACACTGATAAATTCTGGAAATCTCAGGAGGAGCTATTGGATTGGTCAACTGGTTGGCCCCTCACAACGTACTAGCCAATCACAGCGTACTTGTCCCATCAGGGCTATGCAATCATTTGCAATGTAAATTGTCAGGCTATGAGATGAGAGAGTTAGAGGATTATCGATTGTCAGATGCATCGCAAAGCGGACGTGGACCGTTCTGCATTGATACAATGACATCACATAATCGATTAATAACCTACTAAAGTTTATTGTTGATTTTCTTATACAGTACTTTAAAAAGAAGAGATTATTCTGTTCCTTTTTAGATTACAGCAAGGCGTTTGATACAGTCTGGAGGGATGCTCTTTTGTATAAACTGTCAAAAGTAGGTTTCAAGGGGGTCCGGGTACCTAGGCTCCAATGTAGCCTGACAGTGCATCGCGGGTCCGAGTCCCGTTCCCGACGATCTTTACTGTCTCTCCCCATCTCTGCCTCCCTGTTTCCTGTCCATCTCCACTATAAATAAATATATACCTATAAAATAAAGGCAAAAAAGCCCTAAAAGAGATATATATATATATATATATATATATATATATATATATATATATATATATATATATATATATATATATATATATTCTTTTTAAAGTATAAGAAAATCAACAATAAACTTTAGTAGGTTATAATCGATTATGTGATGTCACTGCATCAATGCAGAATAGTCCACGTCCGCATTGCGATGCATCTGACAAACAATAATCGTGTAACTCTCTCATCTCATAGCCTGACAATTTACATTGCAAATGATTGCATAGCCCTGATGGGACAAGTACGCTGTGATCGGCTAGTCCGTTGTGAGGGGCCAACCAGTTGACCATTCCAATAGCTCCTCCTGAGATTTCCTGAATTTGTCAGTGTACATAATAAAGGGTGAAGGGACGTACGTTTGTCTAAAGCCTGTGGACATCTACAGAATCAGAAAGTGACAATGGAATATATTTGGAATATACAGCCAGAATATTCAATAATATACACCCACGTCTCATGTTTAAAACTACATTTTCTGACAGACAGTGTGTAACTGAAAGTTACAAACAGCCAAAATATCATCTTCATAGTCTATTACAGAATTAGACTATACATCTATATTAAGCTTTAGGAGATAAGGCCAGACAACACCCCAAATTCACAGAATGTACCGAAGCCTTATCTCTTCCATCAATTCCAAATCTGTCTCCTCGTCTAACCCCACCGCCGATGGAGGTGGGGTTAAGGATGACTCACGTGGTGAATTGTGGATCATAAAAGAGCCTGCTGATGCTGTAGAACTTCAGAACGTTCCAAACGCTTCATTCTTGCTCTGTATTGCTTGAGAAGCCCTCAGAATATTCAGCAAAAATGAGTCTGTCCATCAGAGAAAAGACCACTGTCAAGAGTTTCCTCAATACAATTAGAGGCCTGCACGATGAGGTCGGTGCTGAGGCTCTTGCCAGGTGAGATACCAGTATACCACGACACAGAGCTAGCTAGTTAAGGGAGGATAGACATGATATTACTTGATTCCACACAAGGAAGGTAATTAATCGTTCATACTGCTTAGCAGGATAATATGGGTTTTAATGTGAAGCATGTAATAGTCTACTAATACAAGATCATAGGTCAAACATTTAACTGTAATCATTCTAAGATCATATTGTGTGAGCACTATGGCAGTTCTATTTATTATTAGTCGCTTGCCATGTTCAATGAGCAATGAATTGAGGTTCATATGAACTCACTGCAGGCAAAGTAATTCTCGATAAGAGAATACTATGCATAAACGTATACGCAGACAACCAGTTGTAGTTACCCTTGTGAGACGTCATAGACAGCCTTCATTTCACTTTAATAGCTGTGAGTCAGAGTTATGTAGCATACACTGATGCCTTTCACCTTTCTCACCATATTTGCCAATAACATGATCTCTTCCGCCCCCAGGTTGTTGGTTGTTTTCCCCTCGGCCAAATCCTACTTTGCCCACTGGAAGGACTTGTCTGCGGAGTCTGTCGAAGTCAGGAACCATGGCATGGTCATTATGAATGGCGTGTATGATGCCCTGTCTAAGATAGATGACCTGAATGCTGGTCTCCTTACCCTCAGCGAGTTGCATGCCTTCATGCTCAGGATTGATCCCATCAACTTCAAGGTAGGTGGCCTAAATTCCTTCACAGCATTTGTGTTACATCAAAGTGGGCTGTAGGTCTACTCATGTCTGATTTGAATGCTGATGATCTCGCAATTAGAGCTTATTAGGCTTTAAGATTTGTGCCAACTCGCGTTTTGAATAAGAGTCCCAGCTAAATGGCAAAACTGAACAAGTAAAAAATGTATGTATCAAACTCTTAACGATCGGTATAGGCTTCTTTTGAGTGCACAGTAGGTGGACACAACACCTACGTCTTCGTCTCTCATTTCAGTTATTCATCCACTGCATTCTGGTGGTGCTGGCCATGATGTTCCCTGAAGACTTCACCCCCCAGGTCCACTTGGCTATTGACAAGTTCCTGGCCCTGGTGTCTCTGGCTCTGCAGCAGAAGTACCGTTAAAACAATGGTCTAATTCATTGGACAATAAAGAAGCGTTAAATTAAATACAAGCTTTTCTCTTTGTGGTTTATCCTACAGTCACAATAATGAGTCAATTCTGCCAGCAGTGCTGACAATACTACAAAAAGGAGTTTTTACAGCATTGTCATAATCTAATTTTTACAAAGGTGGATTAGGCAGTGTGTTAAAGTCATGGTTAACATACCTACTGTAAATTATGGAGAAGAGTGACTGCCGATATTGCAAAAGACCTACTTCTCAGTCAAAAAAAATAAATAAAAAAACCTTATGGGCTAATGACATCCTATTAAAATTGGCGGAGGGAGGATGGAGGGAGGACGGGCCGGCGGGTGGACCTCACACTCATGTCACCATGACTCAGCCATAACCATATAAGGAGTTACCAATGCAGCTACGCCCAAATATAGAGTGTGTTGTCTAACTTCAATGTGTCGTCATGGTGTAACGGGTTCCACTGAATTGATTATTTGTATTTAAGAGAAAGATTATCCCTCCTTTTTTATATTAGCCAGTCCTTCCTCATCTGGGTTCTATAACACTAGTGAAAACCACACAAAGGACTTATTATCAAATATAAACCCTTGTTATTGAGAATAAAATCAAACCGAAAATTCACTTATTTTAGCAAAGGAAATTATAGTCAACCACATAACAAGTCTCAACCTCAACCCAATTCATCACAGAATTTGCAGCACACAATACAATTCAAGTTAATCACAGATAATACCAAGTCCTTTAATTAATAAATAAATCCTGTACCGCAGGCTTTAATAGTCCATCCAATACTTGGAATAAACGCATGCAGCACGCAAGACGCAATGGCATCAGGGGCAAATCTCCATATATGCTTCTTATATGGGCACAAATAAACTGATAAGACATCAGGGATCTCCATATATGGGCATAAAAGGGACAAGACTGATAGATACAGAGATCTCCATATATGGGCATATGAGTCGGATCAGCGGTGTGACGTAGGTGAACCTTCAGTCCATGTTTAAACATGGGAAATTGAAATACATTGATTCAATGATTAATCTCATTATCACTGTCTGGCACTGCAACCTGATGGTATTAGGTGTTTCATTTAACCACTTAAGGCCTACAGTACTTTGTTGACCGGCATCCCAGGGGTCTATCCTTGGTCCACTCCTTTTTGAGCGGTGTAACCGCTCCTATAAGTGGGTTTAGGACCCATCCGTGGTGAAAGTTTTTCTTTCCGTCACGAAAATTTGTCTTTCGCTGTGACGCCATGCTGTGGAAAACACGCCCATAGGCTAAGCTCTGCAGGACGTGCTGTGATTGGCTAGCGAGACACATGATGAAATTAACTTCAAACTTCGCAGACGCGCTGTGATTGGCTAGCGAGACGCATGATGAAATTAATAATAATGTAAAAAATGTAAGCACGTCACTTCGCAGGACGTGCTGTGAGATGCATGATGAAATTAATAACTCTCACTTCACACTGGGTGTGATTTTTTACCCTGTACAAATGTCTTTGCCGATCTACAAGCTCACAATCTGTCACATTGGGACGCATTGTGAATCTGCTATTTTCACCAAATGTTCACCCGAATACTGACACTAGGGTTTGTGTGGTTAAGGAGAAAAATATTCTTTCAAGAAAAAAGGACACTTTATGACCAAAGAAGCATAAACAAATCCAGATCCAGGCACCCAGGGTATAGGCTTGAAATGTATAAAAGCCCTTTAATTCGATGGTCTAGAACTCTAGATACAGTAAAATTCACCAATGCATGTGGGCTTGTGCCTTCTTCAGGGTGTAGTGAGATGAGTCTCACGGTGATTTGTCTTGAATACATATTTTAAGATATAATTACTTCACTGGCCAATGTTGATAATTTTTTATGTTGTGATGCACTTGTATTCTAATATTTCCCTAATTTTCGAATTAAGGAAACATTTTTAAAAGGCTGTGGGAAGGCCATGATGTACACCATGTTTTATTTTTTGTATTTCTTGTGAGATTATAGAGCGGCAAAGAGATAGTGTAGACTAGAGGGTAAAAAAGGGTCGGACCAAGGATAGACTCCTGGGATTCCGGTCAACAAAATATATACTGTAGGGTTTTAAGTGGTTAAATGAAAGACCATATACCATCAGGTTGCAGTGCAAGACAGTGATAATGTATTTCAATATCCTCTGTTAAAATAAATGTTGTTTCTTCATATTGCATTGTAGCCTATTATATTATATTATATATTAGCCCATGAGGTCATTTTTTGCAATTTGACTGAGAAGCAGTCATATAATCACTCTTCTCCATAATTTACAGTAGGTATGTTAAACATGAAATTAACCCAAAGTTGTGAAAACGTATATATATATATATATACATTGGGGCTTTGGGGCTATATGTATATATATATATATATATATATATATATATATATAACCGTTTGTTTTTTCATTGTTTATTAATGACCTGGAGCACTACCTTATATGCATGGCTGCCATTCTATCAACTTTGATGATACAATGATTGATAACTATTTCCAGCTTATGGTATTGTTGTATCCGGACGACACAATTGTTATGTCTAATACAAAGGAGGAATAACTCTCATCTCAAAGCCTGACAATTTACATTGCATAGCCCTGATGGGACATGTACGCTGTGATTGGCTAGTCCGTTGTGAGGGGCCAACCAGTTGACCAATCCAATAGGTCCTCCTGAGATTTCCTGAATTTGGCAGTACATAATAAAGGGTGAAGGGGCGTACGTTTGTCTAGAGCCTGTGGACATAGTTACAGAATCAGAAAGTGTCAGTGGAATATATTTGGAATATACAGCCAGAATATTCAATAATATACATCCATAGGCTCATGTTTAAAACTATATTTTCAGACAGAATAGCTTGTTTTCAAGGGTCTAACATGGATATTTGGGTCAAAACAGGCAGTGTGTAACTGAAAGTTACAAACAGCCAAAATGACATTTTCAGACCGCGGACAGCACGTTTCTATAATGTATCGTCTACTACAGAATTAGACTGTACATCTATATTAAGCTTTAGGAGATAAGGCCAGACAACTCCCCAAAAGTCACAGAATGTGCCGAAGCCTTATCTCTTCCAATTCCAAATCTGTCTCCTCGTCTAACCCCACCGCCGATGGAGGTGGGGTTAAGGTGACTCACGTGGTGAATTGTGGACCATAAAAGAGCCTGCTGATGCTGTAGAACTTCAGAACGTTCTAAAGCTTAATTCTGCATTGCTTGAGAAGCCACCGGAGTATTCATCAAAAATGAGTCTGTCCATCAGAGAAAAGACCACCGTCAAGGGTTTCCTCAATAGGATTAGAGGCATGCACAATGAGGTCGGTGCTGAGGCTCTTGCCAGGTGAGATACCGGTATACCACGACACGGAACTTGCTACTTAAGGGAGGATAGGCATGTGATATTACTTTATTCCACACAAGGAAGGTCATTAATCGTTCATACTGCTTAGCAGGATAAGATGGGTTTTAATGTGAAGCATGTAATAGTCTACTAATACAAGATCATAGGTCAAACATTTAACTGTAATCATTCTAAGATCATATTGTGTGAGCACTATGCCTGTTTGTTATTAGTTTCTTGCAATGTTCAATGAGCAATGAATTGAGGTTCATGGACTGGTAGGCGAAGTAATTCTCGATAAGACAATACTAAGTTATATGCATAAACGTAGATACAGACAACCAGTTGTAGTTACCCTTGTGAAAAGTAACAGACAGCCTTCATTTCACATAGCTGTCATAGTTATACGTATAGAATACACCTTTCACCTTTCTCACCATATTTGCCAATACCATGATCTCTTCCGCCCCCAGGTTGTTGGTTGTTTTCCCTTCGGCCAAATCCTACTTTGCCCACTGGAAGGACTTGTCTGCGGAGTCTGTCGAAGTCAGGAACCATGGCGTCGTCATTATGAATGGCGTGTATGATGCTCTGTCTAAGATAGATGACCTGAATGGTGGTCTCCTTACCCTCAGCGAGTTGCATGCCTTCATGCTCAGGATTGATCCCGTCAACTTCAAGGTAGGTAGCCTAAATTCCTTCACAGCATTTGTGTTACATCAAAGTGGGCCGTAGGTCTACTAATATCTGATTTGAATTGAAGGCTGACGATCTCTCAATTGAAGCTTATTAGGTTTTAAGATTTGTGCCAACTCGCGTTTTGAATAAGAGTCCCAGCTAAATGGCAAAACAGAAAAAGTACGAAATTAATGTATCAAACTCTTAGCGATCATTTTAGTGAGTGCACAGTATGTGGACACAACACCTACGTCTTCGTCTCTCATTTCAGTTATTTATCCACTGCATTCTGGTGGTGCTGGCCATGATGTTCCCTGAAGACTTCACCCCCCAGGTCCACTTGGCTATTGACAAGTTCCTGGCCCTGGTGTCTCTGGCTCTGCAGCAGAAGTACCGTTAAAACAGTGGTCTGTTGGTGATATGCTGCTACGCTTTTTGTGTACAATGGTCTAATTCATTGGACAATAAAGAAGCGTTAAATTAAATACAAGCTTTTCTCTTTGTGGTTTATCCTACAGTCACAATGATGAGTCAATTCTGCCAGCAGTGCTGACAATACTACAAAAAGGAGTTTTCACATCTTTGTCCTAATCTAATATTTACAAAAGTGGATTAGACAGTGTGTCACAGAACATTTTGACAACTTGAGTTAATTTTATGGTTAACATACCTACTGTAAAGAGAATAGTGACTGTTTATACAGAAGACCTACTTCTCAGTCAAATTGCAAAAACAAATGATATCTATCCTGCATTAAAATTGGCTTAAGGGAGGACCGGTCGGCGGACGGACCTCTGACGTCACACTCATGTCACCATGACTCAGCCATAACCATATAAGGAGTTACCAATGCAGCTACGCCCAAATATGGAGTGTGTTGTCTAACCTCAATGTGTCGTCATGACATCAGGTGCAAACAGCTCCATATATGGGCACAAAAGGATTTCCTCAATAAGGTGGGCAGGCAGGATGAGGTTGGAAGTGAGGCTCTTGCCAGGTGAGATACTGGTATACCATGATACTGAACTGGGGAGTTAAGGGAGGATAGGCACGTGAAATTACTTCATATCACACGAGGAAGTTAATACAGTAAATCGTTCCTACTGCTTAGTGCTTAGTAGGATGAGATGGGTTTTACTGTGAAGCATGCAATAGTCTACTATACATTATGAGATCAAATGCAACACTGAAATCATTCTAGAATCAGAATCAGTCAGAATCTATTTTAAGGATTTGTATTATTATATTAGTTGCATGCAATGTTCAATAATCAATTAATTGAAGTTCATGGATTCACTGGTATAGCCTAAGTAATTCTTGATAAGAGAATGCTAAATGCATGAACGTAGATGCAGACAATCAGTTGTACTTGCCCTTTTATGGTTTGTAAGAGGTCAGGGAAAGCCTTCATTGCACATAAATAGCTGTATGTAAATCATAGAATACACTGATACCGTTCACCTTTCTCACCAATACCACATCTCTTCCGCCCCCAGGTTGATGGTTGTTTTCCCTCAGGCCAAATCCTACTTTGCCCAATGGAAGGACTTGTCCAAGGACTCTGAGACATGGCGTCGTCATTATGAATGGTGTGTATGATGCCCTGACTAAGATAGATGACCTGAATGCTGGTCTCCTCACCCACAACGAGTTTCATGCCTTCATGCTCAGGATTGATCCCATCAACTTTAAAGGAATAGTTCACCCAACAAAAAAAGAATCTATCGATTAGTCACCCCATTTGTATATAAAACAATGTTTTAAAATGATAAAAACTTTAAAAGCAATGTATTTTTACAATATGTTACAGTGGTGGTACGAATTTGGTTTCGACTTCCTTAAATGGATAGGTCACCCCCCAAAATGTTTTTTTTTTCCTGTCATTTAGTCACCCCATGGAGACTTGCATTCCTAAGCCAATAATGTTATGACCAGCGGACCGGTAGGCAGTGGTTCCGGTAGGAGACACAAAGGAGATGTGTCAATCTAATCTAATCGATAGAAAAAAATAAATTTTGGGGGTGAACTATCCATTTAAGGTAGTGGATACCAAATTCGTACCACCACTGTAACATATTGTAAAAATACATTGCTTTTAAAGTTTTGATCATTTTAAAACTTTGTTTTATATACAAATGTTTACATCGACCGGCTCCACCTCCTGTGCTGGAATCGATCCTAAGGAAAAGAGACACTGGACTTAGCACCAGGTCAGACACCAGAGGGCGCTGTGAGGTCCATCTCAGGAAGACCACTTTTGGACAAAATGTCTTATCAATCAAAGGCAGCTGGAACAGCCTCCCAGTAACCTTAAGGGAAAGCCCCAAACTAAAACAATGGTTAAAGATTTCCAAAACTTGTGAACACCTATAATATTTTTCAATCTTATTAGGAATATCATTTTATAACTTTTGAAGAAACGCGTCGCGTTGTGAGCTTGTTGATCTGCTATTTTCAGCGAAAGCTTTCCCCACAATACCGATGCTGGGGTTTAAGTGGTTAATCTTATGTAGATGAATGTTTTTTCTGTATTTATCTTTGTGTTTAGCTTCTAGGTAAATCCGGCATGTTTACACGGATCATGTAGTAGCCCAGTGGTTCGCAACCTGTGGGTCGGGATCCCCAGGGGGGTCCCCACATGATTTTTGGGGGTCCTCATTGGCCAAATTGTCAAATAATATAAGAAATAGGCGTTGTGAGGTGTTCTATTTTCACAATATTTATCTGTAGAACCGAGTCAAACTAAATGTAATGCCTCAACTACATTCCATGTGCTTGTCAGGGTGGGGGGTCCCCAGTTCAAATTGATTTTAGGGGGTCACGGCCTGAAAAGGTTGAGAACCACTGTAGTAGCCGACAGATGATTCATTGTCCCTGTATTGTCCCTCCCAAATAAACAAATAAAGTTATTGACACCACATCTTAGTGACCATAGGACAAACTTTCCACTGCCTGAGGCCTTTTAGGGTTTTTCAAATAAGCATATTTTAATTGAGAATTAGGATTGGGTAATTAATGTAGCCCTAAAATGACCCCTTTCTTAGGAGGTATTTCCTCATTTGGCAATCATAGATATTTTTGGGGCTTTTCCGCCTTCATTTGGATAGTAGAGAGTGACAGGAAACAGGGAGGGAGAGAGAGATGGGGAGTGACACGCAGCAAAGGGTGTCGGGCTCGGGAATCGAACCCGCAACTCGCTGTCAGGCTGCATTTAGAGCCTATATGTGGTGTGCGCCTTAATTAGGCCATCAGTGCCCCTCAGTTAGTAATCTAAAGTACTAAGATTTTCCTCAACTCAAGCTGGAACTAATTGCAGCCCCTAATGCAGCACACCCAGGAACCACAACAACAAAAGCTTGGATTTTATTTATCGCTTTATTTATTGCCCAACAAATCAGAGCATTGTAAATCGTAGCAGCACCAACAAACGCTGTTTTAACGGTACTTCTGCTGCAGAGCCAGGGCCACCAGGGCCAGGAACTTGTCAACAGCCAAGTGGACCTGGGGGGTGAATTCCTCGGGGAACATCATGGACATCGTCACGAGAATGCAGTGGATAAATAACTGAAATGAGAGACGAAGACGTAGGTGTTGTGTCGACATACTGTACACTCAAAAGTGATCCCTAAGAGTTTCATACTTGTTGTTCAAATAAGCCAGTTGGCACAAATCTTAAAGCCTAATAAGCTTCAATTTGTGCGATCATCAGTATTCAAATCAGACATAAAAAATGCATGGGTTTCCGAGGCTAGACATAAGTAGACCTACAGCCCCTTCAATGAAACACAGAAGCTGTTAGGCTACGTACCTTGAAGTTGATGGGATCAATCCTGAGCATGAAGGCGTGCAACTCGCTGAGGGTGAGGAGACCAGCATTCAGGTCATCTATCTTAGACAGGGCATCATACACGCCATTCATGATGACGACGCCATGTTTCCTGACATTGACAGAGTCCTTGGTCAAGTCCGACCAGTGGGCAAAGTAGGATTTGGCCGAAGGGAAAACAACCATCAACCTGGGGGTGGAAGAGATAGTGGTATTGGTAAATATGGTGAGAAAGGTGAAAGGTATCAGTGTATTCTATGATTTACAATGTGTCTGGCTGCCTTTCACAGCCCATCCCTTATGGGATTATTCAGACACAATTTAAAGAACAGTTTTTTTCAGTGCCAACATGCTGACACCAAAATAATAAACAAAATAAGTAAATACCACACACTCTATACATGACTCAAAAGTACAGTTTAGTAGTCTAATTTTCAAACTAGAGAGTGGATATACAGCTATTTATGTGCAATGAAGGCTGTCCCTGACTACAAACCATAAAAGGGCAATTAAGTACAACAGATTGTCTGCATCTACATTCATGCATTTAGCATTCTCTTTACTCTTATCAAGAATTACTGAGCCTATACCAGTGAATCCATGAACTTCAATTAATTGATTATTGAACATTGCAAGCAACTAATAATAACAAACAGTCTTAGAATAGATTCTGACTGATTCTGATTCTAGAATTATTTCAGTGTTGCATTTGATCTCATATGTATAGTAGACTATGCCATGCCTCACAGTAAACCCCTTCTCATCCTGCTAAGCAGTAGGAACTATTTACTGTATTAACTTGCTCGTGTGGGATCAAGTAATTTCACATGCAAGTATCTCACCTGGCAAGAGCCTCACTTCCAACCTCATCCGACCTGGCGCCCACCTTACCGAGGAAATCCTGGATGGTGCCCTTTTCTCTGATGGACAGAGCCATTTTTAACGAGTAAGCAATGCAGTGGAAGAGAGAAGAGTGGAAGAGAGAAGCTTTGGAACGGTTTGAAGTTCTACAGCATTCCGAGGCCCTTTTATGATCCACAATTCAACACGTGATTCACCTTAGCCCCACCTTTGTCGGCTCTCTATTGGCTAGAGGAGGAGATCATAGATTCGGGATTGATGGAAGAGATGAGGCCTCAGCAAATTCTGTGAATTTGGGGTGTTGTCTGGCCTTATCTCTTTGAGCTAAATATAGAAGCACCATGTAATTTTGTAGTGTGACTACCGTATACAGCAGGGAAGGTGGGGACATGTAAGCCTATCTCTTTAGAATAGGCTACTCCTTTCTTCTCACTACATTCTTTTGTAATTTACAGGAGGTTCACTGTACTGTAGTTCTGAGTGTGGCACTCAAATACCTATTCACAACTCAGGCATATATCTTGCAGTGGTGTTATGCCATGTTACCCCTGCCAATATGGTGAGGTTGACGTATGATTCAGTGGCCATTGCAGCGTCTATGTATAATTAATTAGCTTGACAGTGACTACTTAAATCAGCCATCGCCACTCCTACATTTGGTGTGGGAGACACAAGGGTCAGGGGCATTTGGCCATTTTATATTACAATAATAACAATAATTGAACAAGATTGAACAAGAGTTCCAATTTGCAACAGCCTGACTGCCTTGTATACATTTTTCCTTTAGAAACTAAATGTTGTGCTTATACAAAGTGCAAAAGGTAGCCACGGTTGTGGTAAATGACTAAAACACATATTATTGTATCAAATGCAATTAGAGTTACAGTTAGATTGACAATGTCATAAATTGAGGCCTCTAAATGCTGCTTTTGAAACATCTCAAATGTTTTGCTAATTGTTGTACAATGAAATATATAGGGCTTAAGTGGTAAAAAAAACTGTGGCCTCAATACGGTTATTCTAAATTTACTTACGGTTTATTGCATTACTATAAAAACTATATTTGTATAATCTAAATATAAGAAAATTACCATTAGGCTGCATTATCAGTTTTTACAGCCTATTTTGATACAGACCATTTTATTTAAAAAGAATGATAACATTTCAATGGTAAACTTGCAATGGTCTGATGCTATAATAAACCACGATGCTTTAGCCTACCTCATTTGATACAAGATTGTAATTTGAAGAGTTTGTACTTACTCTCTTTTAATGATTTTATCAAAGCCATCATTAACGTCCAGTTTCATTTTTCCAATTAATATAAATTCTGTGTCCTGGTAATAAGATTGGTTCAAGACTATATTGTCTTGCGAGTATATATACTGTTAATGGCAGTGATCAAAATACTATGGAAATCATTTGTATCATATCATATAATTAATATGTTATAACATGTCTTCAATGGAGTTTTGATCATGTTTGAGCTTCAGTGCTTTTAGTGTTTAGTGTGTGACTGTGTGTGTGTGTGTGTGTGTGTGTGTGTGTGTGTGTGTGTGTGTGTGTGTGTGTGTGTGTGTGTGTGTGTGTGTGTGTGTGTGTGTGTGTGTGTGTGTGTGTGTGTGTGTGTGTGTGTGTGTGAGATACAGCTGGGAGTTGTTATTCTTTCTTATCTCCTAACAATGTGGGTCACAGCTGGAAGGGTTGAGCAGCTGATATTAGGGCTGCATGCACGATTATGGCCAAAATAGTTATCACGATTATTTTGACCAATATTGAGATCACGATTATTCATCACGATTATTCACTGAGTTTTGGTTTTGTTTAGTTTTTGACACAAGCATATGGTAACATATATGGTTCATTATACCTGCATGATGGATATGAATAAGACTGCTGAACCATAGTTGACATACATTTTAACTGATACTTTGTCGTACGACAGTTTTGCGTGCCGAAAATAGCCAATCTACAAGCTCACAATGCGTCACACATTTTAAAGAATCAATCAATAATCGGACGATCATGTTAATTTATTAATTATTATTAATTATTAATTTTTGTGGGAAGCCAAAATCGTGATGCTGATTAAAATGTGATTAATTGTGCAGCCCTATAGCTGACATCACTACTTGAGCTGTGTGTTTGGAGTGGCATGCTCCTGTTTCTACGTATACACTATAATGAATTAAGTAACATGTTACTAATCAATGAATCATGCAATATATCAGTGCCTTGCATCATCATCTTGAAATGAATTTCATGCTGACTTGTCTAAAATCTCTGTACGTCTGTGTGTCTGTATAATTCACGTATCTCGAGAACCGTCTGACCGATCGACTCGGCGCAGTACCTGCAGTGTGCCAGCAGATTCGACCAATATACCCATTAGATCTGGTTGTCCAGAACCACCGGACAGATATGCCTGACCGAATCAAACTCGCCGTACGTAACGCAGAGGACCTGAGGGCATGATGTGCCGAGTCCACTCCACTCCATATAAGAGCATTGGACTTTTTTTTTGTCATTTTGAGCAGTTTGACAAAGAACATCAAACATGCTAGTCACATGTTTTTGTAGGCATTGCTTAGTAATGACTGCAATGAATGTCCTAAAAACAATATTCTATTCTCTTTTATACAAGATTCTAGTGATTTATAGTATTCAATTGACGACTCAAGTGTAGGGGAATAGGGAGGAAATGGGGATACGGGTGGGGAGAGTACAGTATGTGTGCCCGTATGTGTATGTGAGAGTGTATGAGTGCATATATTTCTGGGCCTGTGTATCTTTCCATATACACTTCTGCCTGCGACAAGCGGTGGTTTGCTTCCAGACTTTGACAATGCCATCTCGGGAGGAGGTGACAATGAAGCCCTGTGTGGTCTGGAAGGTGGCGATGTCAGTGATGATGTCATGGTGGCCAACAGGGAGGGACTGAGGGCCCCTGCGGGGGGTGTCCTCTGGGGCCCCAGCTGCTTACTGTGGAGTTCCTGCACTGCTTCTGTGCCCTCGATGATCTTGCGGCTGTAAAGGACGGAGGGGCAGTGGAGGGAGTCGTTACCCCCACCTGCAACAATATATGACCTTTCTGGATATGCCAAGTCCCAGAACCTGATTCTCATGTCAGAGCCTGCTGTCAGTAATTTGTATGGGTCACGAGTAAATACCATTTTTCCCCAAAAAAACTTTCAGAAAGTAAAAAAAATGAATCAGAAAATAAAGACATTTAACAATTCATTCGGCAGGATTTCATACCGTTTGAATCAAATAAAAAACTTTTAAGAAGTAGTGAAAGCAGCCGATCTACAAGCGTCGCAACGCGTTGTGAGCTTGTAGATCTGCTATTTTCACTAGTTTGACTCCCGGGGAGACATCAAATTAATCTTTTGGGTCACAAGGTTAAAGGTTTGGGAAAAAATGATCCAGTGTCACATCTCCCCCTCAGGCTCACTCATGTCTCTTTGAGGCCATTTGACAGAGGGGCTGCCAGCACACCTTCCTGTCCAGGCCTCCAGTGGCACGAATCGTTCTTTGAAGCGGTTGACCTGCGGCTTGTAGCCCAGCAATGGTTTACCCAGCAGACCACATGCTGGGCATGGAGGGAGGAAGTGGAAATGCAAAACTCATGTTATAGTCAGACAAGATTTCATTATCGAAAGAGTGGGCAAAACCAAACCTATATTAAATTGTTCATAGGGTCAATACGAGTAAATAAATATATGATAACCTTTCCACAGGAGTAGCTTTTTCATGGTTATCACACATTTTGTTATTTTCCCCATACGTACATGACAGGTGAAAAAATGACAACATTTAAAAAAGAGGTATCATAATGAAACTTCCTGAGTTGATTACTTACATGAAGACAATGATTTATCGTATTACAAGTTTTCTGAAGTTGTATATTTAAATATGCAAATTAGGCATTTAGTCCATGAGCCAGAGCCCCAAAATTGAGCCAGATATTGAATATTCCCTCGTTAAAAACCTTTGACTCCAACATCTTAACAAAATGAAATAAGAATGTTGACTCTGGCTTTGTCCAATGTTCCAATGTTGATTCTGGAAAGTTATGCAGATTTGGGCATATTTTCCTAATGCCTCATTTGCATATTTAAATATACAATTTCAGAAAACTTGTAATACGATAAATCATTGTCTTCATGTAAGTAATCAACTCAGGAAGTTTCATTATGATAACTATTTTTTAAATGTTGTCATTTTTTCACCTGTCATGTACGTATGGGGAAAATAACAAAATGTGTGATAACCATGAAAAAGCTACTCCTGTGGAAAGGTTATCATATATTTATTTACTCGTATTTACCCTATGAACAATTTAATATAGGTATGGTTTTGCCCACTCTTTCGATAATCATTGCTCAATTTTGGGGCTCTGGCTCATCCAAGAACATTCACAAGTGCACATGAACACAGACCCAGCCAGGCAAAGACACACGTGTATTTATGCATGTTGTGGCGCCACCATCAGGCATAGGACTGGATATGTGCAAAGTTCTGTTTATTGCCGTCACCAGGCCATCAGGCTGGGAGCAGGGGTCATGACCATGCTGGCTTGTGGTGGGCATTTTTGTCAAAATTCTATTTTTGCCATGGACATGCAAGTGAGCAGACAATATTACCAGAAACACATAAAGGGCTAGTCCTAATGTACTGTATCGTAGTCAAGAGACCTTTAGCGTTCCTTGAAGGTGGTCTGTAACTCTGAGTGTACTGATGGGTCCATTTGGTTCCATTGGTATGCTCTTTATGGGGGTCCTTGAAAAGCCTAAAGCCTTGAATCCATGGATTTATTTTTGTTTTTGTGGCATTCCTAAGCCAATAATTTGATTCCCGTCTCCTACTGGCTAATGTATCCGGTAGGAGACACAAAGTAGATTATTTGTGTCTCCTACCGGATACACACCCGGTCATCAAAATATTGGCTCAAGAATGCCACTAAAGCAAAAATAAATCCATGAATTCAATGCTTCATGGGGTGTGCAATTGATAGAAAATAAGTCATTTTTTGGGTGAACTCCTCCTTTAAGCAGGGAGGTGGATGGGACTGAGGGTTTATATAGACACAGGGTTAACCAGACACAGGTGAAACTCAAAGACAATCAACACAGGGATTGGCTGGAGGACACAGGGGGAGAAAACGAGTCATCACAGGGAGGCGAGACAAAACAGGTAACCGTAACTAGGCAAAACAGGAAACACTAGGACATCACTACAATATAAAAGTATAACACAGACAGGTCATGACACTTATGATCAAAATAAGAACATTATATTTATAATGTTATGTAAAAACAAAATCTACCATTTGCCACCATGGGCAAGGACAAGTCTTTGTCCGTGTACGGACATATTGATGATGAGCAGTCAGCCTAGTAGCAACTTGCTTCATCAGGCAATAGTATCAAATGCAGCAGTGAGCCGCTAGAGGGAGACGTTGGACAGATGAACGTTGGTGGGTCGGTTGCACTGCCGTCTCCTCGGGTGGGCGAATACAGGAGCGACTCCCGTCTTACCGCGGACAGACTGACAAATTACTACGTCCCGGCGCTGGGGGACAGACAGCTGTTGAAGGAGAGGCTCATGACCGCCATGAAAAGAGACGTTTCTTGGAACGTTGTCTGGATTTTGCCACCAACATAGGAAGCAAGTGGACGCCGCCTGCCTGCACTGCACATAGATAGTCTCTCAATAGGATGAACTACAGCGGTGTTGCATAGGATAGGTGTATAATGAAGTGACCGGTATTCTCACACATTGCTCGTGTCCTGCGTCACGTGCCAGTGCCGTCGGTGTGTCGGCTGCAAGAAGGCGCGGAGAAACCGGCGGCTATTCAGCTCATTTAAAGGTAAGGCATGGATAATAATAGGCTACTAAGCTCGAACATTTCTCGCTATTATTCTGGCGTTGAATTGCACTTAAATCATCATCTCCTTCGGTAAGGGCTGTGCTGACAGACTGACTGACAGTGACAACAAGCACGTGTGACACTGTCACACGCGCCGTCACGCTCGCTATTTGGGTGCGGTCTCCCGAGGCAGGTTGACAGCCCCAGTCAATTCAATTATGTACATGTACTACAGGCTATTTAGATAATATTTGAACTCAGTCTAGGAACCTGAAACATTCAGTGGTGGAAGAAGTACTCGGATATTTTACTTGAGTAAAAATGGCAATACCACAATATCAAAATACTCTGTTACAAGTAAAAGGCCTGTGTTCAAAATGTTACAGTTAAAGTACAACAGTATTGACACCAAAATATACTTAAAGCACCAAAAGTAAAAGTACTAAAATGTTTGAAAATAGCAGATCTACAAGCTCACAATGTTGTGAGCTTGTAGATCTGCTATTTTCAAATAGTCTATGTATAAAATAGGGCTAAAGTGGTTAATGTATGTTTTATAATATATAACTAAAGTTTTTAAATTATTGTAGTGGAGTAAAGTACAATATTTGCCCCTGAGATGTAATGGAGTAGAAGTAAAAGTATTGCATATTGGAAATACTCTAGTAAAGTAAAAAGTTACTCAAAATTGTACTTAAGTACAGTACTTGAGTTCATGTACTTAGTTACTTTCCACCACCTGAAACATTTCTGCGCAATGTGTCTCCAGACTCCAGTCAGTTCATAAGAATGGGGCTATAGCTGCTAGTGCTATTGGGTGCTGCTAAGAAATGCCCAGGTGGTGATTTAGGAACCACGTAAACTAATTGGTGAAAGTGAGAGGAACAGGTGGAATTTTCTCCCTCCCTGCTTTCTTTCACTTTCTCTGCCCCCTCTCTCTCTTTTAATTCCCTCACACACTCACTCACTCACTCACTCACTCACTCACTCACTCACTCACTCACTCTCTCACACACACACACACACACACACACACACACACACACACACACACACACACACACACACACACACACACACACACACACACACACACACACACACACTATGTATGTTTATATATATATATATATATATATATATATATATATATATATATATATATATATATATATATATATATATATATATATATATATATATATATATATATATATATAGCTACTAGGCAAGCTACTATTGCAAGTGAGTGGACTGAAGTGAGGTAGCCAAGTGTGTGGGCATTTCAAACAAGTTAAATTAATTGAAATCAATATGCCCACACAACAACACAGGTTGTTATGCACCCTCGCACCGTTTCTTCCGTAACTCAGTCACACGTCTGCAAAAGAGCTATTGATTTTGTGATACAGTTGTGTGAGATTTTTTTCTTCTTTTTTAATTTAGATTTATTTCATGCATCAAGCCGCCGGTTATTGATGTTTGACTGACTTGATTGTCTTCATTGCACAGCACTTGGGTGGGTCAACGTCTGTTGTTTTTGATTGTGTGCTTTATAATGACATTGACATGACTAACATGAGAAAGACACAGGATGAAACATATATCTCTTCTCCTGGTGCTGGCACTTTCCTCTTTGTAACTATGGACAGTTTCCTGTTTGGTGGGTGTGTAGGGTGTGCACGTGAGTTAAATGTGTGCCTGCATGGTGCAGTTCTATGTGTCTTCGCAAACGATCAGTTCTCTCTCTATTACTATCTCTCTCTCTCTGTCTCTCAGGATCAGTTTGCTTTGCTAAGCACGTTTGGACATGTTGGTTAGTAAACCACTTGTGACAATATGGAGGCAGATTTAACTCTGTTCCTGTGCTGCCACAACATGAAATGAAATGCAGTGTTATGTGCATAGTGCATACAGACACTCCCACAGCACAGATTTTCTGAGGGGTACCTCCTCAGAGTCTTCATGTTATATGCTCATGAGTGCATCCACTTTGTTGACAAGCTGTAATCTGTTCACCATCTGTTGGCATGTTTCATGCTGCACAGTGGCGAAATATCCTCAGTTAATTTAACTCGTGAGAGCGTAAAAACTGATCCATAAGGGACATGCAAGGTTTGTGTTAAAACTGGTTTGTTTTACTGGGGCACCTCAGGGTTGTAATTCATTGTAATGTAATTGGAATGCTTAAATTTACATATAGTTGCGTGCCGGTGTTGCACGCTGTAAATAGCAGATCTGACGCGTTGTGAGATTGTTGATTGGCTATTTTCTGCGTGCAGCTATATGTATACATCAAGCTCGAGACACAATGAATGGTAAGCACACAAACAAAAATATCTGCAAAGGTTTCCAAAATAAATAAATAAACTGAAGATTCTAACAACAGAAACAAACTCGCAATATAGTTTTGTATCAACATCATGCAGCCCTGATACTCAGGAGGGTTTTTTTTGGTTCAAAATCTGATGTATTTGTATTTCAAGCTTCATTGCTCCAAAACTAACTTCCCTTCAGGGACAAGTTATGAATGCAGAGAGCTTTGAAAAAAAAAAGTTTTGATAACAAATATTGTTAGAACATCGGGAAAAGAATGTACTTTCATGAATCAGATTACTAATTAGTCACTTTGGAGTTTGTCATGGTGAAAGTGGTTCAATAGAATAAGTTAGTTCTGAGTCTGACACAAAGAGTGAGGTGTTTATTTACTGAATACGTCCAAAATATTGGTCAAAACATGGATAATGGGTGGTCTAGGACTCTCCAAAATCGGGATCGGCTTTGGACCCAGAAATCTGGCATCGGTCTGGCTCTAATCTTGGGATGGGGCATCACTCTATAGAGACAGGACAGGTGTTTACCACCTTTCAGGAGATGCTGTGATGTTTAGTGTGATTGAGGTCTGTCATGTGATATGACTGTCATCTCCCATGTGAGTTAGGGTTAGGGGTGTAACCCGCCAATCTAGGATGGGATTTCTATAATATTATTCTATAATAATAACAATAATAATAATAATTATTATTATGTATTATTATTAAGTAATAATTTGCATAATTAATAATAATAATAATAATAATACTGAGTAATAATTAGCTGTGTACAGTTAGATATTTTGTCTCAAAAGAGGATGTACTCCTCTGTGAGTGGTGATTGTAGGAAGAAATGTGGTTAGAGGGGTCATGAAGTTTTCTGATGGATAGGACCACGGAGAACTGGTGAAGAGATGATCGGCGCATATTTTCATCACTTAGGCCCTTACTGTAAGAGGACACAGCCGCAAGGGAGACAATGTATTATATATTTTCTAACAGAACTCAGTCCTTGTGCAGGGCGGGCATGTGTGGTTGGCATGTGGTTTTTTGAGTCAGACGTCTTAACCACTCCAATGTCAATGTCAACAACAAGTTTGTGTTTATATTTATGATAGTTTAGTGAGTTTGTCTGTCACGTTTTTAGCCAGAAGCCGTTGGCGCTTTGGTACTTTAAGAGTTGAATGTGGCAAACTGCAAACAGACCTAAAAGAACATTTGAACTTATCCATTATTTGGAGCGAAATATTCCCCCAAAATCTTCCTCAATGTACCATTCATCACAATGCTGTCACTCAGCCAAAGTTTCTCTGTGGAGAATCCAGACTTCTCTATGGAGATACTGAATCACTCCCTCTCTATTTCAAAGAGACCACAATTATGACCCCCCCCCCCCCTTTAAATATTCTTTTCAGAGTCCCCTCTCTCTCAACCCCCACCATCCTCCCTCTTGATGCTGCATCTGTGGGCAATTACCATTAGCTTCCCATACATGTCCAGCCAACAGAGGAAACTCTTGTAGTGGCGCTCACAGCACGGGGGCTGCTGGTCAGGATACAGGGATGGAGACACAGAAGAACAGAGGGATGGCTGGTGAGGAGGTCTATTCATGACTCTAGGACGGGGGCCGCGGCCGAAGGGACGTTTTATTGTGACCACGACGACCCACTTCTGTCACCAGACGGCTGACACAAAACGGTTGACTTTGCTGACTCTGGTTGACTCTGTCTCTTGCTCCTTGTGTCTGTCTCTCTCTCTCTCTCTCTCTCTCTCTCTCTCTCTCTCTCTCTCTCTCTCTCTCTCTCTCTCTCTCTCTCTCTCTCTCTCTCTCTCTCTCTCTCTCTCTCTCTCTTGCTGCAATTTGAGTGCAATTTTCTCATAGTTTTCTGTTTAGCTCCATTTATGTAGCATCCTTCCCAAAGTGCCCTGCAGATGTGGCATCGGACAGCCAGATACAAATGATAACAATTACCTGAATGTCACAAATACAAAACAGAAATGTTGCAATTTCATTTGCAATAATAAGCAAAGTGACAGAATGTGCTGTTCAGCTGCTCTCAGTCATGTCTGAACCAGTGGACAACCAATCACACCTCAGTATTGTCATACCTGTGCATGTATCAGACAACCAATCGTCACTCTGTAGTGAAGACAAATCCAATGTAAAGAATGGTGAGCTATAAGCAGGGGTGCAATGCTCACTGGACGGCCTTGCACGCCGTGCCGGAACCTATTTGACCTGGAGCACTCGCAGGCACACACATATATTTAAAACTACTTTAAATTCGCACCTCAACAAAGTTTTCAAAGGCTCCCGACTCACACCTAGCGAATTAACATAGGAACTAGAAAAAGTGCTCCTCGGAGCACAGGTCTCCGCCAGGTCAGGTAAGTTATTGTGGCCTCCTGGTGGCGCTATAATAGGCCAATGTGAAAAGGGTGGCATTTCTTCCTCGGCCTAGTGGGAATGTGCGTGCAAATTTTCACGGAAATCGCACGCCGCGTTCATGATTTCAGACATTTTGTTCAAAACGGACCAATCCTGCAAACTTTGGAAGTCAACCTTAGTCAATCAGGATGGAATATGAAATATCGGACAGATGCGTCTTGATCACATGACTATAGAGATACTGTGTACCGATTTGCGTGATGTTTGGATAAAATCTGAAGGATTAATATCCAAAAATGTATTTGACATAAGTCGGCCTCCTGGTGGCGCTGTAAAATGCAGATGTGAAAAATGCAGTGCAGATGTTTTTCCTTGGCCTCTAGGGAGTAGGCGTGCAAAGTTTCACGCAGATCGGTGCAGTTATAGTTAAAAATGCAAATCGGCCTGTTATAGCGCCACCATGAGGCTGATGTGAAAATTTTTAAGTGCCATTTCTTCCTCGGCCTAGTGGGAATGTGCGTGTGCAATTTTATGGAAATGGCAAGCTGCGTTCATGATTTGAGGCAGTTTGTTCAAAACGGACCAATCCTGCAAACTTTGGATGGTAACCTTAGCCAATGAGGATGGAATATGGGAAATCGGACATATCAGGGTTGATCACATGACTATAGAGATACTGTGTACCGATTTGCATGAGGTTTGGTTAAAAACTGTAGGAGTAATGGGAAAAAATGGGTTTTGCACAAATCGGCCTCCTGGTGGCGCTATAACAGGCCCATGTGAAAAATTTGAGGCAGAGGTTCTGAATTGGCATCCAGGGAGTGTGTGTGCACAGTTTCGCAGCGACCGGGCCAACGGTGCCGGAGATTTGGTGGTAACACACAGACAGTACACACGGACGGACGGACACACACACGGACACACGGACGGACGGACAGAGGCGAAAACATACTCTCTCGCCATGCCTTTCGGCCTGGCGGAGACAATAAGCCTAGATGCATATCAATTGTCCATTGTGTGAATTGCAGTGTAGGTGTTAAGCGACGTGCGCGTCACGTCATTGAAATAGAGTGCAAGAACACACCAAATGAGCATTGCCTGCCTGGCTATAAGTGGACTATATTGGAATGGCTTTGGTGAGTCATTCCGTCAGCTAGGCAGAGGCGTGGTGCCGCCCTTAAGCTCCATTCTATCAACCTCAGCATCAGTTTTCATGGTGTTGTTAAAGCTGCACTCCATAACTTTCCTACCCTGGATTCGAACCTGGGTCCCCCGCGCAAGTGCTGAAATCTTTAACTGGTGCACTATAATGGACAGCACATAGAGTATGGGAAGACTATTTGAGTTTCATGTAATACCTCTTGTCAAACCACTAGTGTTCTAAATGTCTCAATAGTAGAGCAGAGAGACCACCTCCAATCACCACAGTTTGATTTATTGAATATTTTATTAGACAGAAATGCAAACAGCACTTGTACAGTAAAAGGATAACACCAAAAAAGTCCTTGCGGTCTTGTTTCCATCGGGGTCCTATGTATTCAATTTCAAGTTGTGTTAGTCATTTGCATTAACATACTCTACCATACAGATTGGTTAGAATGACACTTTATTGGCCCTGACCACTTAGGCTCTAATGTAGCCTTTATTGAACTATCAATAAAGGCAGAAAAAGCCAAAAACTAATCTTTAAAAATGACACTTTATTAACAAAAAAAGTTATGGTTTGCAGCTTTAAGATGCTTTCCCTGGAACTAGTCGCACTCCTTCTTGTCTAAGATAAAATCCCTCTAGAGCCATTTGTTTTCTTACACTGCTGACTCGATATTTTATTTAAAAGAAAAATAGAAATACTGGCGGATTGATTTTCAGTTTCCTTTGCCCATGATCATGAGTAATGTTTATTATTTGTTTTAGCAGAGGGTGAGTAAATTGTCTTTATGATAGCCTACGCTACTTGAGGCATAGAAGGTCTGTTAGAAGATCAGTGTTGTACATTGCTAACACACAAATCTTTGCCAATCCTCTCAATGTTTCACAAGCATAGTGTGCATTCATGCGTGCTTTTGCTAACCACTGAGCAAGTCCTCACATTGCCAAAGCACTTGTAAGTGCAGGTAAGTAGTATTCCACCGTGTGCAACACTATTTTTCATCATTCAGTATCTTATCTGGTCATCCAGATTTTTGCTGGTGATTACCGATGTTTTAGCCAATATGTTGTCAAAAAGTGCAAAATGCTCTAATCAATTTGAAAAACTTAGATTTGATTAATGTTTCTGTATGAAAACATTTAACTTATGAGCATAAACAATAAACAATAAACAATTTCATAGATTAATTTTTATTTGACCACTTCCCTAAAAAAAGCAGATATTTAAGCTCACAGTTTTTTTGCCTATAATGACATGCCCAAAATAGGGACTACAGGATGAAAGTGGTTAAAAATCGAGACATATCCGCTGCAGATACCGATGTCATCCAAAAGCCAAATAATGGCCAATATATTGACCACACCATGATTTTGGCTGGGCTCTATTCTCAATGATTTCCACCATGTAACAAGCAGACATAACGGTAAATGAGGATTATATATTTTATATAGGCATCATTGCATCATTGCATCAGTGAAGCTTATCAGCTTATGGATGTCCCTGTGCACTTATAGTCCATGTCCCACTATAAATACCCTGCAATTCTTGGTACAGCCACCTGGACGTACACTAATGGACAGTGGAACGCCTACTGACATTATTTTTGGGCAATATATCATTCATGTAACCTTCATGCGTAAAGCATATTGAATCAAGAGGTGGAGAAAGAGAGAGAATGACAGAGAAGAGAGGCAGTCTGAGAGAATGAGGGAATGCAAGACACGGTGGAGAGACAAAGTGAGGAAGAATATGGAGAGAGTGGAGAGAATGGAGAGAGTTTGTTTGAGGAAGACAATTTGGCAGAGAGAAGGAAAGGATTTAGGGAATCCCTAATAGGGTTTGCCAGTTCCATTTCAAATCCGTAAATTATACGGATTAGCTATAGTCACAGGTGTAACTCAGTGCCAGGAAAGAAACAGACTGTGAAGCCTAATTTATACTTTGTTGTACGACCGTGTCGCTGATTTCTCGTTTTTGATTATCTGTTATTTTGAGCACTAGCCAACCCTCTGACACTAGCTATCTGCTCTTTACTGTCTGCGTTTCCCTCTCTTTCTCTTGCTCTCTCTTTGACACACTTTCTCACTGTGTCTCCTTATGCCCCTTTCTCATAATTTCCCTCAGGGCGTTCTGACACCATGCAGCTACCACTTTATAACCGTCAAACTGGCGGACGACATTGACATTGGCCAAGTCTGCTTAGACGAACACTGCCCAGTCCTGTACCTGGCAAAGGGGAAACAAAATCGTTATACCCTTGCCAGAGGGACTCCTGGCAGCGGAATGTGCCACGAAACCATCGTAATGGGACGTTTTTCCACTCCTATGCGATGTGGTGTAATAACATCCCCATATGGTGAAATGTTGAGTAACACTTTTAATGAGAAGAGAAAAAAAGTTGTTAAGGGACTTTTCTCTTTGTTAGTATAGTGGAAAAGAGAGGATGACGACATGTACTGTAACACAGATCATTGGTCAGATTGGAGCCTACAATGAAGTCTGCTGTATGTTCTCTGTGTGGTTAAACTAACAGGGCAACCACACAATAAAACCTTTTAATGAGATGAAATGCAACATTGGCTGTTCTATGTTGGTTAAGATCCCCTACGCCTGAAAGCCACATAAAAACCCGCTGGCCTGCAATTGAATCCCATCACTACCACTCAAGTCAATGAGCCTCATATATCAATAATTCCAAACGGTATAATGTACCTTATTTACATATACAGTATGTGTTCAGAATGACACATGAATTGTCTTTGTAAAAACATATGAAGTGTTGTGTTCGATTGGAGACATTTATTTTCAAACACATTTATTTTCAAAACTGAAAGGAATTTATCAACATACTGT
The DNA here is from genome assembly GCF_963280865.1 of Gymnoscopelus braueri. Classification (NCBI taxonomy): domain Eukaryota; kingdom Metazoa; phylum Chordata; class Actinopteri; order Myctophiformes; family Myctophidae; genus Gymnoscopelus; species Gymnoscopelus braueri. The sequence continues at coordinate 20,434,986 of NC_137617.1, forward strand.
ACTGTATGTATGTTGATACATTCCTTTCGGTCATAGATAACAAGACTAGTCTGAATGGTTCACATTCACTTCAATACCCCTCTCTAAAGGTCCACTCACTGAAAACGTTTTAAAGAGGAAAGAGGCCATTCAGCAGTCACAGAAGACACTCGTCCGGAGCAGTGAGGGGTTCAGCGTCTTTGCTCAAGGACACTTCAGAATCAACTGTATTATCACAGGTTTACAACAGTGGGTGAAATTCGTTTTTTGTGCTTCGACATGATAACAGGAGAAGCCAGGGATTGAACTGCGGGGGAACCTTCAAATTGTCCAGATTCCAGCCCCATGTAAATGTACAGAGGAATGAGGAGAAATTTAATCATGGGTTGCTTGACAAAATGAGTCCCAAAGTTAGTACGCGTTCCTCTATTTACATCAGTCTTTTTGGTGATGTCCAGATTAAGTACATAGCAGCAGTGTGTGTGGTTTCATGAAAGTAATCTACAGAAACAGGTGAACAAATGTTTGCAACAGCTTGCCAAACATGCATTACACATGTACGGATTGCACACATACTCTAATAAATACACACTCCCTCCCTGTCTCTCAGACACACAGCCCTCAGGGTGATTTGGACAGCATGCTGTCCAAACACACACACACACGCACGCGCACACGCACACGCACACGCACACGCACACGCACACGCACACGCACACACACACACACACACACACACACACACACACACACACACGCAGGTAGTGCTCTTGGCACAGCACAGCAAGCCCGCACTCTGTAAATAGCCCAAACCACAGTATGTAAATAGGTATCACATGTTGTTTAGATGTGGATGGGAGGGTAGACTGTTCTGTTCAATGGAAGTAAACTGGAAAATCAAGATCTGAGTTTTGGGCTCTGGGCAATACTGTCAAGTTCTTTAGTAGCAGTGATCCTTCAGAATATAGGAGTAGTTCACCCAAAAAAATACATATCTTCTATCAATTACACATCATGGAGGCGGTAGGAGACACAAATTACCTGCATTTGTGTCTCTTACCGGAGAGACCACCGCTCATCAAATTATTATCTTAGGAATGCGACAAAAACTAAAAAATAATCCATGAATCAAGGCTTCATATGCTGTGTAATCGATTCAATCGATCATTTTTTGGGTGAACTAATCCTTTAAGTGAGTGTTATCGTTTTAGATTAGCTTTTATAATTTGTTGTGTCACAAGCAGGCAAGGACATGGATGGAAATGGATTCATTTAGTTTTTAGGTCAGGGTTTGTCTGTATGTCTGCATGTCCATGAAAGTAGGCTAACCACAGCTCACACGCAGCTATGTGCAGGGATAATGTCACTAGTAGACTGAAAGTGAACACTGAACAGTGCCCGGTGTAACTCGCCCTAGCGGACACGGATTTGTCCGTGAACTGCACACCAATAGCAGAAACTTGCTGTCAATATATCTATATTGGACACGGAGGCCATGCAGTGATTAGACTCTGTATCCTGTTTTATGTAAATAAAAGTAACAAATTTGCCAAATTTGCGCAAGGTACCACACAGGCGTGCTTCTGCTGTCCTGTTTTGGCCTGTGACCTTTGCTGCATGCTGGTCATCTTTCTATGTACCTTGTGTATGTATCTACAGTATGTAGTTTCTTCTGAAATGCCTTGACCCATTAAAACCGGGAAAGCGTCTGTCACTTTAGATTTTAACTGCTTGAACCATTATTTTATACTTAGGCTATTCACAAATAACAGATATTCAAGCTCACAGCGTGTTACTTTGTGGCGCGCTGCGAGCTTGTAGATCTGCTATTTTTGAAAAGTCATGAAAATGTGTGAAAATACCTATAATTTTGGGGGTCCTTGACTTTTGAGAACCACTGACATAGAAACATACGTTTTTCAGAAAACTGTTCGGCCTCAGTTAAAAATGGAAAAGAAAGAAACCTGAGAAGGAGACGGGTGGATTTAATCACCGAACAGCAGGGAGTCTCTGTGCTTTCTATCTAGACTAGTATAGAGCCATCTCAGCCATTGACAGGCAGGCAGTAATCAGCAGGTGATCTCCATAGTGATGAAGGTCCTTGTCTAGTAGGCGAACGGCCTATTCCCATAATGTTGAAGCAAGGGGGCGGGGCTGGCGGGGCTGGGAGAGAGTCAGCGGCCCCACTGAAGTCAAGGCACAGACTACTGTGTTGTTGACGGACAACGGATGCACGCTTATGAGAAACAACAACAATAAAACCTGGCAAAACAGTTGCGTGCATTAGTGCAAGATGAGGATAAAGGAAACATTCAGTCTAAATGTCCAGCTTTCAGGACAGCCTAAGTACAAATATCATTTATGAAAAGGCTACTATAGGCTACAGTGAAGTCGGACTGAATAATGACTTAACTGATATTTGTACTTAGGCTGTCCTGAAAGTTTATAATATGAGAAATTCCAAATACAAAAGTAGTAGTAGTAGTAGGCGAGAATTAGCAAGCTGGACATAGACTGAATGTTTCCTTTATCCTCATCTTGCACTAATGCACGCAACTGTTTTGCCAGGTTTTATTTTTGTTGTTTCTCATAAGCGTGCATCGTTGTCCGTCAACAACACTGTAGTCTGTGCCTTGACTTCAGTGCGCTGACTCTCTCCCAGCCCCGCCAGCCCCGCCCCCTTGCTTCAACAATATGGGAATAGGCAGTTCGCATCAATAGCCAGGCTGGGGAGCTTGTGTGTGTGTGTGTGTGTGTGTGTGTGGGGGAGTGGGGACGATGGGGAGGGGGTATCGAGAGGGGGAGGATCCCAATAGAATTAAATGTCATCCCTTTCTCGCTTCACACAGTGTCACGTTGTATTTTCTCTCTCGCTCTTTGCCCCCCCATGTCACGCAATGCTGTTAATTCTTCTCCCTTTCCCACTCCCCTTCTCTTCACCCTCTCCCCCTTTTCCCCTGTGTCTTCTCTTTTCATCTCTGCTTCTCTCTCTCTCTTCTCTCACATTTCCTGTCCTGTCCCACTGCGGCAGATGACCACAGATGTTGTGTGTCATATTGAAACTCATATTTCATTCTGTTCTTATAATTAACCACTTTCAATCTGGCGTCCCTGTTTTGGGCATATCATTATAGGCATTTGTTTTCAAACATTTTCAAAAGTAGCCGATCTACGAGCTCACATCGTGCCACGATGCGTTGAGAGCTTGCAGATCCGCTATTTCCGCTATTTGTCGAATAACGAAGGATATAGGGCTTAAAGGGATATTTCACTTTAAAAAATAATTTGGGTCATTTTATCATCTACTCAGGCTTTTGTGAACACCCAAGACAGTTTTTAAATTGCTCGATTCAGTATTGAGAATATTTGATATCCATTTTTATCAGACACGCCCCCTTCCTATACAAACCCATTGTAACTTCAAACTCCATTTTAATCATGATTGATTCATCAAAAACACCCGTCCTTGGTTCTGGTGACTCATATCGCCATCCTAATACGTGAGGGGGCCGTGTTTTTTCGATTACTTTTAAAAAATGTTTTTATTGTATTAAAATGTTTAATTTTCCAAATCTTTTTTTTTTTAATAAATGAAAAAAGTAATTGAAAAAACATGGCCCCCTCACGTATTAGGAGGGCAGTATGAGTCACCAGAACCAAGGACGGGTGTTCTTGATGAATCTATCATGGTTAAAATGGAGTTTGAAGTTACAATGGGTTTGTATAGAACAAACTTGGGGTGTTCACAAAAGCGATTAAATGACAATTTTTAAAAAAAAGTGAAATATCCCTTTAAGTAGCTTGAATTTGAATTGAAGTTAGGTACATTTAATTGACTAGAGGTTCGGGCTGCTACACAGCCCTCACTGCCGATCCGACTGATATGCCCATATATATGGAGATGTCTGTATCCGTCTTCCCCTAAGCCAATTTGAATATGGGATTCCAGTGGGTACATTTTATTTAAAAAAAACTGTGACATGCTCTGGTTCAGGTAAAAAAAACGACAGCAGATTAATAACACAAATGATTCAAATGATTAATGGGTGTGTTAGATTTAGGTGTGCCCAGTGCCAATGTGCAAGCATAGACAATAGTCAGCAGCAGTGCCATCTATTAGAGAGTTACGCCAACTCCGTTCACTTCTTCGGGCCAGGTCTTCTACATACACATACATTGGCGAATAGTGACAAATCCCTAAACCGGAAGTTCATGGAATGCATTGAAGTCGACGGCTCCTTGTCACTATTTCCAGCTACATGAACCACGTGACCGACGCTGTTTCTGACCCCTCATTGGCGCAACTCTCTAATAGAAGGCTCTGTTCAGCAGTATTGTCAATGCAGATTGACACACAAATCTAACACACCCACTGATTTAAGCAGCTGTGTTGCTGTCCCACCCACATCTGTGTCAGAAGAATTGTAGCCAACACATTCCTTCTTTTTTTTCTCTTTTTTCTTTTTTTGGGGGGGCTAGTGAAAGTTACAGGTATGGTGTGTGTGATATCAAATGTGACCTTACCATAATCACAGTAATTCTTAATCATATTCCATCATATTCAAGGGCTTTTGGAGAGAAATGAGACAGACTGCATGGAGCACTGCAGAGACGAGGTGTGTGTGTGTGTGTGTGTGTGTGTCTGTGTCCAGCTGATGCTCGTTGACGCTCGTTAATGTTATATACATCAGAGCAATTATGGTTCTGCACTAATTTTCGGTTTCAGACAAGAAGTTTCCTTTTGGTCCTAAAAAACACTGCTTATCAATTAATCAATTCACCGATTAATCGATCGATTCCAGCAATAGAAAGCCTGCAGTTTCTATTAGCTTGGATTCCTTATCGATGATGTCACTGGTAGGCGGGTGGTTCTGAACTGTTCTGTGCAAGTACATACTGTGTATGCTTTCTCTAATAATACTTATTGCTTGCATGACTTGTCTAGGGAGGGAGAGAGGGACAGGTCAGACTCAGAGGAGGACTGAGTTGGGGTTTTGAACAGATGCCAGTCTGGGTGACTTGTGGTGTTCCAAGCCACTTCCCCAACAAACCACATGTCATTACAGGTCAGTGGTTCTCAACTGTGAACCGGGAGACTCAATACTGCTGCTGGGTTTCATTCTAGATGAATAATTGTTGACTAATATATGGCCAGATTCTACATTTAGCTGACGATAGGATGATGGGAGTCGGGAGAGCCCTTATGTCTATGTCCTTGTTGACGTATTATTATTTAATACATATGGGATAGAGGAATTTAGAAGTCCTGTGACCGGTTGGATGGGCGGGGGGATACAATAATATTGTATAATATTATTGTCACTAATATTAAGTGTATATATATGGTATCACACAAATTCGGATTGAATATGTTGTACCCTGTTCTTTACTCACTCAATACAAAAAAGAAAAGAAGAAGTCCTGTGACCGGACAGTCAGGGTGTCTTGTGTTCAAACCTGTGACCGTGAATGGAATTAGCTACGTGGTGGAATAAAGAACAAGCAGTGTTTCTCCTGGACAGTTGGGCACCAATTAGCTACAGTACCAAGAGTGGAACACAGTAAAATATTCAGCATTCATTTAACTCTGTGAGAGTTTAAATTAACTCTCAGAGTTGAATACTAAGGATTTTACTGTTGGTCTTCAGGACTGTGACTGAGAACCACTGTGGTTTATGACTTTCAGGGTCATATTTTTCATGAGTACAAAGTAAAAATCCTCAGGGTCCGTTTGGACAGACATTTTACTGTCTAGTTACTAGACTAGACTCTAGTATATAATGTAATTCTTGATCATGAAAACAGTTGCAACAGGTTTAGCTATGGATTTAAACCGTTTTCGCTTTTATTTTTTTCTCCTTGTGTATTAAAGCAGCGAAAATTGTGCTGCGAGGCAGATAAAGCTTGTATGTTGTAACTATGCTCTGTTTATCTTGGCTCTTGTTTTCTTTTTTGTTGTATAGTTCAGTGTCTGTTGTACACCAGCTGTTCTCTTTATCAAGGCAAGCCTGAGGAGCAAAATTAAGTTTCCACTATTAGGAGAGGTTGTTTCTGCTTTCCCTCATTGAGTTCGGTAATGTGTGTAGAGGCTGTGTTTTGAACTAAATAGACTCGCTGAATTATGCATTGGCCTGACTAACCCAGCCGTTGTGCTTGCAAATGTGTATGCACACACATTTTGGCATGTTAATTTTAGTTTGTCCCGATGTTGTATGTAGTGAATATTTCATAATAATTTCATTATTCATTTCCAATGGCAAAAACGCCAATGGCCCCATATGTTACCCCTGTATATGTGCGCTACAAGTTTTCTTTCAAAGATGTACAGGTAGGCTATTCTTATTGTTCTATTGGACAGACAGAGAGAGGGGGGGGGGTGACGTGTAACACAGATCATCCTAAACCGAAAGAAATAAAGGTCTTCATGGCCCAAAACATATGGGTGAAAAGTGTATTGTTTGGTAAGGTAATGTACGGACGGTAAAGTTCGAATGGAGGATTGTGTTTTGATGGGTCCATGCTGTGGTACCCAGGGACTTCAGGGTGTGTGGCACCATCTCGGCTTGGAGCCTTCAGGCTACGGACTGGAATAACAGGAAGGAAGGGTCTGGATGGGTTTATATAGGGTGGTGCTACTGTAGTAATGACATGGTCATAGTTAAATTGACATTCAGGATTTGGCTGTATATGCGGTATCAACAGAAAGTGCCTGAGTCACTCAAACAAGCATAACTTTACCACAAACTCAACAACAGAGTCTTGGGCCAGTCGGACAAAAAACAAAACTCTCCCGTTTCACATTCAACATGAGCCAAATCAACTGGATAGCACATCCCCTACTATGCAGAAAAAATAACATGTTATTCCTTTGCACCAGGCCAGTGCCAGGTGTGGTGCACACGGGTGTATGGGTGAAGATATTACCACCAGCCTGTCCCTGCCCGGTCATGGCTCTCACCTCTATCATGCCACAGCAGGCAGATCTGAATAGGGGTGAAATGGGGCAGAACACCTCAGGCTCTCCAGAGGAATGCACGGTATTTCCTACCGTAGAGACTGTACAATATAAGACTGACCCAGCTGAGGTGAGATGTTCCGGTGAAAAGCAGGGCATGGAGTTCGCTCACATTCATACATCCCCCTCCACCAGGAGCCAGCAGAGGGGTTCAGTCCCAAGTTTCCAATACATGCTCTTTTGTTAGACACAATCTCTGTTTAAACAACTTCATGAAACAACAAGTAACTGATTTACATCTTTGCTCTAGATTATGCGCTAGATTGTGCTTTCGCAAGAAAGCTAGATTATGCTTTCGCAAGAAAGCATAATCTATCATTGCTCCAGATGTGGCTCAAACTGTACAACCTCTGCATCCCAATTGTGTGTTACAAGTTGTGCATGCTGACCAGTTGCAACACTGGAAACGTCCTTGCTAAACGATAAATGATATTCAACACACACACACACACACACACACACACACACACACACACACACACACACACACACACACACACACACACACACACACACACACACACACACACACACACACACACACACACACACACACCCTTAACCACAACCCCTAAATGCTCCCGATGAGCAGATTGGTGCCTTGCATAGTTAACTCTGCTGTAGTGTGTGAATGGGTGAATGTAAAGTGCTTTAGAGAGAGGTGCTATACGCAAATGCACTATATCTATGTACAGTATGTACAGGTACATGTACTATACTGTACAGTATTGCAGATTGGGGAGTCCAATATACACATATGACATAGATGTTTATGCCTGGTTAATAATGGATGTTATCTGTTCTGTATCTGTTGATGTAGTAGTTATTTTGTGGCTCACCCCTGGAACCATACATCGCTTTTGTGGTCAGTGATGAAATCCTGCCAGAGTTTTGCCTCCTCTCCCTCCTGTATATCTCAATAACAGCATGGTTTTCATAGGGCTCACTGAATCATCCCCATCTCCCCCTCCTACACCCCCATTCAGTCTAGCACTTAACCCTACATCTAACATTTAGCCAACATTTTCACCTGCACAAAAGATATCTCAAAATCTAAGGGTAGATTGCCATGATTGGGAGCCCTCTAAGCCACAGTGTGCAGACTTTTATTTTGGATTTGCCTGTGATTTGCCTTGGTCCTGCACCTACCCTCCAGTGGATGTACCAGTTCTGTTTTCTTTTACAGACTGCCATGATACACACTGAGTGAGCACATATGTATGCAGATTGGCATGAAAAGTAATGCACTCAGCAACACTGACCATAGCATGTTCGCAAGATCTGGCGTTCACGTGGAGTGACCGCGCCCACTTGAGACCATTTGTGTATAATTTCGCACTAGAGGTGTTGGTTCTTTATCTTGGAAATATGCATAATCTTTCCTGGCCCTCCATTGTGCACACCTCAAGTAAAGAACAATGCTCCAGGTGAGGCTCGAACTCACAACCTCAGCATTTCTCAGCTGGTTACTGTCTTATAAGTACCGCGCGCTAACCGATTGCGCCACTGGAGCATACAGCATGGAGGTGACATTGATGGTCAAGGATTGACATTGCAGTGTGGCTCTGTATGTAGTTGTGTTGAATGCTTAAGACTCGCCAGCATATTTAAATCCTGGGGGTGTTCATATGTTAATTGAGGGCCCTATGCGTTATCTGCTATTTTGCTCCTTGACTTAACAAGACTCACCGCATAGCGCTAAGATGTGGTCAGGACCACGTCTTAAGCGCACAAATAAATCTTTGGTTGCAGGACACCGGCAGTCCTACAGACAAAATCTCTTGGACTAATATAAAAAATTGTTGGACGGACACACGGACGGACGGACAGGGTGCTAAACATACAGTAGTCTCGGCCATGCCTTCGGCCTGGCGGAGACAATGAGCAGATTGGCATGAAAAGTAATGCAATCAGAAAGGATCGAACACTACAGTTGTTGGTGACCCCATGGCCATTCCTCTAGTGCCACCCATACACAAAATGTTCACTTTCACATAAGATATATCAAAATCTAATGGGCGGATTGCCATGAAACTTGCAGTGCAAGAATCTCAGTGCATTTATTCTTCCTGAAAGATGAACTCAAACTATTTGGTCTGATTACACACTGGCAAACTTTGATTGATTTCCTCTATCTGTGTCACGTGGGTTTAGGAGCCCAGAAGTCAACACACTCTTGCAAGATCTGGCAACACAGATCATAGGATTTTCACAAGATCTGGCGTTTACGTGGAGTGACCGCGGCCAGTCCCTCACCATTTATGTATAATTTCGTATTAGAGGAGCCGGTTCTTTATCTTGGAAATAGTCCAGTGTTGTTTGATGGGATTGAGGCATCAATAGAACACATGTATAATCTTTCCTGGCCCTCCATTGTGCACACAATATATTAAGTAAAGATGCTCCAGGTGAGGGTCGAACTCACAACCTCGGCATTTCTCAGCTGGATACTGTCTTATAAGTACCGCGCGCTAACCAATTGCGCCACTGGAGCATGTATTGTTGATTGAAATGTATGATTTACATCACACACGCATGCCTGATAGGCAGCCAAAGCCCTACTCACCATCAATCCATCCGATCTGAAAGACTCATGTTCCGCTCCCAATTTAGGTGGCATTTCAAAGACTTTAAACAAAGAAATTAAATAAAGGTTTTTACAGCAATTTTTCACATAGTTTAGAAGTGAAATGGAGTGCGTTTTCTTCCTCCCTCTTATTTTCACTTTCAGTTATGCTGCGCAAACATATCTGATCTACAAGCATACAACGCGTAATGCAGCAACCGTTTTTTGCTTGGAGATCAGATATTTTTGAGCAGCAGTAGCACCACTGAGCAAATTTGTGAAACATACCTATGTATGTCCACTTGCTGCACTGAGATAGATAGAAAGGGGGAGATGCTTTAATAAATGGCAACTGAGAATGTGAATACTGTATGTGTTGGTTTGTCAAGAGATATCACAGACAGTAACATAATTAGACAGAGGTTACAGTGATTATGACGGCCATGCATGCACTTGGACATCTCTCCTTTCAATGTGATGTTTCTTGCACTTTTGATCTCACCACTTAACGCACGGAAACTAGTGCTGCGTCTTGCGCTCATCTTAAAGGGAATGGCAGCCAATACTCTGATTGGTTTGATTAAAGTAACGCCCAAACCACACCCAAACCACACCCATGCTAATTCAGGGCCGTTTACCTCGTAGCGCCTTGGCGCAGTGCACTGATTACCCCACTCATAATAGCAAAATAGCATTTGCAACGCCTCCACGTCTTTTTTTAAGAGTTTAGTCTTTTAAGACATAAGACCTGGCGGTAATTAAGACGTGCATACTGTAATAGGGCCCTATGTGTCTATGTCTGTCTGGAGCTAATCTCACAAACGATAGATAAAACATTTAAATGAAGTATTAATATTATAAACTGATTCATTATACTATAAAACTTCAATATTTTTAACTTAAATCATACAATGAACAAGCAAACAAGATATAACATACAAATCACTGAACTTTATTTTATTCAACGACTTATTAAAAAAACATTTTTAAAGGTTAAAAAGTGGCTGCATAATTGCTGATACCGATATTGTCAAAAAAGTAAAAAATCAGCCAAACTAGGACAGGACTGCCAGAGCCTTGTCTCCTGTCCTGTCCCTCTGTGGAGCTGTTTCATTCTCTGCTGTCCTATTGTCTGTCTAAATAAATGCATTCCAGAATTGATTCCAACTCTACCGCTGTGTAAATTCCCCATTTGATTGTGTCATCCAGAATATAATAGATTAGGCCATGGCCTCAAAGCTCAAACCTCATGTCTCCTTCACTTAAGTCATGTACTGTATTGATTTCAGCTGGAGGGGAAACATTCATACTATTGCAGGACAAAGCTCTGCTCACAGCCTGTCAGGAATACATTTTGTTCTATAATGTGATTTTTTCTTCTTTTGCTGTAAGTGGATTTGTCTGATTGTCTGTGCCTGTTTCAGTGATATTCAAGCAATTTTATTTTCAGCAGTATCAACCAGGGCCCAAAAGTGGGTCAACTGTGAACTATAATAGAAGGAATATTGTGTTATGCTAGCAGATATAGTGGTTCATCAACACACGGTCAAGGCAAAGTTGGCCTTCCATTATAGAATAATAGTATGTGATTTTGATTGATTGATTGATTATTTTATTTCCGTGTCCTGCACACAAACTGCCCAACCCTCATGGGTTTATAAGACACCATTTTAGGCTTACAACATATATATTTACATAATACATTCCTTTACAGCTCAGACTAATACAGAGTGTTCTGTCTTCTCTCCCAAGTTTGACAAATAAAATGTGCCACAACGAAAGCTCCTTTCCCAAGTTTTTCATTATCATCTAACTCAAGGAAATCACCACAAATAGAAGACATTTTACAAACAAACATAAAAGTGACATAAGTTGGAGTGTCCGATGGCATTGTGGTCCAGGTGGTGTAGCATTTAGTACAAGACATACACACCCTTTCTTGTCCCTCCATTGTACAGGGTTAAACACTTCAACAAAAGTGCCCCAAATAAAACTCAAACTCACAACCTTGGCAATGCTCTGCTGGTCACCGTCTTATAAGTACCGTGCGCTAACCAATTGCAGCACTGGAGCACAGGCTGTGCACATGACATGCATTATCAGTCAGCCATTCACATTAACAAGGTCATATCATTCATATCATATCATAGTTATCATCGTTAGCAATTCCCCATTTAACGTCACTCTTACTGTGGTTAACAGTGGGACAACGATCAAAATGAACCACAAGCAATCGCTGAAAATTAATTCTAGAATATAATGTTCCTACTGTATGCCTCTCAGCTTCCCACTGTCTATAAAGAATAATGTCACTCAGCAGCACAGTGGTGGAGTGAGCAATGATTAGCTTACCATCATGCAAGCTGTGGTAATGGCATGGAAGACAGACCCCACAAGCTACTGCAATTAAACCAGCGGTTTCATCTTGTAAACACCACCAGCACGTATAGTGTCTGAGGGGTGGTCAGGAATGGACATAATCATTTCTTAATTGCTTTGTGCATGGAACACAGAACTTTGTCGGCAATCAATCTGTATTATACAATGTACAGTCAGGGGCAGCTTTGTTTAAATACTTGAGGGTAACTGGCTTCTGGCATCACATTAATCACTTCACTGAATTAGTCCTAAAATTCACAGATTTGTCCCATACACCACTTTCCTGCCCCCTCTCTTTAGTTTACTCCATGGCCAATTCATCATAAACAGTTCTGTCTTTCAAGCACACTGAAGAAGTCGTGGCAACGTTAAATTACTTGACTTTTAACTTTTTAGCTCATACTGTATTACTTGACTTTTAACTGCCAGCGATTTTTGGTTTTCCTTACCTTTTCAACTAATCACAGAATATTTATATCCAGTTTGATCGATCTCCTAACGTTGCTAAACACGGAGGGTTTCACTGCGACCTCCCGTTGGGGTGCTATGGGCCGTTGAAAATAGCATGTTTCGTCAAAAATGCATAGTAAAACACAGGAGCCGAGATATAGGCGATTAGGCAAGTAGATGGAGTAGTAGATCTTGGGATCACGTGATCTAATGAGTTAACTGCCATTTGCCCCTTATTTTAGCAGTTAGTTAATTGTATCACCTGTTATCCCAGCTCAAAATTATTTTCATATTTGATGGCTGTAATTAAAACCTGTAGCACTCAATCTGGATACCATTGTTCACTCTTTTCCACTATGAAAGGTAACCCAGAACCTTCACGGCCAATCCACATCATCACAAACGGACTAGAATGAGTAATAGAATGAAACATGGATACCTCATTATAAGAGAATGTGCCTGCATGTTTCAGAGTATTAAAACTGTACAGTAGAAGATCTGGGGGGGGGGGGTTGCTTCTCTGTTGCACATGATTTTTTGGCATCATTTGCCCGACATGATCTATGATGTAATAAAGAGTGCAATGATGTTGTGGAATCGCCTTAAGTAAGGAATTCAGGGACTAGTGCGGAGACAAAGACAAATTAAATGCTGAAGCTGTGGTTGTACATTGGTTATCACAACTTTTATGAACAGTTGCATTACTACATACTTGTACAGAAATCTGAATCTTTAGTTTAATCATAAGGACGAAATAAATTATCTCGTCTTTATGATTAAACTATAGTAATCAAAGACAAGCGTCTTTTACGTCTTTGTCCCCTTTTTGTCCCATCCAGTGGCCTTGGGGTCAAACGGTTCCTGAGTCATATGGCTCATACTATAGGTCAGAGGTCTTCAACAGGGGGTCCGCGACCCCTAGGGGGTCCGCGGAGGTACTGCAGGGGGTCCGCGAAATTGTTGTTTGATTAAACAATGTTTTTGTTTGAAAAAAAAAAAACTTTAAAAAAAGAAATATTTTCCCCAAAATGTCAAATTGTCTTTAAACATAACATGAATCCATAGCAAACAGATAAATGGAGGCACAATGCACAATAACATGGTATGTTTATACATATTTTGTAGAGATATTTTTGCACACCTACTGGGACAGGTGCGTATACACGAATCCACGGAGCGCTGCCCTGCGCGCAGCCATTGCTGCGGTGTCAACGCTCCGCGGACGCGACACCGCAGCAATGGCCGCCTACAGGCAGCTACAGGCAGCGCGTCTGTGGATTCGTCTATAGGAGCAGGCAATATAAAACACAATTGTATACATAAATATACAATATATGTGGTAGCCCCCCCTACCCTACGAGGTAGGGGGTCCCTGCTCCATCTCCCCATCAGTTTGGGGGTCCCTGGCCTGAAAAGGTTGAAGACCCCTGCTATAGGTCATGATACTATCTCCTGTTTATGTAGCATGAGTCACCTAGATGTACAACCCCTACATGACACGAGTATGTCACAGGGACTTAACCCCAGTCCAACCCTTGACGCTGAGGGAGGCATTGGGTACCATTTTTGCGGTCTTAGGTATGACTTGCCTGGAGATTGAACCCCCGACCTCCTAATCTCAGGGCAGACACTGTAACCACAAGGCCAGTGAGCTGGTATAGTTAAAAATAAATCTGAGATTTTAACTTAATATTCAGGTTTGGATAAGGGTCATCAAAGACAAGTGTCTGTCCCCCTTTTGTTTCCTCCAGTGATCTGCAGTTAGTGTCCATTTATCTCCCTGTCGTTGTGGCAGATGTTTAGTCACTTAATATAAATACATAAACACACACACACACACACACACACACACACACACACACACACACACACACACACACACACACACACACACGCACACACACACACGCACACAGGATCAAAATCTGCTGACAGGAAGGAAGCGACCTCCGCCGATATGACTGTAACATCTGTCGTTGCAGCAGTGGCAGGGGGAGCGAGATGTGCTAGCATGTAGCATCACCCTGTTTATAATCTGCTTGACCTGATGATGTTGTTCACAGATGTGAGGAGAGCACTGTACACTTAGATGGAAAAAATGCCGATACACCTCTGGTTAGACAAAATTATCTTATCTTACATTGTTATCGTGTTTGTATCTTATATCTTGGTGAATGTCTTTACAGCGACTTTAGCGTTAAAGAAAGAATCATTTAGACAATTATTCTGTCAGTCATCAGAAGTTTGAAGTCTTTATGAGGGCTTCTGTGTTCATGTGTTGTAGTGGCGCAATCAGAAAGCGTGCAATATTAATATTTTATGATTGATTGATTGATTGAAAATTTTATTAGGCAAAAGAATATAAAACAACACAGTTACATTTATAATACTTTTGTCTAAAAGGTCCGACCAAAAAAGTCCTTGCGGTCTTGTTTCCGTTGGGGTCCTTGAATTAATTTCATAGACATATATAATAGCAACCAAACAGTTCAAATCAACATAAAAAACAGAGAAAAAATACCAATATGTACAAAAAAAGCATCATGAAAAATAAAATAAAAGTATATACAAAAAAAGGGGGGGAGGGGGGTCAACTGTCTACAGGGAAACTACCTCCTCTTATGGCCTCCAGAAAGATGAGTTTTTAGGGCTGTTTTGAATGAGCCCAACGAACTGCATTTTTTGAGGGATGGGGTTAGGCTATTCCATACCTCGGTGGCCGTGGTGTAGAAGGAGAATTTGCCCATGTTTGTTTTATGGGTGGGTGGTACCAGATTGTTGTTTACGCTCCCTCTAGTTTCGTGACTGTGGGTGTCACTAACTTTTTGGAGGTATTTTGACATATAAGCGGGTATAGGGGGCATTTCGGGCAAATCTGCATTTACAATTTTGAAGACCAGTCCCATTTTTTGTTGTTTAACCCTGTCTTCCACCCTGAGCCAGCCTAGGCTGGCAAAGTGAGTGGGAGAGAGGTGGGTCATGGGCCCCAGTCCGAGAAGTAGTCGAATCAGTTTGTTTTGGGAGGTTTGAAGCTTAGTCTTCAGTGACACTGAGGTGTTGGAGTACCAAGAGGAGCAAGCATAGTCAAAAAGGGGCTGAATCAGGGCCC
The DNA here is from genome assembly GCF_963280865.1 of Gymnoscopelus braueri. Lineage (NCBI taxonomy): Eukaryota > Metazoa > Chordata > Actinopteri > Myctophiformes > Myctophidae > Gymnoscopelus > Gymnoscopelus braueri. The sequence continues at coordinate 20,450,484 of NC_137617.1, forward strand.
CTGAGAGGGTCCTGAGGGCCTGAGGGTTGACAAAAGAGGAAACTCTGCCCATATATCTGGTTCTCTGGTTTACTCCTTTGACCACCTTTGTTGCCATGCTTTCACCTGACAGGCATTTGTCAAGAATACATCCCAAATAGGTAATCTCTTCTTTGCTACAGATGATTGTGTCATCGACTTTGACCTTGAAGTCATTAACCTTCATCTTACTGAGGGAATGTTTGGTCCCAAAGAGAATGGATTCAGTTTTCCCAAGGTGTAGTGACAGTTTGTTATCGGTAAGCCAGGTACGGATTTTGGAAAGTTCGGAGCTGAGAGCTTCCTCAACTTGCATCTTGTCCTCACCCGAGATCAGGAGTGCCGAGTCATCAGCGAACAGGAACAGTTTGCAGTTACAGGCAGCATTCATGTCGTTAATGTATAGTAGGAACAGTAACGGCCCTAGAATGCTGCCTTGAGGAACCCCGCAGCTCACCGATGATAGTAATCAGCAGCAAGATGCCAAGGTTATGAGTTTAAGCCTCACCTAGAGCAAGGAAGTTTTAGGATCTAAACTTTCCCTTACTACTAAAAAGTTAAGTTATGTTATTAAAAGGCACACAGGGATTTTGGCCCACTTACAGCTGGGCCAAAATTTCTGCTTCTGAGCTAAGACATCCACCTTGGTACGAGAGATATTGCGCTTTGAGCTTCATGCTGAGGAGGAAAATCTTATAATCCCTTTAATTATTGTCTCCGCCAGGCCGAAAGGCATGGCAAGAGAGTATGTTTTACCCCCTGTCCGTCCGTCCGTCCGTCCGTCTGTGGACAGCTAATCTCCCGCACCGTTGGCTTGATCGCAACGAAACTGTGCACACACACTCCGTGGATGCCAATTCAGAACCTCTGCCCCATTTTTTTCACATGGCCCTGATATAGCGCCACCAGGAGGCCGCTTTTTGAAAAACACATTTTTTTCACAGTACTCCTACATATTTTGTCCAAACATCACGCAAATCGGTACACAGTATCTCTATAGTCATTAAACGAAACGCGTCTTTCAGATTTTTCATATTCCAACCTGAATGGCTATAAATGGCTTTCAAAGTTTGCAGGACTGCTCCGTTTTGAACAAAATGCCTCAAATTATTAACACAGCATGCAATTTCTGTGAAACTTTGCACGCACATTCCCACTAGGCCTAGCCTGGCGTAGCTAGACTATATCACTGCGTGGATATGAGTCTGGTGCTTCCATGAGGAAGTTTTTTTTCCCAAGGGGCGGGATCAAAACAATGGCCCTCGACGCAATTGGTTAGACCTACAACCAACTACCAATTACAGTCTCCCATATTCGAATACTGGGCCCTGATTGGTTACCCACGTCTTCTGGAGCAGGAAATGGATTCTCTATGGAGCGGTGCCAGACCCAAATCCCAGAGTGCACTCGCAGATTCGTCTGGTCCCAGGCTACTCTAGGCCGAGGAAGACATTCCACTTGAGATTTTTCTAATCAGCCTCATGGTGGCGCTATAACAGCCCGATTCGTGTTCTTACCTATAACTGCACCAATCTGTGTAAAACTTTGTATGCGCACTCCCTAGAGGTCAAGGAAAAACCCTTATCCTGCATTTTTCTCATCTGCCTTTTATAGCGCCACCAGGAGGCCGACTTATGTAAAACATATTTCTTTACATTACTCCTTCCGATTTTATCAAAATTTCACGCAAATCGGTACACATGATCTCTATAGTCATGTGATCAAGACGGATCTGTTTAATTTTTCATATTCCATCCCGATTGGCTAAGATTGACATCTACAGTTTTCAGGAGTGGCCCATTTAGAACAAAATGCCGCAAATCATGAATGCATCGTCCGATTGCGGTCAAACTTTGCACGGACATTCACACTATGTTGAGGAACAAATGCTACCCTTTTAACATTGGCCTGTTATAGCGCCACCAGCAGGTCTAATTTTTTTTTTTTTTTAATTAACGAAATTCAAAGCCGTGCAAGGCCTAAGAAGAAATGGCACCCTTTTCACATTGGCCTATTATAGCGCCACCAGGAGGCCACAATAACCTACCTGACCTGGCGGAGACCTGTGCTCCGATGAGCACTTTTTCTAGTTCATTTCTGTTTCAGCTCATTCTCTTTATACAACTATATTTTGATCTCATGTTGTTATGATTATGTATGAATGAAATGTCCCTGACACTAAACAACAACCAGACTTATGTAGAGGAAGAATGTTGATAAGGACATCTGCGTAGTTACCCATGGCAGGTTCCCATGGCAACGGACAGTCCCTAGCCAAAATACTGAATCAGGTCCATTTGGTTACATTTGGATCCTCTCAGAAGTCTATATTTAGCCAACAACTTCCAAGCCCTTGTCAGTCTCCTAATTCCCTTAAGGGAGGTGGACGCTGAACACAGAATTCTGTTAAATTTGTATTATTGTCATCTGTTGCATCAAATAAGTATACCCAAAGGCATTTAGTGGTAATTCTTTATTATCTCATCAAGGAAATACTTTATTTCCATGACTCATGTAGTATCTTTTGTCAACGAGTACTGTTCCTGCCCGAACACAGAATATACATTTTCAGAAGAGCAGGGGGAGACCAACACCAACCATTGCATTTGTGTTTGTTACCGTATATTGTGTTAAAATACCCTACAGATTGGAGAAAATTGTATTCACACACACAAAAAGAAGTTCTGGATTGCAGCTTAAATATAATAATATCCTCCCAATATAAAAGACAGCAACAGTCACTATGAGGCGTTAATGTGAGCTTCTGTTCCACAATGGCTGGCAGCATATAGAGCTTGACAGACTACATCAATGGAATGGTGTTTGGACAAGTCATACTTCAGTGCCAACTTGATGACTGTGTTTTACTCTGTCTTGGCCTGTTAGGAAATGTCATTCTTGTTTCAATAGGAAATGGGAACTTTGTGTGGGCCTTAATTTATGCCTTTAAATGTATGCCTTTAAGAGCAAGAATCAAACCTGAGAATCAAACCTCAAGACTGTACAGTACATAAACAAACCAACCAAGTTTGCATGTGCAAACTCAATTGGCCAATAAACATATTATGATTCTTAGAAACAGATTTTGATGGTAACGGTAATAAGTCTGTTATAGTTTGTTATTGTCATTTGAAAGCACATATACGTTTTGACACATGTACAATTACAAAAAATTACAATTTAGGCATTTAGTACACACATATCTCAAACAGAACATACCCATGGCTAACCATGTGGCTCAAGCAGTTAATATGCTGGACATAAATAACCATACATTAACTTCCTGGGTTGTGTTGCGTGTGATCCACATTCTCTGTTACCTCCTTCCTGTCTCTCTATTGTGCTCTCAATACAGTAATACCTAAATGTACCGTATTACTGTAACCAGTGGAGGACCGCAGCTGAGACATCACTTCCTGGAGGATGTTGTGGTGACACAGTTTGTCTGTCATTGATGTCACTGTTCAATCAGGGGTCCAGTCAGTGTCACCACGGAGGGGGGAAGGGGTCGGGGAGGGTGTCGGTGTTGTGTAAAGCACAGAGATTATAGCCTCTAATCTCCTGTCATGAAAACCTACGGTAGAGAGAGCGAGAGAATGAGGGGATAAGAGGAGTAAGAGACATGATCAGGACAAACGGAGGATGGAGAATGAGTGCGATGTGTGTTTTTTATGATCACACAGCTTCTGGTTAGTGTGTTTTTCTCACTGTATTATTTACTTGTAAAAAAAAGGCTAAACCTGTTATGATTGTTGAGTGTTTGTGTGTGCATGTGTGCTTTGATGCTCCTTACAAACCCCAGTGAAAGTGTGTGTCTGTGTGTGTGCGTGCGTGTGTGTGTGTGTCTGTGCGTGTGTGCATGTATTTGTGTGTATAGTATTTTGTGTGCACAAACATTTACTCAAACAGATCTTACCTAGGGAGCTATGCAAGCATGATATTCAATATTTGCACTCTGGCTGGCACAAATGCACACTAAGACAAACACACACACGCACACGCATCAACACAGTATAATCAAAGGATGTGGTTGTAATGTGCTTTGATGGAACTTCTATTTGCAGGGGCAGTTTTCTGTTTCCTTGTTTTTCTCTGAACTTAGGGTAGAACTCGGGACTCTGCATTCAAAGCCAAACAAACAGATGCCAACATACACAGCTGAGAAATTCAAAGATTAATGACATTCTTGTCAAAAACAGGACATTGAGCAGCTATCTACATTACATATATTATCTGCTTTAATTGTGACAGAACAGTTGGAAAGCAGAGATGGAGACAGCACAGCTCTGACAGGACTTGCACGCGTGCGCAGCGCACACACGGTCACACACACATGCACATGTGTGCGTTCAATGGGGCAGTGAATCATTTTAAAATACATAGACTGTACAGTATCACGTACAGTATCTGACGCCTGCATTGACTCCTGCGCAGCAGACCAACGGCTGACGTGCTACCTAATTTTACTATATATATTTATAATGATCAGACGTGCGCCAAGCACACGCCACACACGCATTGTAGTGCACACATAAATGCGCACCAACCTACGCGTTAAGGCATAGCACACATACGCATGAATAGGGCACACCTACAGTATGCTGCACCTTACATACAGTAACATATGAATTTAGTCACACTTGTAGGCAGGTGTAGCGTTTTGATATGCAATCGAACCATGTCAGAATGCATGCACTAACACCTGACACATAGAATAATTCTAGATCAGATGTCCAGCCAGGCAGAAGTTCGTTCACGTGTTCAGGTGTGTGTTACTGTACCGTGGACTTGCAGGCACCAGTCAGGCATTTGATGTACGGCAGTGCAGCATGCGTGTGTGTGTGTGTGCATGCATGCATGCGCGTGTGTGTATGCGTAGACTTCTGGGTGTGTGGAAGTGCAGCCTTCTGTGCAGTTCTCTTCCTGCTGTATTGAATAGCATTTAGCTCGTCAGACTTGGCTTCGGCCAGCAGGGCTCTGAATGTTGGGCTCCAGCAGCACTTAGAGCGGAAGGCATTTGTGTTCATTCAATGGCTTAATGGTAAAACGGTGGTTGGACGTTGTGTGTGTCTGTGTTTTTTTGTACAGTGTGTGTGTGTGTGTGTGTGTGTGTGTGTGTGTGTGTGTGTGTGTGTGTGTGTGTGTGTGTGTGTGTGTGTGTGTGTGTGTGTGCAGCCTATAATTTATCCATTGGACTGAATCACAGGCTGATTCATGGCTGGGATGTACAGGGCCTCTTGGTCGGTGGTCGTTTTTTTTTTTCATCCCACCCAAAAACCCAGCAGATGTCCTTTTATGCCTTATGCCTCCCTCCAACTCCAATCACTCCAGGCACTTCCTCTTTTGGCTGCAGTACAATAGACGTAACCCCTACCAAAAAAAAAGCAATGCATTGACTCCACAGGAGCACGAAAGTGCTGCGATCGGTCAGCATGTGGTACCAAACTCAGTAGAGTGATATAGAGGCTGATGGAGTTTCTGGAGCAGATCTACGGAATGGCTGGTGCTTGCACAATTCAAAGACATGACTATTTTTTTAACAGAGATTTTACAGCAATTGGAGGTACTTGCCCAGCTTTTATCTGTGCTGTAAGATTCCATAACAGATCTGAAACAAAGAATTATCACTATATGGCGTTCTCCTTTATTTAGACAGGACATTGTAGAGAGGAAAGGACTGGCAGCACCGGTTTCCAGAGGAGGTTCTGATCAAGTCAGCTTGCATTACAACAATCACGAATGATTACTTCTCCCTGGAGCCTGTTACATTTGTTATATTTCACATTTCTGACATCTTAAAGTGTGACACACTCCACAAGATGATCTCACCTGTCCATTGAACTCAATGGGTAGCGGGCGCCATCTTGTGAGGTCATCTGCTTCTCTGTACTTAGTAAAACGGACCTGAGTTGGCTCTGTACTTGGTCTGTTCTTGTTTCCTTCTACACCAAATCTCTTTGCCAGAAATAGCAGATCTACAATCTCACAACGTGTCGCAATGCCACACATTGTGAGCTTTTAGATCAAGTATTTAAGGGAGTTATCTCTAGGGTAGAGTATGTTTATCACTTTAACCCTGGTGTCCAAATTTGGGCAGGGGGTCCCTAGCCAAACTAGTTAATATAGCACCACAATCATTTTAACAACTTTATCCATTTATATGTTGGCATTTCAAAAATAGCAGATCTACAAGCTCACAGCGCATCACTTCGTGCCGCGCTGCGAGCTTGTACATCTGCAATTTTTTAACATATATTTAAAAATCGTGAAAGTGTTGGAGTAATGGAAAGTATGTTTTTAACACAGATGTCTTCTTTGGGTCCCTGGAGCAAAACATTTTCAGATGGGGGTCCTTGGCACAAAAAAGTTTGAGAACCACTGCTCTAAAGTTAGAAGGAGACAGGCCATGTTCTGACCACCAGAGCAAGTTGATTCCATAGGGAAACCACTGACTCTCCCCAAAGCCCTGCCTTTAACCTTAGAGTCATTACCTATCAACCAACAGGATGAGATGAGGCTTTGGCCTCTGATTCTGTGGCTTCCCTACTGTTTTTGTGTAGATCAATCAACACACTTTGCCTCTCCCTCTCTCTCTCTCTCTCTCTCTCTCTCTCTCTCTCTCTCTCTCTCTCTCTCTCTCTCTCTCTCTCTCTCTCTCTCTCTCTCTCTCCTGCCATCTTTCTCTTATTCTCCCTGTGTGTTCCCTCATAGTAAGTACTAGCATGGAGGTCTTGATGTTTGGAGTCTGATTCAGGATATGAGCCTTCAGATGCCAGCGATCACCAGGGAAGAAAGGTAGACAGACAGACAGACAGACAGACAGACAGACAGACAGACAGACAGACAGACAGACAGACAGACAGACAGACAGACAGACAGACAGACAGACAGACAGACAGACAGACAGACAGACAGACAGACAGACAGACAGACTGTCTTCAGCTGAGAGAGGGAAATGTCAGTCAGTTGACAGAGAAGATTATTTAGTCATGAGAACCGCAGTGCCATCTCCTGGTGGAGCACTGCAGCTACAGTGTCCCTGATGACTGTCAGATAGAACTCTGGTCAACAATGGTAAACAGGCTCCAGTGGCGCAATCGGTCAGCGCGCGGTACTTATAAGACAGTAGCCTGCGGAGTGATGCCGAGGTTGTGAGTTCGAGCCTCACCTGGAGCATGAGTTTTAAGCTCCCTGTTGAGTGAGCTTCAAAACAAACACTGGTTATCAGCACTTATCACTCATAAGGATAAGGATAACAGATTCAGTGAAATAAACAGGTGGTGTTTGGTTTCGAATGAAATCCTGCATAGACTGAACAATTTGTGGCGCAACGCTGAATTTGGTTTTATGTTGTCATGTTCAATGCAATGGGTAGATCTTAAAATCATAAATTGGTATAGTGCTGAGAAAGGGTCCGTACATTTTCCCACCTGTTTTCCTAACTGTTCAGAGACAGTGGGGCCATGTCAGCATTTACTGTAACTGCTCGAGAGAAGAACAGGAAGAGGAAACTAGAGAACGCTGCATTGCGGGATGGGCTGGAAGGATGGAATTGCATCATTCACAGAGACAATTACCTTTACATACCTGGGAGCTCATGTAAATGTTGCGTATAAGCACGAGACAACACTCCAAAGAGGTGTATACCACTTTGAGCTTTGACTCTCCTAGTGTAAGTGTGTACTGTTCTGTATGAATTAATTGCAACTGACCTGTGTTCAAGGGGTTTGGTGAGTCAGACTGTGTCTTCTGCACAGATTACCTGTCTAGCTTTATTGGTCTGGACAAGCAGTGTGTGTGTGTGTGTGTGTGTGTGTGTGTGTGTGTGTGTGTGTGTGTGTGTGTGTGTGTGTGTGTGTGTGCGTGCGCGTGTGCGTGTGTGTGTTCAAAGGACAACAGCAGAGGACTGTGTATGTCTAAGAATATGAAACAGGATATTGCTGACACAAAGCATCCATGCTTGTTCAGCTTTCCCTTGACACATGAAGCTTAAAAAGCTTTAAAAAAAACAAAAAACAAACCACAGTATCTTGCAAGCTTTTTCATGTTTAATGTGTCCATTTGTGAGTCACCCACCGACCTCTTTTGATTCCTCCCTACTCAGGGAGACGTTCATTTAAGTTTAAAGCACCTTCTGACTGGAACAATTTACCTATTGCAATTAGATCAATTATTTCATTTCCTCTTTTCAAAATGTCTTTGCTTGATTCGCTCAAATCTAACTGTTCTTGTTTTGGATTTTTGTTTTTTATAATTGATTGTATTTAGATCATTTTTTATTTTATTTTCAGTTTTTTAGATGACATGTGTAACAGATGTTTTGTTGTTGTTGAATGTTATGTGATTTTTTTTTTGTCATTGTATGTTGTGCCTGAGTGACCCCCTGGGAGACGAGATGATGCATCTCAAGGGGTTTATCCTCCAATAAAAATTTCAAATCAAAATCACATTTCTGTGTTGGTCACTGCAGTTGTATCCCACTGACTCACCTGCCAGTGAGGAGCTTCGTCCTACTCTTCCCACCCAACACTCCCTGCTGACAGGTGCCACCCCAGCCTGTTGGATTACGTGCAGTGACAATTATCACCCTCCCCACCCGAACACGGGCCAATTGTGTTTGTATCGATGCTCGACAAAGCCTGACACACCACGTTGGACTCAAAGACACAACCTCCGGCGACGGTGGGCAGGCTCTTTACCACCTCGCCACCCGAGCGCCTATAGAGCATCGCAGTTCCCGCCCACTTCCTGGTTCCACTTCAAAATACTCAATGCATTTTTCCCATTGACATTTCCAAAAAATATTTATATCAATTAATTTAAGCCTAGAATCAAGCCATCCAGGGTCCTGGTGAATCATGACCATAAAAAAAAAAATTATGTGATTTTTTTTATTTTATATTTAATTATATGATATACTATATTTAATAAATACCCTTTGTTTTGCCGTTTTCAAAAAAGTTTTTTCACAGAATCAAACGTTTTATGGTCAGGATTCACCAGGACCCTGGATGGCTTGATTCTAGGCTTAAAATAATTGATATCAATATTTTTGGAAATGTCAATGGGAAAAATGCATTGAGTATTTTGCAGTGGAACCCGGAAGTGGCCGCAACTGCGATGCCCTATAGTGACTGATTGGCTTCTGATTTGTCTCTCTCTCTAACCCTACTGTCCCTGTATCGTGTGTTGTGATTTCAGCTGGCAGGCGCAGGTAGAGAGCAGCATGGCTGAGCAGGGTCAGAGTCAGACCCCGGGCGGGGAGGGCTGCAGAAACAGCAGTCTGCAGAGAAAGAAACCGCCATGGCTCAGAATCGACATCCCCGCCATCCATCTCACCCCCGATGACACACCCACACTAACAGTCACACAGGTAAACACACTGTCCCGGTGACACACCCACACTAACACACTCACAGGTAAACACGCTTTCCTGATGACACACCCACGCTAACGATGTACCGTGTTTTACAGAGGAATTTACAGCTACCGGTAGTCTGGTGTAGGTGCACACTTAAGTTGTAACATATTCCTGCATTGGAACTAAACTTAAACCATTGGTAGTGGGTAAACTCCCTCCTAAATTAGAAATTAAGTTCAAATAAGACTACGTTTGAACTTATAAGCATTGCTGCTGCAACGTTGTGCTGGTCTAATTAAGACCATCAGTTGAATTAACTTATGGTTGGTTTGGTTACATTCTGTTTAGCTCATATTGGTTTAGTTCATATTCATACAAGTTTTTGTGAAGTTTAGTTTAGTGTAGTTTTAGTTTTGTTGCACAGTAGAGATGCGCGGATGACCTCTCATGGTACAAATTAATTATCCATCCGTTATCCAACCGCAATAATTATATTATCCAATTTTAATATCCGCATCCGCACCAACCGTTTTTCCCGTATGTCAAAAATATTATTATTTTCTGGTATTCCCCGTTAGTTTTAGTATTAGTTGTGCGATGCGATCACAGAATGCATTGATTTAGCCTATGGAATGTCGGTGCGGCATCCAACTGTGCGGCATCCAACATACAGAGCGCACTGCTCTTCAGCGCAGCACAGCAGCACCGGTTAAAAAAAAAGAAAAAAGACGCACCGACATTCCATAGGCTAAATCAATGCATTTTGTGATCGCATCACACAGAGGCTGCTCTACACACTCACACAGACACAAGCACGCAGAGATTTAGCTATTTTATGGATAGATATATTAGATGTCATTAATTTATTTACCGCAATATTTCACCCGCGGTTTATCCGATATTAATTAATAATTATATTTGATTGACCCAAATCCACCCAAACTGCGGTTAACTGCGGCAACCGCGGCTAAAACCGCGATCCGCGCATCTCTATTGCACAGTAATGCATACAATTATAAATGTGTGTGTGTGCGTGCGTGCGTGCGTGCGTGCGTGCGTGCGTGTGTGCGTGTGCGTGTGCGCCTCAGCCTGTGAAGTGTCCCCAGGGCTTCCTGCGGAGTGTCAGTATGCCAGGAGTGAACGCCCAGACGGCCATCTCTGCCCTGGACAACAACTACCTCAGACCTCCTCTACAGAGACTCCCATCCATCACACATTCCATCAAGAGGTACACACACACACACACACACACACACACACACACACACACACACACACACACACACACACACACACACACACACACACACACACACACACACACACACACACACACACACACACACACACACACACACACACACACTTCTCTGGGTGCTTTCTGCTTGCCTTTATACATTATTTACTTTGACTAATACCTCCAGACTAACAATACCTGAACTGCCTGAATACCTGAAGTGGAATTTGAACGTGACCTGTTCTCAATGCTCATTAACCTTGCTTTCTTTTCTCCTTTCTTTCTCTCCCTCTCCCCTCCGTCTTCCACCTGTGTACGGTTGGTCTTTCCCCATTGCTTCCCTGTTCGTATGTGCATGTGTGTCGGTATCCACACCTTTGTATGTGCGTGTGTGTGTGTGTGTGTGTGTGTGTGTGTGTGTGTGTGTGTGTGTGTGTGTGTCTGTCTGTCTGTCTGTCTGTCTGTCTGTCTGTCTGTCTGTCTGTCTGTCTGTCTGTCTGTCTGTCTGTCTGTATGTGTTTGTACATGTGTGCATCTCTGTGTGTGCATCTGTGCATGTATGCGTGTGTGCGTGCGTGCGTGCGTGCCTGCCTGCCTGCGTGCGTGCGCGTGTGTGTGTAGTGAGAAGAGAGTGCATTTTGAGCGGGTCAACACCGTCCCCCCTAAGGGCCTCCGAGGCCCCAGGAGGGAGTCAACCTTACGCAGGCGCTCATGTGTCCCCAAAATACTCAGCCGGCGACGTTCCTCCATCCCTAAACAAATCATCAGGTACAAGCCTGGAGGAGAGAGATAGACATGGATGGAGGGAGGGAGAAGGGGAACTACTGAAGAAAGGAGGGGCGATGGAGAGAAGGAAAGAGGAAGAGAGGGGGGAGAGAAGAGGGGATGAGGAGAGATGAGAAGAGAGGAGAAAAAAAGAGTGCAGAGAAGAAGGGAGAGAGGGAAACAGGAGAATAGGAGTGGAAAGAGGGAGGAGGGGTGATGTTGAAGGATGGAGGAGTGAAAGAAGGGCCCCAAATGATAAACATTATCAGTGACTTGTTGATTCCTTTGTACAACATAAGAGAGCAACTTTTCTCATTAGGAACATGTCGAAAACTATTACATCACTATAGTGGATTAAGTGGGGGGGAAAAGAACACTTGTTTTTAAAAGGAGGGTGGAGTACACGCAGATATAAGTGTTGATTACCAAGTGAGGCACTATTCAATTTACAATCAATGAAATGTAAAGATGCCCCATGTTTTGCACAATGCGTTGTTTGCTTGGCAATGTAGGAACTGAAGCTTATTCTCTTTGTGAACTCATTATACCACTGCGCGTCGGGACATCGGCTAAAAATAACATATGCTTGCGTGGAGGAAAATCTATCTCTGAAAGATGATGAGTTGAGTTGTCGCTTTGCGAAACGGAGTGGCCAAAGGCAGGATCAGAGGCAAGAGAAGAAGAAAAGAGAAAGAAAAACTGTGAGGTGTGGGGGGGTAGATAAAGGGAGACGAAGATGAAACGGCGTGCATAGCAGGCATGGACATAAGTTTGAATTAGATGTGTGCCTTTGTGGGTGGGTGCTGTAGAGGTCAACACACAATGACTGAAGTCTAATCAAAGATCACACCTGCGGTCTTTCAAAGGACCCAGAATACTTCAAAAGACCACTGCTCCAGGAAAATGGATATGGCAGCACGCCGGCATTAAAAAGCCTGCAAAAAAAGATTTACGGCCGGGGACCCGCTCCCCCCCTCTAGCTTTTGTTGTACTTCGCATTCACGCTCTGCCCTCGATCCCTTTATTACAAAGCCCCTTTTGAAGGCATACATCATACAGATCAATTACAGACTTAGAACATGCACATCTATTCTGGTGATCAGGTGCAGGACAAACAGAAGATAAGCATAACAAATCATTATAGTGTCAGCACGCTGTTACTTGCTCCCATTGTTTAATGCAAGATCAACACTGATGTGTGTTAAAGCTGTTCATGGTCTGTAGCCTTGTCAGAATATCCCATCACCCACTTTTGGGTGCTCACCCACTTCCTGAGAAACAGGAGGTCTGTTTAAGCTTGAGTTTTTGAATTCCTCAATTTAGCACATAAATCCTGTGATTATCTGGATAGTCTGGATTCTCTGTAGGGTCTGAAGACATGTGATTTTGATTGTAATAATAATAATACATACACACAAACACACTACACACAGTAAAACGCACATACAGCACACACTCACAGACACACAAGCACATACACTTACACACTCATAAAGGCTATCTTTATGTCTCATGCAGCATGTGAGCCACATCAAGGCTGTTCCTCTTTTTCGAAAACAACAGAGAATTTACTCAATATTTAGCCTGCACAACGAATCACAAAAAACTTGAAATCGCCTACTGACTAATACACATTTTAAGTGTCGTTTTTTGTTTTGTTTGGAGGATAAATGCATGATAAAGCTTCTTAAGCAAGAACTGCAAATCGACTTCTACGCTTGAAGACCAAGCAATTTGGAATCCTCAGCATTTTCCTTCTCCACATTTATTAGACATTTTGTTTGCGGTTCTGCTTCATTGAGTCAGAGGGGGAGACATGAACCACATGCCCTGTGTCCAGGAATAAAACTCAAGATGTTGTGTTTATGTGGTCGGCAGTGCATTACCTGGATAAACATTGCTCATACGGATATTACATACCATTTATCAGTAACTAAATATGTTATTCTGAAATAATGGTGGTGTACGCAAGTGTATTTCTGTGCGTGTGTGTGTGTGTGCGCACGCATGTGTGTGTGCATGCGAGTGTGCTGCGTGCATGTGTATACATCTTTGTGTATGCATGTGCGTGTGTCTCTATCCACACATGCATCCCTGTTCCTGTATATGCATGTGATTCATTTGACCTTGTCAAGCCTTGTTTGACCGTGTGACTATGGACAGTCCATCTGGAGGATAACAGGAAGGGGGGTGGGGGGGGGGGGGGCAACCTCCCACACTGCAAAATCCTGAATGTTAACTTAACTCTAATGGGGAAATTAAATGAACCTTCAGGATTTTGCCGTGTACATCTCTATGAGTCAGAGCCTTTTCATGTGGAGGATCATCCATTGAAGCTGACAGCACAGGAAGGAGTCAGAGGGATAAAAGCTGTACCGCTATTACATTATACTTCTAATGGTAGGTGTGTAGGCGTTTGTTACTGTTTGTTTTGTCTAAGATCATTAGAACAAAAGTGCACACTTTGTGACTCTTATGTTGTGTCATGACTGAGCCTGTTCCAAATGTCGTACACTCCGAGAATTTACAAATGTAACCAAATGAACCTCATTGGTCTATTTGGTTCCATGTGTACACTCTTTGAGTTAAATTAACACTGAGATTTTTTACTGAGTGGTGTACAGTGATTGTGGTATACAGTGTATCAATGCGTGTGTGTGTGTATGTACATTATGTATGTACTGTATGCATGTATGCATGTGTGTGTGTGTGTGTGTGTGTGTGTGTGTGTGTGTGTGTGTGTGTGTGTGTGTGTGTGTGTGTGTGTGTGTATGGCGTTGGAACAACAGATGTTCAGGAGGCGGGGATACACACCTTTACTCCGCCCCCTTACCAATCTACCTGGCGCTATTTATACCTTGTCAGAACTACCCAGAAGCCCCTTATTCGCTTTCGTACTTCCGTACTCAAGCTCATAACGTTTTCAGCATGATGAGCAGCAAGAGCACCTTACCTCTTCCAGCCAGTCCAAGTCCCGCCGTTCCATTTCTCCCAGCGCCTCCGCTTTCTGCTTTCTCCAGACACCTCAACTTCACGTCGTTCTACCATCATCCCACCATCCCGGTCAACCGCGACATCTTTCAGGTCGGTCCCACGCACCCACACAACATCGCCCGACTTCTGGGAACGGGAGCGGGGCCGAACCGCAAGGAGGCCACCACCGAGCAGCTCGGCGTCCCTGACGGCCAGCAACGCCACCGTCACCGCTAACGCTCGCTTCGCGGCTCCCCCGGTCTGTGCCACCACGGCTCCTCCAGCTGTTAGCTAGTAGCTACTAGCTACAGCCACAACGCTAACTACAACAGCCGGCACTACAACAACACCGGGGCCTTCGTCACGCCAGTCGCGGTCCGATGACGTCACGCACCACTGAAGCTACCCCGGCGACTCCGGATGACGTCACCCGCCGCTCAGGGAGGCTTCAGAGCTGCCTGCCCAGAAGTACACTGCCTCCACCAGCCCACATCTTCTTTTCCAATTACTACTCTTCCAATACCTTTCCAATCTTTAACCCTGTGCCTGCTACCCACCCCTAATGTCTGTCTTGTCTATCTTATCATCCCTCGTACCGCAGGCTGCACTTTCATCCCCCCCCACCCCACCCATCCCTACATCCACCTCAGTCTCCTTCCTTTTCTCCTACCACCCAAGCACTGCCGTGGCCACACCTGGCACCAGCGCACCCCCCCCTCCCCCCGCTTTCACTTTCGAGCATGCCACCCAATCAAACCCCGTTGCCACAACCAGCGGTGGCATCGCCTCACTCTCCCCCCCTGTCCTTTCCTGTCCTCCCCTCAATAACCCCTCCCCCCATCCACCCCCCCCCCCCCCTTTTCTGCTGCTCCCTCCATTCATGAGCTACGCTAGCATCATGCTCCCATGCTAGCTTCTTACTATACTACCAAAATTGCTCCCACAGCTGCTATAGCCATCACTACAAGTTCCTACCGAACTACTGTAACATGTGTTTCTTCCTAACACTGCTGTTCCCTCCTTTCATGAGCTATGCTAGCATCATGCTCCCTTGCTAGCTTCTTACTATACATACTACCAACATTGCTCTCGTGGCAACAGCTGCTACTGCTATTATTACAACTGCTACTGCTATTATTACAATGTTCCTACCGAACTAACATCGTCTCCTTCCTAACATTGCTGCTCGCTCCATTCACGAGCTTGCTAGCATTCATACCCGACAT